>NW_017729026.1:5897070-5919756 GCF_001723915.1 Gavialis gangeticus | reverse complement strand
TCTTACACACACACACACACACTATTTATATATATTTAAAAAAATACTTAGAAAAAGGTCATGACTGAAGCAATACTGAAAACAAACAATCCTTAAAGATGTGATCAAAGCACGCAAAAGGTGTAGTGTTGCAGAACTTGATTTGCCATTAATTAGCCATTCCTGCTCTGTGGGTAGATGTTATCTGTGTCTTAATCAGTCAGATATTTTCACCTGATCTTTTCACTTAAAAAAAGCAGCAGAAGAAGTAGATTTAATGGCTTTCTTATTTTTACAGCCAGGCAGTGGCAACATAATGTCTTGCAAATTTTAAAAGATATTGTTTCTTTAGCCAGTGTATCTACTCTGCTGTGGGAAAAGGGGCTTATATGATGTTTCACATTAAATTTTTATCCAGTTTTGCCATAAAAATCAAGTCTGTTCGAATACAGGGATGCACTCTTCGTAATGTGCTTTTATATTTGTTTTTAGTATCCTGGGCATAGAAACTAGATGGAAAAACTAGTTCTGATCAATTGGATTCTGAAGCTGAACCAAACCCCTTTAAATTTTGGAAAAATTAATTGCCCCTTTCAACTTCCTTTTTTCAGAGAGGATCAGAAGTGGAAATAGGAGAATGTATACAAATATTTCTTGTGTTGTTCAAAATAGAATAAATTGGAAATCATTTGAACTCTTGAAGTCATGATACTTCCAGTCTTGTTTGTTTATCAAAGAGGTATGTTTAAGTAACTGAAGATGGCTTCAAAATAGTTAGTTTTAATCAAGTTAAATTAACCTGGTAAATATTTTGGCTTTGTAAACAATTTCTGTAGACATCTGAACCAGGAAATATATCAATAAACTGCAGTCTGTAAGTGTATTCTTTCAAACTTTTGCAGCTCTTCCAGTGGTTATTCTAGAGTACTATTTTGAGTGAAAGTAAGGTAAATTTAATATAGTATTTGGTATGTGCAGGTTGAGATCATTTTAATATTCATAGTGTACCTGAATAATAAGCTTGTAGAATATTGTAGGCAAAATGTTGACATCTGGAGACTTACTCTGTTGTACAGTGTAATGGCTCCTAACAGACTGACTCCCAACAGATGGTGGGGGAGGTACAGTATGGTACTAAGATTCTACTTTTCCATGAAAAATGTGCATGGGAGGAGAACATTTTAAGCAGCAAGAAAAAGGTAAACCAGAACTGTGCAGTCAATCAAACAGAACGTGACAAAGCTGCTTTCCCCTTTATCTGAAATGTTAATATAAACTCTCAGCAAAGTTTAGATATCCTATTTAAATTCAAGTCCTATCTAAAAGAGCAAAGTCTATTTAATCTCAAAATGGAACTTGAATAGAACTAAAACATGCAATCTTTATTGGGAGTTTTTATTAAAGGGATAAGAACTTGATGTTTTCTTAGCAAGGAACCCATTGGAATTCCTTTCTAGTCTTATTCCTACTTCCAGTGTCTTCTCAGTGTAACAGTAAATATGAACCAATAAAAACCTAATAGAATTCCCTTATGGTTCACAGCCAATATTTGAGGAGTAGAGGTTTTTCAGGTTTGATTTAAAATTAACTGATCTAGAACAGAGTTGATTAATGATGGGGCATTCCTGCAAAAAATAAGCAAGTAAACTCAAGACAAACAAATATTCAGACTGTTCCTTCTGTGAATATTACAGTCAGAAAAATTACGGGTACTTATGTCCATCTATTAATGTGGCAAACTCTCTATTCAACCTTTTGTCAAACCTTATCACCTCATCATAGGTGCTTATCGATTATGGATTGAACTGGCACTAGGAGTGCCATTAGTTTTGTCACTGCCAGAACTGATGTACTCACTTCACAGGTCTATGCTTGCTAATATCTGTGCCATAAAGATAAATTTATACCTGAACCGTTCATGAAGGTGATCCAGTCCAGATAAACTTCTGAGTTTTATTGCAGTGCAGTCGCATTGGAAAAGCAAGAAGGCTAGCAGAGAGTGTTAAACTGTGCATACTATGATTTCAATATCTCCAGGCAGTGTGCACAAAGAAAATCTAGTGGCAGATATTGCCACTAGGAGAATGACCGAGTCACAGAATATTGAAAAAGTTGTCACGTGCCATTTCTTGTTATCATGACAAAATGACAGAAGGACCATAGGCATAAAAATATTAGTCTTCTTACAATTCTAGGTAAGATTTTTTTTTCTGAGAATGCTCAGTGAGTATCAAATGATTGATGCAAATTACCTTCCACATTTTTATGTGGTAACAGCATTGTATGGAAATTCCTGAATATTTTTTTCCTATTTGTATGCACATTCAGATAGAGGGTGATAGAAATACTGTATTTCCTTGAATACAACATGCCCCCAAAGAAGATAAGCATCTTGTTTTTGAAAGACAGAATGGTTGAAAAATGACCTTTCCCTAAAATACTGGTAAGTACCGTATTTGTCCAAGGGAAACACAGGCACATGATGTATTAGGAAAGCAAAACATTGTGGCTATTCTGTTAACTCTCTACCTGCAGGATAGATAATCCTTATTTTTTCCTCCTAAAATATTTTTATATATGCCTCCCAAGTGATGAACACTAGACATTACATGTGTACCAGCAACACAAATCCCAAGCTAACATCATTTGCTAACAATTTCTAGTCTCTGCTGAAGCGTGATACAAGAAAGCATGATAACAGTTCAGGATTCAGGTGCTTTATTGGAGATCTACAGAAGATGTAGAATATCTCTAATGTCACCTATCCTTACTGTGCCGCAAGGTAGCTAGCGCTACAAATCTTTTATTTTCCTGAGTATCCAATTAAAATAAAATAAAGGCCCAGGAATCTTCCTAAGTGTACTTGATCCGGTTCTGTGTGGAGGGGGAGAAACAACATGTTTATGTAATTTTATAACTAATATAAGCTTATGAGATCACAATTTTTTTTCTGAAAACAAGTTTTTATTTGGTTTGGTTTGGTTTGAAGGACAGCTAAAGGGAAGTAGGGAAAGGAAGGAAAAAGCAGGAAGAAATATTTTTCAAGGTACAAACTGTGTAATGCTTTTCTTTTGGTTTTAGCAGAGAATTAGTGAAGGCTTAAACAGGCAAGCTCCTTAAATGTCTATCCACATCAAGAGAAATTAAGGATACTCAGCACCTTAAGGTGTTGTTCAGCACACTGCCACTGTTGTGCAGCATGCTGCAACAACCGTGTCCTAAATGATATTATGATAAAGAAACACTTTGTTTGATGTCTTAACATTTCCAAGTGGCTCACACTGAGAAAAGGTTAAATCCATTTATTTAGTAGCACTCATCAGTGAAACAGTGGGTGATGTTCGAAGATGGTCCAAAACATGAACACCTTTAACAAAAGTGTCCCACCTTCCATATTTAAGATCTAGGGACCTTCTTTATGCTTTTCCTTAGTTTCCTCTTTTGTCCATATCTTTGATACAGTTTGATTCATTTTCTTGTAGAGAATACTGTTATTGTTATTGGTCTACAGTTTTAGAAGTAAAGTGAAAAGCAAGTACATCAGTAGAATAATAAACTTTTGAAATACAACATTATTCAAAAATACTTGCACAGTTTTGACTTAAATAACATTATCTTACTATTTGCAGTGTTCACTCTCTTGAGAATAGGGAATACTGTGAATATTATGATGACAAGACAACTGAGAGTGACTGCTGAAAATGAAATATTCTAATATTTCACAGAATAGCATTTCTAATATATCTATTTTCTGTCTAATATTTAAACCATGAGAGGAACTTCCATGAATTCAATTGAAATCAATTGGAGCTTTGTTAGACTGTGGAATTCATGAAAACTGTAGGATTTTGGCTGTTATTTAATTAAACAGAAACTCTGCTCAGAATAATAGACTTAAGATGGACTACTGGTTGGATCTGGTTTAGTAATTCCTTTGTTTATGTGATATTTGCATATTTTAATATGAAGCTTCACTATACATGCTAAAACCAATAAAAATACTTTCAAAGTGAAAATAAATCTGACAGCTGGTAGCAAATATGGAACTGGACCTCACAAGGCGTTTTATATATGGGGTTGAAGTGTCAGGGGTAAAAGACACTCTCCTCTCCAACAGTCAAAATGCCTGTGATTGCAAACTATAAAACGTGAATAAGTCCACCTGGTCACACCTATCCTAAGTGCATTATCTGTGATAGCCTTGTTGACTTCCTGTGAACTTATAAACTCAGAGAAAGGGAGAACTTTCTCAGAGAAAGGGAGAACTTCACACTTAGGTCTTTAAAATAAATCCAGTGAATGGAAACTGAGCTCAGGCTCACAGAGGGAGAATGAAGCTTTGGGGAAAAGGGAGTTTCTTCAGAGAAGGGACAATACTGAGAGAGATTTACACTCTGGAACACATTGTGATCTGGCTGCATTTCAAAATGTCCTGGTCTTGCTGAAGAATGTAAATTATGTCTGGTCTAGGATTTTAACATGAGGGACTAGGACTATAACATCACCTAGACTTGCATGTAGTGGAGAGTAAGTGTAGATAAGCTTGAGTGTATGCTTGAGCTGTTTACCATTGTGAAATAATTTTCTGTAATTCTTTTGCTGCATTTGCTAATAAACTAAATTGTTTCAAGAAGACTGTTGCTTATTGTATATTCTTAGTTACACATTCCCGAATGGAAGACATGTGAGGCAAGTCCAGACGAGTGTGCACATGTGGTTTGTGGCACTGCAAACCCATCTGTAGCAGCACAAACTGCATGCACCACACATGCATGCATTTGCCATGCTACTAATTTGCAGCATGGTGGGTTTTTTTGACACTATGATCTCCCGGTGCCCATGCCAGAAAAAAGTTGGGTGGCATACATGGAAGCAGCAAACACCTCCAGAAACCAGAGCCTTGCTGGCCAGAAACATGCTCGGCTGCTGCCCAGGCTCCACATGCCCTGATTGCTGTTACTTCCACCCCAGGAGGTCCCCAGGATCCCAGGTAAGGCTGCTGGAGCTGGCTCAGATGCTGGCCACAGCCTCTTCTACCCCACCGAGGACAACATTCTGCATACCGGAGCATGTGTGCAGGAGTGTTCCCCGGGGACAAGTAGCAGCAGCACAAGTATGTGCCACTGCTATTTGTCCCCAGGGAAACACATGTCCCTGCTCATGGGGGTGTGCCCAGAGGTGCTTGGGTGACTGGTGCCTCCCAAGTCTTGGGGGACACCAGATTGCCAATGGGGGTGTTGTCCGCCAGCCGCTGATCACTGATGGTGGGGGAGGTCCCCCAGCAGCCGATCGCCAAGCTAGCAGTAAAACTGGAAGTGCGCTTCTGGCGGTACTTCCAGTTTCGCAACTGGCACTTCCAGGAGGTGCACAGCCAATCTCAGGGGGTGTACATGCACCCGCAGGCATCCCCTATGCATCGCCAATGCATAGATGTTCAGTTTCATCTGCACAGTACCGAACAGTTGGTACAGACAAGGTTTTGTGCTGAGATCCAATGCCAGGGTAGAAATTGTGAAATTCCACCTCCAAAAAGACAATGCAAAAAAACTTGAAAGTGAAGGTTTGTATTCATATAAAATTACCCAAAGAAAGGCACCTGATGCCCAAAAGTTATCCCACTGCCCTCCCAACTATACAGTTGATCCAATAAAAGATAGTACAAAAAAGCATTTCCTCTTGGGTTGCATTCAGAAAGACTAGAAAAGGGACAGAGAATGAGGACAGGGGACAAGAGTGAGAGTATAAGTTATATATACATATATCATTTTATATACATTTATAATTATATATGTGTTTGTGTTTGTGTGCATCTACAATATATTCATATATTATAGATGTATGAGGGTATGATTGGGATGTGTGTGTATATATGCATTTATGTATAATTCAACATTAGAGATTTTTAATATAGGGTATACTACTTTCACATCTTTATACCAAAAGATCTTTTAGGTCAGGCCTATAAAGTTTCCTTTGATGCTGGCTGGGAAAACTAACAAGGAAGACATAGAAGATTTCACAGATGCTGAGTAAAAACTGTGATAAATGCAATATAGAACAGAAAGCATACAAACCTTGTCAATGAGTGTTATGCTGCTTTTAGTAGTAAAACTGATGTCTCAGAAGGTGTTTTTTTTCTAAGAAGCTTTGAATTCTGTCCCAATTTCTGTCCTTGGATTTGTCTCCTGAAAGCAAACTGAGGAAGGATGACTTGGTTGAATGGACTGTAAAGTGGATAGAAAGCTGGCTGGGTTGTTGAGCTTAATAGGTAGTAATCAATGGCTCCATGTCTAACTGGCAGTCAGTATTAAGTGGTGTGCCCCAGGAGTTGGTCCTGGGGCCAGTTTTGTTCTGTATCTTCATTAATGATCTGGAACTTGGGATGGATTGCAGCTTCTGCCAGTTCGTGGATGACACCAAGCTGGGGCTTGTTGAAGATATGCTGGAGGGTAGGGCTCGAATTCCGAGTGACCTAGACAAATTGGAGGATTGGGCCAAAAGAAGTCTCATGAGGTTCAACAAAGATGCATGCGAAGTCCTGCACTAAAGATGGAACAATCCCATGCGCTGCTAAAGCCTGGAGACTGACTGGCTAGGCAGCAGCTCTGCAGAAAAGGACTTGGGGGGTTATGTGGACAATAAGATGGCTATGAGTCAACGGTATGTCCTTGTTGCCAAGAAGGTTAATAGCATACTGGCTGCATTAATAGAAGTATTGCCAACAGATCAAAGGAAGTAATCATTCTGCTCTATTCTGCACTGGTGAGGCCACATCTGAAGTACTGTGTCCAGTTTTGGGCCCCCCACTATAGGAAGGATATGGACAAGTTGGAGAGAGTCCAGTGGAGAGGGATGAAAATCGCTCAGGGGCTAGGGCACATGACTTCTGAGGAGAGGCTGAGGGAACTGTGCTTATTTAGTTTGGAGAAGAAGAGACTGAGAGGGGATTTGATAGCAGCTTTTAACTACCTGAAGGGTGGTTCCAGTGAGGATGCAGCTACACCATTCTTAGTGGTGACAGATGACAGAACAAGGAGCAATGGTCTCAAGTTGCAGCAAGAGAGGTTTAAGTTGGATATTAGGAAAAACTTTCTCACTAGAAGAGTGGTTAAGCACTGGAACAGGTAACCTACAGAGATTGTGGAATCTCCATCCTTGGAGGTTTTTAAGGCTTGGCTCGAGAAAGCCCTGGCTGGAATTATCTAGTTGAGGATGGTCCTGCTTTGAGCAGGGGGTTGGACTAAATCAGTGTTTCTCAACCTGTGGGTTATGACCCAAAAGTGGGTCTCAACAATATATGAAGGGGTCACGAACAAACTTTGATCCAAAAATGGATCAATGAACTTTAAAAATGGATTCTCCTTTAAAGGAGAAAAAACATGGGAAGCCATAGCTTTACCCATGCAGGCTGGCAGAATTCCAGCTTGCAAGGGCCTATTTGGGGCTCCTCATGCCCCATACACTGTGGGGGGTGGAGCCTGGGGGCAAGGGGCACCAGGTCAGGAGTGAGGGGCACTGCATAGGAGTGGCCATTGCTATTTTACAAATGAGTCCTAGTACAAAAAAGGTTGAGAACCACTGAACTAGATGACCTCCTGAGGTCCCTTCCAACCCTAATTTTCTGTGATTCTTTGATTCTAATCCAAGAGCATGTCATACTTTAAAAAAAGAAAAAAATGAAATTACATTAAGTGAATTTATTCTACATATTAATTATGTACAGAAAAAAGACTTCAGAAATGTTTTAAGGTAGTACAAGAGCACATTGGCTAAAAAGTGGACAAAATGCCCTAAGAGTCTTTTCCATGTCTATTATCAGTGATATCATGACAGGGATACCTAGAATTCCATTAATCCTGCTGCTGTTATAGAAGTACAAGAGGATCTATGCTTAATTTTACTGGCACTGTAGCCAAGCATTAACATCTGTAATTATAAAGACCAGGTTACTTTTTGGCTTCAAGCCAGCAGTGCTCAACCTTTTGGCCCCACGGACTGGATGAGTGACACTGACCTGGTCCACAGGCCAGATTGAGCATTGTGCACCAGGATCAGTCACTGAAGCGTGGCTCTGCTCCCTTCCTGCCCTGAGCACTGACTGGTGATATATGTATAATTTTCATTAGTGCTCTATGTTTCTGTCTGCCTTTCTGTTCATTTTCACATTAGATTAAAATTATTGCTTACAAAATTTTTAGAACTAGGACATGAACACCTCATGCCTCCCAAGGCTGGAGGGGCATGGCAACCGCCCACAGGCAGCAAGTGGCAGTGGCAGGGGCATGTCGGCAGTGAGTGGGGACCACCTGCAGGCAGCTGTAGTGATGTCGGCGGCGAGGGGTGGGATGGCGAGCACCGAGTGGTGAGCAACGACTGCCCGCAGATGCCACTGGCCAATCTGGTGGTGGCGGCCAATCTCAGGGGGTGCTCATGCACACATGTGCACCCCCTGCGCACCCCCTGCGCATCACCAATGAACTAGGATCTAGTATGCAGATATGAAAAAGATTCTTTATCACCCAACTTTCTTTTGAAGAAGTTGAGATGTGCTGGACTTCTCTTGCTGACAATACCTGGATCTTAATAGGAAAAGATCACTGTTAAGTGATTCTCAATTGAGAACTCTCTCATTTCTTCTGTAGGGCACTCAGCAAGGCATATTTGTTTATGCAGCACATTGATTAGCCAACTTGGCAGGGTGACAGTTCATGAATTTAAATAGTCTCAAAGTGAGTATTTTATGGAATGAAGTTTGAAATTGCCCAGATGCTGCAACAATGGGTGCTTTAAAAAATCTAAATATTGATAATAATAAAAACTAACTGTACCTCCTGAGTAAAAATGGTTGACATCAGGTAAAGATGAAACTCCTAAATATGTTATGAACTTCAACTTAAGTTGTGTCTTAAATGTAAATGGCCAGAAAGTAAAGCTAGCACATATCAAAACAAAGACATATGCAAGTGATAATTGTGAGGTTTCAATTACGTACATTATTAGCCACTCCACTGTTACATACGTAATAAAATCTCTTCCTGTTATACTCCTGCTTTGCCAGTTACTCACAGTTTTATATGTTTCGTTGCCGTCTGTTATGCTAACACACTACAAGCCTTTTCCTTTTTTGGCTTGGCTTGGCTTGCCCAGAGGTCATAGGCAGTTTTTTAGACCTAACAGGTATGGATATATTTGGCTACTCATCCAAACTTTTGGTTGCTATTTAGAGCAGATTCTGGAAGCTACTTGCAATTTTCCTGTGGTGATTATAGCCTCAGTACTGATGTTTATATTTTCATACATGCTCCAAAATGAGCAGATTGCTGCTGCTTAAATAATGGGCTTCATGTTTCCCCCCACCCTTAATTTAGATTCAGCACACAACAACATATAATGAAAGTCCTCTGTATTTACTGCTTTCTGTTACATGTGTGCAAAATATCCAGTATGATGAATGATAAAACACAGCATATTATTCCCTTGGATCGGCCTTGCGAATAATCGGATTATTCTCCCTACAAGAGTACTCTTGAGACTGCTTTGTGGTCAGCAATATAGATTGGAAGGACAGAGAGAGCCCACTGATGTGGATAATGATCATTGCTGAGAGGAGGCTCTTGTTTCACTGGTATACAGAGCAGACTTTCTTAGATATTTAAAAAAAACTACTTTATTTACAGTTTTTCAGTAAAGTAAAGAAAGCAAAACTGCTGTATTGGCAGTGAGTTCCACCCACTGGCTGCATTTTTGATTCCTGTCCTAAAAATGATCTATGCTTTGTAATTTTTCATGGGAAGATTATTGTCAGTGCCCTGAATTTGGGTGCTAAAAGATCATAGAAAAATATACTAGAATGACATGAGATAGCCTGAGGTTATTAGCCTCTTATTATGGAGGGTGAGGCAGCCTGTGAGAAAGGACAGTAGCATTCTTTTCAACAAAATTTGGTTGACTGTGTGAATCAACCTCTGGTTGGTTCAGAAAGGTGCGGAGCAAAAATGCTTAAATACGTTCTAAACTTATGTTCCCTTTTGCACTGAAGGGAAAATATATTAGTAGAGATTTGAAAGCTGGTTCTTAGGATGTGCTGCTGCTCATGTTTTATTACATGTCAGATTCGGAAGCTTAGTCTGTCACTGAAGAAAATACTGAGAGGTGAGAGTGAGTTTGCTGATGGTTGGGGAGGGGAGGGAATGGGTCATTATTAAGGCTATGCAAAGCTTTAGTCACTGATTCAATTCAGCAGAGATTCAGCCCAATTTGGCACCCAAACCTCCAAATCCGAATCAAAACAGGAGACCTTTCAATCTCTCCAAATCAAATCAGAGCCCTCCAAACCGATTTGGAGAGTTTTGATGATTCAGACGTAGACACAGCTTTAAACGTCTTTTCTACATACCTGGAGGTACCAGGTGGCTTGTGAACACTGAGATGCTGGGGCGGATGGAGCGTCCTATAGGAGCACAGCAGGGTCCCCAGCGTGCTTGGCAGCAGACCCAGAAGTGGATCAGAAGCACTTCTGGTCCACTTCTGGGTACACTGCAGAACATGCAGGGGATCTCGCCCCCCAGCGCAGTGACTGGTGCCTCCTGGGTTGTGGGGGGAACCCGAGGTCTCCCCATGACCAATCACCGGCCCAGGGGTGGGGGCATGGGATGTGGGGGGTGGTCCCCCACGCACTCTGCAGCAGACCCAGAAGTGGACCTGAAGTACATCCTTGCGCTCCTGTGGGACGCTCCAGCTGCCCCACCATCTCAGTGTTCACAAGCCGTGCCTGGTACCTGGAGGTATGCAGAAAAAATATTTAAATCTGTGTCTAAGGCCGAACCGCTGATTCTCCGAATCAGCATTGAATCTTCAGATTCAGATTTGGTTGAATTGAATCAGGACAGTGACCCGAATCAATGTGTCAAATCACTGTCCCCTGAAGCAGGCCAAATCCAAATTGAATACGGCCCGCTTCACACACCATGGGTCATTATGGCTTTCTGGTTGAGAACTCATGTGATCTGAATCTCCTTTCACTTTGTTGGCACTCTGTTTTCAAGCAATATTGCCATAAAAAAACAATAGCCCCAAATGGCTAAAGGCATGTGCCCTGTCGTGTAATGAGCATTGTTCTGCTTTATTTTAGATAACAGCTGCTGGTGGGCATCTGAAATTTACCATTTCCTATAGCCTCTCAGGGCAGGAAGAACCACTTCAAACAATACTTCACTCTGATGTCATAATAGAGGTACAGTATTTCCATTTCTGATGATTAACTTTAATCCACCTCTTTACATGATTATTTAAGGCTTGTGGCATCCAAAACTGATCAGGTATCACTGTTATTCAAAGATGTGTCTGCAGACAATTTATGCAGCATCAAATAAGGACCATATCTTATATACCTAATACGCATCTATAGGAGCCTTTTCTGATATTAAAAAGTACTGTCGGATTATATTTACAGTGATGAGCTAGACAAATGAAGAACTGGTAGTATTGGCTGATTGAAATGGGAAGTAAATTCTTTAAACTAGTATCATATCTTAGACAGTTGTAGTATTATATTGTCCTGGAGACTGTGCTTCAATGGATTTAGTTGTATTTTCTGATGCCCATGCTAAGCCATGCAGCTGGATGGATACCTGTTAGCTCACTGGGATTTTGCTTATACTGACTATAAGCTGTTCCCAAACCATTCCCTCAATTTTTGTCAGTTTATTCTATCACCCATAATTCTTCAAATTATTTGTTTCATATGGTGGGTATAGGTTGTAGCCATGCTGGTCATAGTCTTCTAAAGTCTTAGTATAAAATGAATGATGCACTCCTTTGAAGAGCAATGGATAATCAGTCTGTGGCAATCCTGGTACATAGTGTCCTTATATACTGATCAGTAACCGTTTGCACTAAGGGTCAGATTCAGTTCTGTTTATTAGAAGTGTAACTGGACTTCAGTGCCTAAAGTCAATCCTATTTCACCCTGAAATATGTTAATACAAAAAATCTGTGCATCCTTCCCATCCTTGCTTCTTTTTTGTGACTCAATTGCAAAGGTAAGATTACAGTGTTACAAAAGTATATGCATTAATGGATTTTCAGGGACTTGAACAGGGAGGAATAGAATAGCACTTAGGTGTCTTTTTCCATTTAGATGCCCAAAGATGGAATAGAATCTGTCCCTAAATGTCTACAATGATACACCATCTTTTCTACCCCTTTTATATTTAACTGAATCCCTAATATCTATCTCTAGGGAAGTGGCTTTAGAATCAGCACTCCAACAGATGGGATTCACCTGCAGCCATTTGAGGAGCACACAGAAGAAATTGTTCTGAAACCAGATTCATTTACCGTGTATGGCACTGACATTCCAGTCAGCAAAAGGGAATTCATGACAGTGCTGGCAAATGTAAAGAGGCTTCTAATAAGAGCCACATACAGCCATGGGATGAATGCCATCTACAGGTAGATTTGGGAACTACATTTGTGACAATATTTTGCAGACAGCCTGGTGTGTCTTTTTATTTTCTCTTTATGCAGGCTGCACGTTGGTATAATTTAAGAAGATGGTCACTGTTTATTTTTCACTATGAAACTAGCATACATTTAAGCCTTTTCATCTATGAATAGTCTGCCATTTTTTGGGGGGGGTGGAGTTGTTTGTTTTCTTTTACTGACTACCCTACCACACAGAGAAGTCATATGGGCTATTAAAGGGACCATCATAATTCCATAAATACATACACTTTGGGGGAGTATATTTCCTTTTCACACAAAATTCATTCTGGTAGAATGCAGCAAATTCTGTGAATATGAGAACAATCTCTAATTATTGTTTCCCTGTGTCATTCTCGTGTTTTATATGTTAATCCGTTCTGTTATTGTAAGCCACCCAGACCGATTGTTGGGAAGAGCAGTATATAAACTGAACAAATAATAATAATACGAAGAGACAATATCATAATAAAACAATGAATTGAAGATAGATTCTTTAGCCTTTTAAATGCATAATAGCCAAATTGACAAAATATAGCCAGAGAGATTTTTTTAAATAAGCATTGCATGCAAAAGTAGGCAATCCCAAACCTTTCCCCGGATTTATGTCAGATTAGTCTGGACTTCTTAAAATCATTGGTTTCATTTGAAGTCTTCTGAAGTTTTAGTATGAAATCAATGATGTATTTTTATAAGGATGTTTATAAGAGCTGGCACAGTAGCTCTCTCATCTGGGTTGGGGTTGACAACCTATGGCTCACAAGTTGACCTGCAGACTATTGGATCCAGCCCATCAATGTTAGGCTTTCGTGGCATTTGCTGTTGGGGACTTCTTTCATGGCACAACAGTGAGAAGTGCCAGTAGCTAGGACTTTCCCTGTGCTGTGGTCAGGAGCGGCAGCAGCAGATGTGTCCTAGTGCCCATCTGCCTCTGATCCAAGCTGAGTAGTTCTGGCACATGGTCTGAAAAGTTTGCCAGCTGCTCATCTAGGAGGCTGTGATGGATAGCCTATAATGTCTACAGAAGTATGTGGTTCAGTTTCTAACACTAACATTGGATTTGAAATGTCTCCCAGTGCTTTAGTGGACACTCAAGGAAGGCCAAAAAGCCTTTCTTGTAATATTTATACATTTTTTCTCAGCCACATGAATCTTATTTGTAAAATATAGTAATGGGATTAGTTCCTGATTATGTTACATTACAGCTTTGCGCTCATGGACTGCGTCCAGATGTGTGCACACGTTTGGTTCCCCAGGGAATTGTCTCACGGAAGGCCCATCCCATGCATGCTTTGGCACATGGCAAGTTACCCCAGGTGCAGTAGGGGAGAGCACTGTCCTGGCCCTAGAAGCCTTATCTGGGGTCCTCCTGGGGTTGTAGCCGCATCGCTTCTGCCACACAGAGCCTAGCCAGCAGTGGAGTGAGGCTCCAGCCAGCCAGGCTCTGGCTTTGGGCAGCCCATGCTGCCACCACATGCACCATTCTGCTTTCATTTTCAGCGGGGGCGGGGCGGGGTTGACCCCTGGATATCCAGGGGTCAAAAAAACCCTTCCATACTGCTCCCTTGCAGAGCAGAGAACAATTCAACGTGCAGTATGCGGTGCCACAGACATGTCTGCAGTACCACATACTGCATGGCTGTGCTTGTCTGGACATGGCCATGAGGTAGAAAACCTGAAAAGTACCTAACCTACAAATCAGTCACTTCAATCTCTAAAACAGTTTTAAATGGAGGAAGCCAATAGCACTCCTGTAATTACTTTCCAAGAGTAAAGTAACATCTGAAGGAGAAATACCAGCACCTCTGTCTTGCTCTGTTCCTTCAGAATATATTCCTAGATGAAGTATCTGGAAGCATCAGCTCACATATTCAGGACTTTATTTCAAACCATTTTTAGGGCTCTAAAGTGTAATCATTTTAAGTGACAGCAGGCTGAAACACGGTAAACAATTTGAGATCATAGAGGTAGATTTTGTTTCTATGCAGGGTGTCGTAAATTAATGCAGCAATTATTTTGAGTTCTTAGAGAATTAAACATAGATCCCAATGAATTGAAGCTGAAATATAGGTCACTGAGCACCTGCAGCTTGCTGACATGAACCTTTCAGTTGGCGTTCACTTGTGTTTTTCTCTTAAAGAGCTTGGTTTCTTTTTTTATCTTTTCTTTTCCTTTCACCTGCTTTGTTACTTTATAGTACTTCTGTGTTTTGCTCCTTCAAATTTGAGAACTGGCCGAATTGCAAAAACTGGCTTTAGAACTAAACTTTTCTAAACTCAGTTATGTTTGCATCTGGCCTTTTACCATGACCTACAACAGGGCTGTCCAAGTGGCAGCCAGCAGGCTGCAACGGGTAAAGTTGTGGCTCCTGGACTCTTGCCTAGCTGCCACTCCATGGCTCCAGCTGCAACAACAGCCAGTCTCTGAGCTTCTCCATCTCCCTCTGGCTTTCACTGCCTAGCCCTACATCAGGCTAAAGGAGCTTAGTGCAATGTGGGCAAAGGAAGAGTGGGAGACACAGCATAGCTGGACACAATGCACCTGGGGCAGTGGGGGAGGTGTGGTGCATCGGGCAGTGAAGGAAGTTGTTCATGCAGCCTATGGGGCCCATGGCTTGATTTGCTGTAGCCCTCAGGCATGTGACCCTTGTTAGTGTGGTCTGCATGGCATTCAGTTCCTGTTCATTTTGCAGTTGGACAGCCCTTACCTACAATTAAAGAAATAACCCTTCAGCAGGTTTAGTTCCAAATCCAAACTTCAACAAATATCAAAGAAGTTCAGATCCAAAGAAGGTCTTCAATTGGACCAGTCTCCACTTAAACTCTCTTGTATTTTTCCTAAAAACTTTCAGATAATTTATTTGAAAACTTTCCTTTTCCTCTTTCCTTTTGATGTTCTACAGCTCACGTGAACTAAGGAGAACCCCTCTTAATGTTCAAAATATATATATATTTATCCCTAAGCAGTACGCATGCAGATCAAATATGAAAGATATACTTTATAAGCCCATATGCACAGCCCAAACTATAAATTTAAGGTATAGACATAAAGATAATACCTAGCTATTATATAGAACTTTTTTTTTTTATCAGTAGACCTCAAAGCTCTTTACAAAACCTCATTATAGTTAAGCCTCATTTTTGTGGATGGTAAATTCAGACGATAGAAAAGAGAAGTAACTTGCCTGGGGTCACTCAGTGAGTCAGTGGCAGGGCTGAGAACCTACATTCCTGAATGCTCTATCTAAACCAGTGGAGTGCTTTATTCACTTTCCAATAGTGCCTCCCCTTAGCTCTATGGTAAATAGCAGTCTAGACCCTTGAGAGTTACAAGGAAACTGGCCTGTTGAACTGGTCTTGAATAACTGGTCTTAAAGAAACTCACCCAAAAAAGTATGTGGATCAGAATGAAGATCTGTAATCAGTGCTTTGCAGGGTTGTGATTGTTTCTCTCCAGTTATGCTGGGTTTGTGGCCAGAAATGTAGGTCCCTGTAGGGTTATGATAAATAAGTAATTGTTAATAATTTTGGAATGTGTTTTCTATTTGTAATACTGTTAGCTAAAAATGGCTTTAAGTTTCTGCCACACTTCTAACCTTTCCTTGAAAGGCCAAGAGCAGAATATCCCTAGTTGCTGCTTCACAAAACAGCAAGAGCTGGTAAAATTGTGGCCCATCCCATTGTGTTGTTTGAAATACTTTTCTGTATGTGTATATAACATCATCAATACTATGAAAAACCTTTAAGACTCTCAGGACCTTTTGATTTTTTGATTAATACTGTTTATTGAGTGTCATCTGTGTGCTCAGTGCTGCTCGCTACAGAGGAAGACATGGTGTGAAAATCATAGCCAAGTTAAAATTAAGTTTTACCATTGAGGCCATGATTTCACCTGTGGTCTTTTTCCCAAGACCATACAGTCTAATTAAGACAGTGCTTTCCTGCCCATTATGTCCTATCCATTTTGCTGATTTTCAGTGTGTGCCTAGTTCTTTTATTGTTTTCAGATTCTATATCATTATAGTAAAGTGCTTTAGGCACAGTGACCTAGCCTAATTATATTTACTATCTTGCAAAGGACTTGATCCAATTTTCAGCATTCTTTGTAGGCCCGACAAGGCTCCCTGTGTAGAGGATGTGCTTTGTGTCATTCAGCAGCAACTCTCTTGATTGATTAAGAAGCAGGGTTGATAGGTTCTGAGATAAGCCATATGTGCCCAGAGATCATATTGTCCCTTGTGTGAAACAAGCAGGTCATATGAGTGACTGTATTCCTTGTGAGTCTGGTGAAGGTGCAGAGGACCCTCTCCTGCCAGTAAATACTTGAGGGTTATTAGATTTTCTCATGAGACATAGCAGGATGGTTTGTTGATCAATGTTATGCAAAGAGTCAGTCACAGCACTGAGAATTGAACCCAAGTGTCCTGAGTCTTCAAGATCATTCCCCTTTCCATTTATATCTTTTTATCCTGATGTAATGGCAATAAACATTAGAAACCTTATAAGCATCAGTATAATTATTTGAAGGCACTTCCTATTCATGTACTAATATTGTAACCCTAAATTAAGCAATAACATTTGATTGTGAATGACTTGTATATTATTGCTCTATCTCCAGAGTAGGAGGCTTCCTTAAATTATTATCTAAACAAAAAATCACTCAGCAGAGGTAAAAATGCAACGGACAGTTTGAAAGCCATTACTGATTCTCTTTCAACTGGGGAATTCTACTATAACTGGTGGCATCATTAAAACTAATGCTACTTTAGTATACACTGAAGCACTATTGTAAAATGCAAGAATTGAACAGTTGTCTTGTATCATGTTAAATCCAACATGAGGCTGCTCCAACAAGGCAAGTAGGGATGAATTTAGCCTTTGCCAATTTGACTGATGCAGATGGACACTGTGGAACCTGATAGAAATGGCAATAAAGAGAATGGAAAACTTGCAACCTCATGTAGAATCACTCCCAACTTTAGTGGAGGAGGATGAGAAAGGAAAAGTAGTGAAATGTCCCTTAGTCTATCACATCTGCTACAAGACAAATGAGGAATGTTCAGGCCAGTACTTCAGAAACCTCATGTAGCCAATGCATTTCAGATGCTTGCCAAAGTAGACAGTAAACTAAGCTGATACCACCTAAAACATTCACTTCCCTTTTAATCTTATTTGTATTTAGAAGTCAACAGTTGCCTGCTGACAGTAACAGTCAGCTTAAATATTTGGTCTAGATGTTAAATCTCAGATTGTGCATGTATTTTTAGAATCCAGTGCCCCATTACTGCCAGCATTATGTATTTTAATGAAACCAGAATGGCATTTGAGGAATAAAAATTACAACATTGAAGTACAAAAAAAATGCACTGCAGCTTTCTTCAATGAGTAATTGTTTAACACTGAAAACTGTTAAACACATTAAAATCCCATTTACCAAATAGCAGAACCTAATGAAAATTGGAATTCTTCGGTGCATGCAAATGTAGCATAATACCAGGCAGAATGTTTCTGTGTGTAACAGTGTCTCATTGTTGTAAATGATATTGCATGGGCTTGGGTGGGAACTAGCTGTAGTTCAACAGGCAAATGAGATTCAATGTTTTGATAGCAATTTTTGCTTCATTTATAGATCTTTATTCCTAAGTTCTTTGATATACTGTGTGCCTTTTTCTGACTATCTAGTCAAATTCTTTAATATCTAATGCACAAGGGATTTTTCACTGTAAGTAGAATTCAAAAAAAAGTAACTGCAGAATAGAGATGAAGCAAGGAGCAGGGAAAGAATGATAAAAGAGAGAGTGAGATCTTGCTGTAGACTCACCTGTGAACAACCATTACCTACACTGGGGGTGGGATTTATTGGAGGGGTTCCAGTCTTCTGCACTGGTGCCAATTTGGATTAAAGTCTCTAGGTGTGCATTCCTTATGTGCAGTTAGCTCAATCTCCCCCTAAATGCCTCATTCTTACAAGGATAGTTCTTATATTCTCCAGAGAACCTTCTCCTGGCTCCTGGTAGGCCATTTCTCTCCTTTTCTGTTATCTCTTTCTCTCTGGGAGAAAACCATACAGCTGGCTTGAAAAAGGGATTTTCTTTCATTGGAATTTTTTAAAAAGGCACTTGTTTTTTTCTTTCTTGGATACTTTTCTCTTGTTTTTTTTAAAGCAAGATTTTTTTCAGGTTCCTTTATGCAACCAAAAGCCAATGCTTTTGGTTTTAAAAGACAAATATTTTTTGTTTTCTCCCCAGTGGAAATTGGACTTTTTTTAGTGCAAATTGCCATCTAGGTGAAAAGGCCTTTTCCTCTGAAAAGACATTTCTTCATAAAATTTTCAGCTCCTGGTAATCAAGCCTCTTCTTCCAGGGTGCTCATCTGAACTTCGTCAGCTCCCAGATTAGAAGTCTGATAGGAATTAACTCCCAACATTAATTTTTCAGATGCAGTGCAGGACTGCATTTCCCGCTTTCCAAAAGGCATAATGTCAGCTCATGAAGTTCTGGTGACTCTTTCCGAAAGGCATAATGTCATCTCAGCTCATGATTCATGAAGTACTGTTCTAAGTGTTGCTCATCTCTCTTGTAGCCCAGTAGAAAAACCAGCATTGCCAGTAATCCAGGGTGGACCAGCCCCAGGCACTGATTTAGAGGTCATGCAAGACTCACTATAGCTGCCGCCCCCACCTCAGCCACGACTGCCATCAGTGGGCAAAATTAATTTTGCCATCGTGGGGCAAAATTACCTGTTATGTTTCTGTTGCACCTGATTCTCATACGCGGAGAAGCTTCCTGCTTTTCCTTCGCCGTTCTCCTCCCATTCTTCTTGCTTGCAATTATATATCAACTTGCAAGTAATCTATTGCCTAGGGGGACCTTTAACTAAAATAATGATTAAAGTAACTGTCAGCTCTGATGACAGATGTTTTGACTTGCTGATTCAATGTTCCAAGGTAAACTTTGTTTTTAATAAAAATAATGCACTATGTTTGGCCCTAATCCATTATAGAAAAGACTGAATATGCTAGACTTTACACTGCACAAGCTTAGTATTGATTTGTTAATTTATTGACCCTCCTCTCCCCACATTCCACAAAGGAACTGAAAGGAAGTTCAAAGTTGATCAGCTTTAGGGCTAGCTACCACTAAGAAAAATATCAGTCACATCTCTAAGATGCCTAAATAAGTCCACGAGGTATGGCTTTTACATTTCCTTTGAGTTTGCTGCTGCAAGAACAGAAAAATAGTAGATATTTCCACCTTTCTCTTTTCTCTTGGTGGTACTTGAAGAACTGGGACTGATCAAGGGAGATTCCCTTTCTCTCTTTCTCATGTGTAATGGTATTGATTTTCTCCTGGACAGAGCTGAAAAGGTGAAATCCTTTTTAGAGAGATGAATCTTCAGAAAAAAAGAGTATTTCATAATCAAAGCTTAGTAATTGTAATATTTTGTTTAAGGAGGAGAAAGCGATTTTATTCTGTAAGGTTCATTGGCACCAGTTTGTTAACAGGCAGGCTATTATATATACATCTCTAATGGAAGTCAAAACATGTAACTTATAAACTAAGAATAGTCTTCCTGCTACTTATACAGTATTATGAGAGTTTTTAATGTGTGCTGACCATGTTCTTCTTCATATGATGGATAGAAATAGCAACAAAGCTGCAGACATTGGACTAGGAAATTGAGACACTGGAAAAACAACTACCTTATTTTTAAGCAACCAAACAAGTGCAGAATAATGAATCTCACTGGGTACATCTACACATGCATTAATGTGCTGTAGTTACTGTGCATTATGTTTAGTACTTGTAATAACAGGTACTAACTAAATGTGCAGTAACCAGTGCTACTTCACAGTAACACTGGCACACCCCTTTTTAGTGATGCTAATGCTCCGTAGACTAATTCAACTATGCATTAGTGCAAAAGCATGGCTTTTGTCATGATCTTATGTAAACATGCCCATTATTAACTCCCAGTTCCATCCAGCTGCAAACATACTGCTATAAAATCTGTACTTTATTCACAAGTTGATTGTTTTATTTTTTGTTAAACATAGGTTGAGTGGGGTCAGTCTGGAAGCTGCTGATCGTTATTCAACTGGCAGGAATGTGGCGACTGCTGTGGAGGTTTGTCAGTGTCCCCTAGGGTATGGTGGCACCTCTTGTGAAGTGAGTATTAAGAGAGTATTAAGAGAGTCAAGAGATGTATCTTTCGTGCAAGTAGTTGTGTTGACACAACAGTCCAACAATTCCAATCTGCCTTAATGCAAAATAGCAATTAAGCTGTCCTAGTTAATAAATTTAGGATCATATAGGAAATTGCTACTTAAAATTTCATATTCACAACTGGCAACCTTGTAATCTTTAAGAATTCTTGTAATCATTTCCAAAGTTCCTAATTATATAGAAGACATAGTTTTGGATCCCAAAGTCCCATTTCTTACATAAATCTTGTGTGTTTCCTTGCTTAGTTACTTTAATTCACAAGAGATAGATATAAAAGCTTTATTGCGAAAATTAAAATTAAGTTGACACATAGCTTTGTAAGAGTTGAAAGACAATACAGGACCCTGTGCATGGTGGCTATGTAGGTACATATTTGTTGCATCTTAACACAAACTATGACAGCAGTTAATGATTACATTAGTCCAGGATAAAATAATGGGGAAGTTTCCACATGATGCTATGGTAAGAAGAGAGGCAGGATCCTATACATTACTGGTTCTGTGACCATTTGATGTTGTCAGGCAGGAAGCTGCATTAGATGATCCCTCAAGGGCCCATCCAGCCCTGCTTTTAGATGAATATATGATAGTCTGAGGTGCCTCATCAGCTTAAAGTAGTGCTGGAATGCTCAGGAGGCTCTTAGGATGTTGTTCTATATTTGAAAATAGTTCAAAGCCCAATAATCTGCACATTACATTATGGAGGAAAGACAGTTTTCCAAAAACAAAGGAAAGAGGTTCTGTTGGCTCTTCAGCTTTTTTGTTTATTTTACCAATGATAGATGTAAAGATACTGTACATACATGTGAAACATGTGCTGTGTTTGAGTACTAGAAGGATATGGCAATTATATAGCTTGTGTTGAATGAACTGGATTACTAGCATCACTGTTATTGAATCTCTCCTTCTGTCCTTCGGGTTTTTGTGTATTGCTATTTATGGTTTTCCTTTTGTTCTGTTGTTGTTGAAGGTTATAAGTTTAACGTAACCACGCATTCAAAATGTGAACATATTCACACAGATTCACTAACATATGTGCATTGTGTGTGCACATAACTACACATATGCTTAACTGACTTATAAAGAACATGGCTTGAGGTAAGTAAGGAACATAACATTCTTCAAAAGCTATGCCTCTAAGGAAGTGGTTTCAAGCACCAAGACGCTCTGCTTCACAAAACTACAAACAATGTGCCATTTACACAGACACTTTAGGCGTTTCCTTGTCAGTTCTCTTTTTCTTTAAAGCATCCCATGCTTATATATGATATTTAGGGCTTAGAGTCTCATTTCATGCCAAATGCTTTCGTGTGTTGCTGGGGCTAGAAATACTAATCTAGAAAGAAGACCTAAAGGCATTTGTGGAGATTCATATCAAAATCATACAGATGTGAACACAATCAGATGAAAATAGAACTTAGATGCAGCTTTTTGGAGTAGCTACAATTACTTGAGAAGGCCCAGTCATGTGTTGACTTCTCTATTATTCCTCCTAATTCAGATTTTAACTTTGATCTCCAAGCCAGAAATTTTAGTTGTTCCATGTCTTCAACTGTCTCTAAATCTGACTATTGCCACCTGTAGAACATGGTACAATTCTTATCTACCTTGATGCTGCTAAAATTCCCTCTCCAACCTTTTACCCATTTCTCATCTTGATTGTTTCAAATTTTCTGATCTCCACATCATCCAGGATGTTACAACCAGACCTCCAGAAAGTCAGATACCCTTGTTTATTTTGTTCAAATGATTCACAAGTACCACCAGTTTATAACATTTCCCATGGATCTGATACACATTAAAGCCCAGATCCTACAATTAACAGTGAAGATCACAGTAGTATAATTGATAGGATTCTGTGTGGATGCAGGATCCAAGCTTCTGTGCTCTCAGTTGCATGATTGGAGACTTTGGGCTGAGGGAATAACATACTGTAGAGGATTCTTTTCAAGAAATTTAGCCTTTTAATTTTATACTGAATGTCAGCAAGAAGAGCATGAT
>NW_017729026.1:5870460-5892070 GCF_001723915.1 Gavialis gangeticus | reverse complement strand
CGCTCTCAGTTGCATGATTGGAGACTTTGGGCTGAGGGAATAACATACTGTAGAGGATTCTTTTCAAGAAATTTAGCCTTTTAATTTTATACTGAATGTCAGCAAGAAGAGCATGATTTCCTTGTATTCCTTTATGCAATTTCCATCTTTTTAGCATTCTGTACTAGAAATTCAAAGTGTTACTGTTGGCTGGTTTTGATTTGTCACAAAAATCACAAGGTACTGATTCAAGCCCATGATGACTGTAATTCTTATAAGGATTGGGTAGGAAGAATCTGTGAGGTCTGGAATCTCCCACAGATGATAGTACTTGAGATTAGGGATAGATAAATGACATTATTAGAAATATTAGAAATGGTTAAACTCTTGATTTCTGGGTTACACTGCCAAAATTCTGTTTGCTCAAACCTCAGACATCTATATATTTACTGATAAGGTGCTAATTTTTCTTTTTTTAATATCCTGTTCTGAAAAGATGATGTCCCATGTGTATACATTCATAAAATAATCAACCTGTGGCGGTTGACTTGAGCTCCAAATGCTGTAGAAATGCAGAAAATAAATAAGAAGTGTTGAGATAGATGACATAAGGTACTTGTCCAGCTCATTTACTCACACAGTGTCTGGTTAGAGGTTTGGATTGATATTTGTTCCATTAGAAGTTATCCAATCCTACTAAACTCCCATAATAGATAAGAATAGTCAAATGCATGAGTTTCACATTCACTTTGTACAAGAATTTGTGCAAGGAAAATTATTCAGTTGCTCAGATGTTTCTGAGAAGAGAGATATTGTCACATCTCCAATATCCGTGGAAATGGTTGCAATAGGCACCTAATTCTACCCATACCACTCTGCTGACCTTCTGTTCATCCATCTACTTATTCTTCCTGTCATCTTTAGTTACTTTCTATCCAGCGTTCCAACAACTGCTCTTGGGAGTCTGTTGTCAGGGGCAGATCCAGGTGGGGTGCAGGAGTGCAGTTGCATGCTCCTTTGATTTCTGCTCTACCCAAAGTTTAAAACCAACTACTTGGTTGTGACAGCAGCCTTTCTATTCAGGCAGCCATGAGGAAGTCAATTTACTTCATGGCTAACTATAATCTACCTGACTCCTTCTAACTGCTTTATTCTACATATATTAATGTCCATCTCTTCTTTGTAATAGCCTTGCTGGTCTACTAATTGAACCAGACTTTCTTCTGCAATTCTGTTATTTATTAGCTGCTCCTAGTAATCTGCTTCACAGTCCTGCATGCCACAGATGGTGACAAGATCTCTCATCTTCTCATGCCTCCAGTTGTGTGACCAGGGTTGGGTATTGCAGGAGGATAGGACAGGCTCATTTGTGTTGCGTGGTGGTACCTGGGGGGTATTGGCATCCATGGGTGGGGCTGCAAGGAGGGGGTGGGCAGGTGGATGGATAGATGGATGGAAGGACAGGTGCACGTGTGTGGGTCCCAGCTCCTGGCTCTTCTCTCTCTAGCTGGGTGTGGCTGCTGTTTCACAGTGACTGGGGCTTCATCAAGCTTGCCACCCTCATGACCTCAAACTTTCCAGTTGCTTCCAGCTGGCAACAGCCCAGGCCTCGGTCTGGAAATTTCAAGGGGCCTCTACCTACCAACACTGGGATGGCAGCCCATGCCCTGCCTGTGCCCAAAGTTTCCAGGGGTGTCTGCCTGCCAGCTCTTGCTGGCATGCTCAAAGCCCCTGGGTCCCAGTGCTCCAGAACCTGCAGGCTAAAAAAACCTTGGCAGCATACCAGGTGCACATAGCCCCAGTACCTGCCAACAGTGGCCGAGCCATGGAGGTCACAGGATCACACTCATGCCAGCTCAGTCCTGAGGTTCTACCCCTCCCACCCTGTCCTAGTAGTGAACTGTCCACACTGGCTCTTGCTTGGGGCGTGTGGGGGTGACCATGCAAGGATCTGGGTTGCAAGGCGCCTGGGTCTGGCCACTGAGATGTGGGATCCATGGGGCTGTGCTACAGTCTGGGGGTCCCCAGCTGGATGTGTTAGTGCCAGGGTCAGGGTCCATGGGGCTGTGCCTGAGTCTGAAGGTTTGGGCTTGAAGGTGTGGGGGTCCCTGTCTGTGTGCTCAAGGGCCAGGGCCAAGGGCCAGGGCCCTGGGATTGTTCCTGAGTGCAGAGCTTCTGGGCTCAGTGTTGGGATGTGAGTGTAGCTTGTGGGGTGCTCCATGATGAGGTATTGGGGGTGTGAAGGCATGATCCAGGGACTCCAGTGCCTGGATCCCAGGGTCTGTACAGGGGACACAGCTACCACACTTCCCCCCACCAGCTGTCACTCAGTTCTAGGACAGCCTGGGGACAGGGTCTGCTGGGTACTTGGCCAGAGAAGCCTTGTGCAGGTTAAGTTGCAAGCATGCTTCCCCACCAGGAAGAACTGGGGGGTGGCCACAAAGCACACTGGGATGCTGGAGAACAGCTATGTAACTTGATTCAATAGGGGAATAGTACAGATGTTCAATAGATCGCTGTGGCCTGAATCAGTCTTGATTTCATGCACCTTGGACACAATCTATTCTAAATTGCTTGTGCCATTGTTAGACCAGTCTGTGTGTATATCTGTACAGTTATAAGTTTAGATCAGTCTCTATTTACTTAGACCAACCTAAGTGTAATGTCTGTATGCTCCCTCAGGTAAGTATTAACTCAGGTGAGTAAAAAACTTTCAGTGAAGCATTGGATGCATTTTCAAGGTGTTTAGAAAGGCTAGATTTTGTCTTATGAATCTGAAAAAGAGATGTACCTTTAATTCTAATGACTACAGGACTAAAAAAAAAAATCTTTTGAGTATTTTTGTCTAGTTTGTTGTGCAAAATATATGATATAGAAAATAAATGCACATTCCAATAAAGTTATAATTGTGTATGGTTCAATCTTATACTGAGTAATAGCTATGCCCCTACCTTTTAGTAAAGCTTTTAGTTTCCTTTTTCTTGGAGAAAAATATGTTTTGTGTTGTACGTGATGATGCACCACACCACCTGTTCTGCACTAGATCTGCCTGTGTCTCTTGTGTTTTACTTTTGCTTCCATAACTATCTGGGAATATGCTTGCTCCCTGTGAATCTACCTTATTTCCTTTCTTTAAATCTCATCCCCATCAGAGAAATAACCTTAAAGTTATACCCCACTAAATCAGGATGGGAATAGGCATCTAGGCCCTTGAGTAAAATCATGCAACATGGCACTTATACAAATGCCTGTGTTGTAATATTAATTGTTTCTAGGAAAAAAAATATCTGTGTGTACAGAGAGGAGAAAAGATTTGAACATATAGGCTGTGTCAACATAAGACAGTTACTGCATGGTAGCTTATTAATACTGCACAGTAGCTCATTACTACCGTGCAGTAGCATTGCCAGTCACGAACCATGATACAATGCTACTGTGCAGTAGTAAGAGCTCCTGCACAGTAGTAATGAGCTACTACACTGTAAACATCACTAGGCAACTGTGCCAAGATGCTACTGTACAGTAAGGCCAGTTACTGTGCAGTCATTTAGTACTTGGTTGTGCAAGGACTAAATGATTGCGCAGTAACAACTGAGCAGTGGGCGTCTCATGTGGATGCACCCACAGAGACTTTTTAGGCACTTATTTATATTTTCTACACAACAGGCAAAAAAAAGTACTGTTTCTGTTTAAGGCTTTTTCTCTTATGAATTTGACATCTTCCTGCATGTCTTCATGAAAAATACCTAGCAAAAAACAGAAAAGCAACAACTCAATGTCTTTTCCCAAAATGGTTCTTTTTTTTTTTTAATTAATCTTCAAAGTTATCTCATAATACAGGTCCACGCCTATAAGAAAGCAACATCCCTTAAAAGGGGAAATGGTATCACTTGTTACCTGTAGGTTGTTTGGAAAACATTGTTAAATTAATAAATTGATCTCTATAACGTAAGGACCACCCCATCATGTACAAAGGTTGGGACAGCATGCTGTGTGCCACTTACGGTGCAACGTTCTTGGACCATGTGAACAACCTTAGAGGGGGAGGCAGTTGTGAAAACTCTAAAGACTTTTCTGCAATACATATATTGTAAGGAAGACTGGTCCCTGTTGTTTTGCTATGAGCAAAGAAAAAGCAGAATTCTTGTAGATGGATCACTGTTGTAAGGTGCCACCTTTGCTCAGGTTAATCTAAGTATGTATTTAATATTGTATCTACATTTTTAATCATTTCAGACGTTCCTTTTAAAGGGAAAATATTACACATATATAGTAAAAATGCCTAAATAAAAAGGCCTACTTTGTTTTAAAACCAGATTTTAATTTAATTCAACGTCTTGTTCAAGAAAGACTAAATTGTATTGTAATTGTTGTTTACAGCTGAATTTTTCAATATGGTCCCCTTGGTTAGGTTTTTCATTTTGTTTTGTTTTTCCTTCTCTGTCTTTCAGCAGTTTGTCTCCTGGCTATTTTTCAATCTGCACCTCTTGCTTTGGCTCTGTCATAATTCAGTTCTTCATTTCTTTGCTTTATTTTACCATTTCAGAAGAAAGATCAAGTTAAAGCTTCCTCTAATCTCACACCTGCCAATAAATCTAAGGTCAGTGCAAAGCCACAGTACCAGGACGAATAGCTCTCTAGATAAGTTTCAGTATTTTTTCGCCATTTAACGAGTACATTTTCTCAGTGAATCTGCCAACTTCAACACTTTTTATTTAAAAGAATAAAATATATTGCCTCACTATCTGACAAATGTGTGGTATTTCTTGCAGTCTTGCTGGCCTAGGCATCGGCGAGTAAACGGCACTATTTTTGGTGGGATCTGTGAGCCGTGTACATGTTTTGACCACGCAGAGTTCTGTGATGATATCACTGGAGAATGCCTGGTAAGTCTCACTGCCCATGGGAAACTTGATTGATGTTGCCAAGATCAGTTCAATATACCAGTGCAATTGAATTAGCCACCTTTGGGACCACAAGTAGTCTAGAAAAAGAAGCAGTGATTTGACAGAAGAGATCTTTATATTGAACCACTTCTGAAGTTAAGAATACCCTTGTATCAGGATAAAGTAGCTTCTGCAAATAAACTGAAAGAAGTATTTATTCATGTTGGTGTGAAGTATTGAAATCAGATCAACAAGATAATATATGACATGTTGAAAAGGCAGCAAAGGATATCAGTATGTCTTCCAGGAAGATTTCTTTCCTCTTCCCATCTCTGTCTCCTGCCGGGTGTTTATTTATTGCCTATAGTACGTAACTTCGTAATTCTATTTCCCTGCAACAGCAAGGTATTGTTGGCTTTCTTCTACGTTTCTAGGAAGACTCAAAGAGATGCTTAATAAATCAGGCCATTTTTTTTGCATTCAAAGTGTATGGTTTGGTTTTAAATAGAAACCAGCATTTTTCTTATAGAAAGCATATATACTTCACTATAGCTACCTCCTAATTCAGCAATTAAGTCCATACTATTATCCAGAACAAGCCTACCAGTACACTGATATTTCCAACCAGCTCAGTAGCCGTTTGGAATGAGTGAATTATGCTGAATAGACTGTTCTGATTAACTCAAGGGCATTTTAGTTTTATATTGTCTGACATGGCATGAAGCTTGAAACAACATTTCTCATTTCATTAGTCTTGCAGAAACACAATTTGAGCCAGTGCCAATTTAGTGGGATATCATACTCTCATTTCCCTGCAGAATTTCAAGCAGACTCTGTATTGTATGTTTCTAAATGTTCCTTTTTATTTCCTTAAGAAAAAGCTGCTGGGAAAACTGCAAAATGAAAATTCAGGGTTCTTACAGTGTAATTTGGTATTTAGAATTATCATTGGTCTTCCTGTTTTTCCCCATACAAGATGTTTAATTGCATTGCAGTACAAAACAAGATATCCTTAATTTGTGGATCAGTGGATTTTTCAGATTGCTTTTTCATGAATAGAAACCTACAATGATTCTCAGTTTAATTATACTCTATGTTTTTTAAAGTTGTACTGAGGAAAAAAATGCCCTCACGACAGTCACATTTTTAATTCTTTCCTCTATATCCAATGAAAAAAAAAATCATCACTAGGCTAATATGGATTTGTCTTTCCTTACAAAGATAGAGACAATTTATTATATTACTGATTGTACTTTCCAGCCACAGTGTCTGTGACATCAATATGAGATAAAACCAGTTAGCAAGAAAAAAAAGGAAAGGCTGGACGGTAGGCTCCAAAAGGTAAATCAGCAGCTCAGGGCTATTTTTCTTAGAGGTACATGGCCAGATGGAATTTGGGAGCCACTTGCTCAGCTACAATAGCTCAGTACCTTATTTGTGTGTGTTATTTGTCCCCAAACCTGGAAGATCTCTCTCCCATTTATTCCCACTCCATCATGGGGAATGATAGGGGGTTGTAGGGCTGTGTAGTCAAGTGATTGTTCACTATTAAGCTGATGACCACCAGTGAATCAGTGACAGATGAGTAAAGCTCTTCCTATATCTCCTAACAGGGTCAGACAGAAGTGAAACAGACTTAAACTATATACAGTTGAAAAGTGTAATGTGCAACATCTATCTAATCTTACAGCATTATCAAGCATTTATTCTGTACTCAATACTGTGCTGTCTGAGCTTACACTGTGTCATCCTGTAGAGAAAAGTAGAACAGAAATGCTCAATAATCTGTTTGGGGTTTCCTTGTAAGTCACATTAAGTGCACTGTGAGTGAAGTTAGATTGGTTACTATCCATGCAGGCTGTTAAATGCTGCTATTCATTTTGGATCATAAGGCTTTGAAGTGAAGGAGGGAGAAGTCTGAATGCTGAAAAAGAGAAATGTTTCACATCAAAGGCATTCTTTCTATTGAGATTTACGCAGCCTTTTGGCCTCCTTATTATTATTCATGGTGTTTTTTCAGTAATACAACAGACAATTTAGGCACCTAATTTACTGATATGATACTTCTTTTTACTCTTCCTTGGCTTTGAAATGCGGTTGAAAAGCAGCTGAAATATGTTTTTGACTCATGATAAAAGCTCAGATCATCTGCTCTGGCATAGGCCTGTATAAAAAGCTTATTTCTAATGCAGATCGTACAATAACCTGCAAAGCCCTTTGATCCCTAGAACAGCCATATAGAGAGCTGTGTGAGACATCATTCTCATTACCATTGTGATATACATGATAACTGCTTTGGTACACAGTGCAAGTTCTAACCATGCAGAAATCCTTTTTTGTACTATTACACATTCACAGTTAGTGCAGCATTAGGAGGTTGTTTAAATCTAGTCCTTGTGAAGAACAAAAGCTTTTCATGCTGTTAACATTCACTGCAGTCTATCACTAATCTGATGGGAAATGGATCCCAGAAAATCTTTTTTCTAAGGTATCAAAACTGGTAATAGGAACCTTTGGGGACTTGGTCTTCATTTTGTTTCACTCCTTCATGTAAATGGGGAGCCTACACCATTTGGACAAGACCTACCAAGAAGCAAGTGTTTTTAAGCTAGTGGGCATTGTGCACTTTTAGTCATTTCTGGCATGGAAATCACCACAAATCAGCTTAAATTTTACAAGTGTTAGCTTTGCTAAATCAGTGTAAGACTGGTAGCAGATGGACAATCGTGAGGGGGAGCTGTCTCAGCATCTTTCCTTTTAATAAATATAGAAATGGAGAAGGCAATTCTCATCTGTACTCAAAGTCAACAGTTGGCTGGGAAGTGCATTTGTCCTGATGGCCAAGGATATGTTAATTAAGCATGTCCTCTCACTAATATTGTTTTAAAGCATGAATTTCCATGCCTTCCTGTGATAGAGTACAGCAAGGTTCTTTCTGGGGCTGAGTCTCCCCTTTCCGCTGCAGCCAGTGACACAAGGGCAAAATACATCTCTGTTCCAGCACCAGTGATAGTAAGTCCCCATTAGTAAATACTCCATTTTTCATGTACCATCAACTGTCAGAGAAGTCAAGCAGGCAGGCTTTTATTCTGTCTTCCGTTTTCCCTGATTATGATGAATTCAAGATTTCAAAGACTTGTAGAATCATAGAAAAGCGGGTCTGAAGGTCATCTAGTCCAGTGTTTCTCAACCCATGGGTTACAACCCAAAAGTGGGTCGCAAGAATATTTGAAAGGGTTGCGACTAGTCATAGAAAAATGTGGGAAAGCACAGGTTTACCTTTGCAAGCTTATGGCCTGCCAGCCTACAAGGAGCTCTTGGGGTGACTGAAGGTAAGGGGTGCCAAATGTATCTACCTGTGCACATGCATGTGGCTGTCATACAGTCAGACAGGGTGGTGGGAGCACCCCTGGCAGCTGGATGCATGTAAGTCTGTGGGGGGTGGGGATTGGAGGACTAAGGTATGGGGACTCTCTGGGGAGCTGTGCGGGGGGGCCTCGTGTGTTGGGGGGTAGGGTGTCTGGAAAGGATGGGTTTGTGAGGTGGGAAGGGTACATGCTGGAGCTAGAGGAAGATGTTTGGGTGCTGGGACTGCAGCAGGGTAAGGGTTGCAGGGGGAGGTGTCTGCCCCTCCAGTGGAGAAGTGGGTGGGGGGACGCTTTGGGGGCAATGGGGAGCCGCACAGCTGGGTTAGCAGCACCAGGCCCAGTGCCCATGCTCACAGGGGTGGGGCGGCCATGAGATACTGCTAAGGGTGGGGGGCATGGTTAGGCTAACTGGTATGGTGTGGGAGCCGTAGCCCCTCTTCTCCCTCCAGGCTGTGCCGAGGCCAGACTCACTCCACTGCCACCTATATGAATCAAAGCCGCTGCAACAATCGTGCTTTGGCCCAGGTAGAATGAGGGCAGCTGCCTCCCTCCCTGCTGCCCCCCTCCGAAGGGCTGGGGGGATTGGAAGCTGTGAGTTGGGAGAGAGGGGCACCAGCATGGCCTGGGGGGGACAGGGGACTGTGGCTCAGGAATGAGGGGCAGGGCCAGGGAGCTGTGGGTCAGGAGTAAAGGGCATTGGCAGGGCCAGGGGGCTGCAAGTCAGGAATGAGGGACACCAATAGGGCCAGGGGCTTTGAGTCAGGAGCAAGGGGTACCGGAAATCTGCATTGTGCAGAATACACAATGATGAATGCCACTTGAGTGTAATGGAGGGCCACATGTTAATATTGTTTCCTGTTGCTGTTGATTTTTGTCTTTAAAATTAAGACTGCTTTAATTTGTAGTGTGCAATAAGTATTTTGAGGTCAAAATACTTGTGTGTTTTCTGCTTAAACTATTTACTGAGTCAGGACTGGCCATCAATGTTTACAAATGGGTCCTGGTACAAAAAAGGCTGAGAAACACTGATCTAGTCCACCCCCCTGCCTGAGACAGGACCACCCCTATTTAAACCATCTCATACAAAATTTTGTCTAACCTCTTACTAAAACTACACAAACAACTCTGATCCACAGGCTAACCTATGGCACAATGGTGGTGAGTGTCCTGCTGCTTCTGTTAAAATATGCTCAAAAGATCTAAGGAAGAGGGATGCACTCTCCACTGCAGAGGGAGTTAAAAATCCCTACTTTCCATACCAATCTGACCATGGGGTAAAATTCCTTCCTGACCCCAAATGTGGCAGTTAGTTTGACTCTGAGCAGAGGGGCAAGGCTCTCTAGGAAGAAATTTCTAGGCTTTAGTTGCAGCAGGAGAATTGGTAAACCCCAGTCAAAATCCTCTGCCTTGGTCACAGCAGCATCCAGTGTTTCTGAGGAAGGTGAAAAATCCTTCTCCCCTGAGATGAAGCAGCAGGAGTGGTGGGGAGGGGGAAGCCCCATGTAGCAAACAGTCCCATGTGGCAAACTGGAAATCCCAGAAGCACTAGAAATACCCATAGACTACTCCTAGGACCTAGATCATCTCTGGCCAAAGCTTATCCAACCTCTTCTTGAACATCTGCTGTGATACAAATGTCACATCTTCTCTAGGCAGTCCATTTCACTGTCTTTTCTGCACCAAGAAATACAAAGTTTTCCCTTCTTCCTTTTTTTATGGCAGCTCCTCAGATATTTGAGGATTGCTATCATATTGCCTCTTAATTGCTTTTTCTGTAAGCTGAACGTGCCTCTCTTTGTATGGTTTGCTTTCCAAGCTCTGTTGAATTTCTCCACATTCCTTTTTAAACAGCGGAAGCTAAAATGGTACACACTACTCTAAGTGAGGTCTAACCAGTGCCTAGTAAGGAGGGCACAATCACCTCCTGTATCTTGTGTCTAATGCTCCTTTTTCACAGCCCAAATTTCTATTTGCCCTTTGTGCAGCTGTGTCACGCTGTAGACTCACATTGAGCTTGTGATCCACCAAGTCTCCCAGATCCAATTCCATAGTACTTCCAGCCAGCTGTTACCCATTTTGTATTTGTGTTTTTGATTATTCTTCCCAAAGTGTGGCACCTTACATTTGTCAGCACTGAATTTGATTTTGTTAGTCCCAGCCTAACTTTCCAATCTGTCAAGATCCTTCTGAATTGCGCACCTGTCCTCCAGTGTATTTGCAATCCCTTCCAGTTTTGTCATCTGCAAATTTTCTCAATAAATGCTTTTCCAGCATTCAAATCATTAATAAACACATTGAAGTGCACTGTGCCTGGACAGACCTCCCATGGGACTCCATTCAAAACTACTTGCCGTTCTGATCTGGATCTGTTTATCCTTATCCTTTGCATGTGGCTGTTGAAGCAATTGTCTATCCATTTTACAATAGTTTTGTCTATCCCACATTTCTTCACTTTGTTTATGGTCATGTAGGACTTTGTCAGAAGTCTTGCTGAAATCTAGGTACATCCTGTCCACTTCATTCCTTTCATCTACCCAACTACCTTATCTTGTTATCTTATTGAAAAAGGAAATATCGTTTATTTGGCACTTTTTTTGTAATAAATCCATACTGGCTGCTCACGCTTCAGTAGAATCCATCAATCCTGGAAAGGCCTCATCAGCCATCTTTGGGCACACAGATAAGACAATAATGGAAGACAATCATCCTCAACTGTGAGGGATTGCCAAAGAAGATAGTGGCTGCTCATGACCAGCCTTTCCTTACCCAGATGCTTGCAGGTATTGAGATGAGGATAGCCAGTATATAGTTCCCTGGGTAAACCTTTTTGTGCTTTTTAAAGAGGGGGTCTATGTTGTTTTCTAGTCCTCTGGTACCTCACTTCTCCCCAATGACTTCATAAATATTTTTGCAAAGGGCTTTGAGAGCTCTGCCAGTTTCTTCAGTACCCTGGGACTGAAGTTCATCAGGCCCTGATGAATGCATTCAGACATCACAAAAGCTCTCTAACTGTTTCTTTTGTTATCTCATTCTTCAGCTTGTCTCTTTTCTTATCCAAATAATCCTTATTAGCTCTCTGGTAGCAGTGTAATTTTTTCTGAAGACTGAGACAAAGTAGCTGTTGAGCAGGTCTGCTCAACAGACTTCACCCTGGCTATTTAAAACCGGGGCTACAGCTTCCTTGGACTCCTGCATAGCTCCCCTAGTTGTAGATACCTGATTTTCCCAAAGGTCAACTAGCTTAGCAGAAAAGCTGGCAACAGCCATCCAGGACATCCATAGATTAGTCTGTGAACACAGAATTCTGACCAGTATGTAAAAAACTATTCACTGAAGTGAAAACTCATGGGAAGTATCAAACCCATCAGAGTTTTGTTACTGAGAATTTGGCTAATTGATGTTTGACTTTATGTACAGATAGAAGAAGTCCCACAGGGAAACTTACTCATAACACACTAAAAACCAATGGCTGGAATTTGAAGTCCAAAAAATTCAAAACGGACCTTGGACATTACTGTTAAAACAGACTTCCTAGAAATATAGTGATTCCATCACAAATCAAGCATGAGTATCTTCCAGAAACATAGGCATGAGTTTAAAAGATAATAGAAAGTATTGGGTGAAATGCCTGGTCTGTGCCTGGGCATCACAATTCACATGGACTATGCCAGTGGGAGCTTCATGCTGCCCAGGCCACAATAATGTGAGCCGCAGCTCTTCTGGGACCCTGTGGGTGGGTGGCTCTCCCCATGCCTCTACCACTGCACTGTACACATGGGCAAGTGTCCCCCTGCACTGATGCACTATGCAAGCAGATGGGTGCCACCCCGACCAACTTACTGGCCATGGGCTCCCCTGCTGCACCATGCTGCAGGCTCCCCTACCGCCATACTATCCCTTGGGAAAGGCATAGAAAGTGGAAGGTAGGGGAAGCTTGGAGACCGTGACTGCTGCTGCAGGTCCTTCTCTTCTCCATTTCATAAAATAAGGACAATGGAATATTCAATTAAATTAATAGATTGCAAACTGCCGGAAGGAAATCCATCTTCAAACAGTGTAATTAGACTGTGGAACCTGTTGCTACCAGAAGTTACTGAAGTGAAAAATATAGTAAAATCCCAAGAGATTGGTCATATATATAAACAACAAGAAAATCCAGAGTTGTTATAACTAATGATAAAAACATTTTAAAAGGGGTATGAAATAAACATCATGCTTCATGACTTAGGATAATCTCTAAATTTAGAGATCAGGACATAATGTAATGTGAACTTGGGATGGGGAGGCAGAGCATCCAAAATGTGGCTATCTTTTGGTTCTTCCACCTTCTAATAAAACATCTAGTATGAGATGTTAGATGCTGTCAGAGACAGTGTCTTGGACTATATGCACTATGAACAATGGAAACTGAGGGCGTTTATACACATGCTCTGGAGGTTGGGGGACTGAGTGGCTTTAGTTAGAGTGGCTCCGAGATCCACTCTAATTAAAGTACCCAGAGCATGGTGTATCAACGTCCCCATGCTGAAAAATGGTGGTGGGGGCCACTTTAACTAAAGCTCATCAAATGATCTTTAAAGTGCCCCTCCACCAGGTTACCAAGTCCTTGGATGCGGTCATTGAGGTGGATGTCGTCTACCTGGACTTCAAGAAGGCCTTTGACACTGTTTCTCACCCCATGCTCATAAAAAAACTAAGCGACCATGGCATTGATGCCTACACAGTCAGATGGGTGGCAAATTGGCTCGATGGTCGCACCCAGAGAGTGGTGGGATGTGGGCAGTGGAATTCCCCAGGCCTCAGTCCTGGGGCCTGTGCTATTCAGCATCTTTATCAGCAACTTGGAGGTGGTCATGGAAAGCATGCTGTCCAAATTCACTGATGACACAAAGATGTGGGGAGAAGTGGCCACACTGGAGGAGAGGGACAGAATCCAGCTAGATCTTGACAGGTTACAGAGGTGGGCAGATAAGAATAGGATGGAATTCAATGCAGACAAGTGCAAGGTGCTGCATCTAGGGAGAAGGAACCTGCAACATACCTATAGGCTGGGGAACTCCCTTCTCAACAACACAGTAGCTGGAAGGGATCTTGGAGTCATTGCTGACCCCAGGATGAACATGAACCGCCAATGCAAGGAAGCAGTCAGGAAGGCCAACCGCACCTTGTCATGCATCTACAGATGCATCAGAAGCAGGTCCAGGGAGGTGATCCTTCCCCTCTATGCAGCATTGGTCAGGCCGCAGTTGGAGTAGTGCATCCAGTTCTGGGTGCCGCACTTCAAGAGGGAAGTGGCTAACCTTGAGAGGGTCCAGAGGAGAGCCATTCGCATGGACAAGGGGCAGCAGGCCAGGCCCTATGAAGATAGACCAAAGGGCCTGAATCTATTCAGCCTCCACAAGAGAAGACTGAGAGGCAATCTGGTGGCTGTCTATAACCTCGTCAGGGGGGCCAGCAGAAAATTGGTGAGGCTCCTTTCCCCCGGGCACCACTAGGGATAAAAAGGAACAGCAGCCACAAATTGATTGAGAGTAGGTTCAGGCTGTATATCAGGAGGCATTACTTTACAGTTAGGGCTTCCAGGCTCTGGAATGGGCTCCCAAGAGACGTGGTGCTCTCCCCTACCTTGAGGGTCTTCAAGAGGAGGTTGATAGATACCTTGCTGGGGTATTATGATCCTAGCACTTGTTCCCGCCCAGAGCAGGGGGTCGGACTTGATGATCTGTTCAGGTCCTTTCCGACTTTAGAAACTATGAAACTATGAAACCATTTTTCAGTGCGGGGATGCTGATATACAAGATTCTAGAGTCAGCTGGAGTGTGGTAATTATATCAGAGCAGCGTGGTAATTACAGTGCATTGGAACAGCCTTGCTACTCATGTATAGGTGCCCTGAGACACCAGACCATATTGAATCAGTGAGAAAATTGAAACATCAGTTGATCTCTAAATGAAATGGCAAAGACTACAGGCAGTCCTTGACTTACAGTGTTTTGAGTTACAATGTTTTGCACTTACAACATTTATAAATTGACACCCTGTTTCAACTTTCTGACATCAGTTTCAACTTTACAACACTTGATCCAACGCCATGCCATGCCAGCGAGCCAGTTCGCTGTGTTGCCCATCTCCCTGGAGAACATCTGTCCAAACTTCCTTGGACACTTTTTTTAAGAAAGCAGACAAGTCTCCAGAAAAACCTGCAGCCAAGACTCCTGAGAACACTCCATCCAAGAACCCTTCAAAAATACTAATCAAGTCATTCAAAAAGTCCAGCAAAGTCACCTCAAAGAAGTCCTTCCAAATCAATATGATTGCTATTTACATTATAAATACATTAATGTACCTATATTACTCATCTATAATTGACTGAGTACAACATTCTGGGTTATTTTTGGTGAAAACAGGGTATTGGGCCTTGGTTCAGGAACCAATCCCCCATTTATAAAATTGTTTCTTATGGGAAAAGTGGTTTTGAGTTACGTTTCGACTTAAGATGTGGCTTTCAGGAACCAATTGTGTCAGAAGCCTGATGACTGCCTGTACTGTTATCTCTTTAAATAAATTAATTAGACTGGAGGTGTTAAAGATATAGCCTGTAGGCTGGATTTGGTCCATGAAGCCCTATTTTTTGGCCCACAGTGCTGCCTCTAGGGCTCCTGGCAGATGTAAACAGTTAATCACCTCTTAAGTAGTAACCTGGTGAGACATTCATGCAATTAACAGTGTAATAAAAGAGGGAATAAGAAACAAAATTATTAAATACATTTTTTTGTAATCATTTTGTGGCTGGTTCCCATTGCCCCTCAGATTGAAGGTGTGGCCAGTGCACTCCTCGTTCTGGTGTGCATCTGCAGCTGGGAGCACCAATCAACAGACTGGCATTCCAGTCCCTGGGCTTAGTGAGCACATGGCTTGCTCCTTGCAGATATAAGGAAAGCCCAAGATCATGATCCTGGGTTTCCTCAGCACCAGCAATAGGGCAGGATAGGGATCTGATCCCTGATACCATAATTGCACTTCCTGCCCTGTACATGTGCCATGGCAAGAGATGTGATTGTTGGGATCAGAGATTGGATTAAATTAAATGTCTGTCAATAGCCTGGATCTCAAACCAGCCCCACACAACACGTGCAGCATGTGCTGGCTCCATCCCTCCATGCTGCATATGGTGTGCAGAACTCACAGGTATGGGCTGCACGTTACATGGGGACTGAAGCTGACTTGCACATTTCAGTGGGGTGTATGCTACATACAGTGCCTCAGCACTGAATCCAGGGCTGGCCCATAATGGATACAAAGACTCGCCCCATGTGTCAGATTCAGTATGCAGGGCGAGTCTTGCATGGTCACCATGCCCCTGACTGGCCTTGCATGCCACATACAGTAGGGCTGTGTGGAGCTTCGGTTATGAACGGCTCGTGCCTCTGGTGGCTGGGGGGGCATGGCTGCATAGGCGGCAGCAGGAGCATGGCAGCAGCGGTGGGAGTGCAGTGGCAATAAGCATGGAGCTCCCACACATGCCGCTGGCACTGTTGGCAGCAGGGGGGAGGGGGAGAGTGCCAACCAGGGGTCAGCAACCGCCCACAGGTGCTGCTAGCAGCATCAACAGAGGCCAGTAGCAATAGTGGACTTCCCGCAGATGCTGAGATGATGGAACAGATGGAGCATCCCAGGGGAGCATGGGGTGGTCAGCAGCAGACCCAGAAGTGAACCAGAAGCAGTTCTGGTCCACTTCCAGGTCCACCAGGGAGCACACCAGGGAGCCCCCCCTGCACCCTTGCAGTTCAGCAACTTGTGTCTTCTGGGTCTGGGGGGGCACCCAGGCTCCCCCTGTGGTCAATTGCCAAGCCAGAGGGGGCGGAGGGGGGGTCCCCTGAGTGCTCTCTGGCAGACCCAGCAGTGGACTGGAAGTACTTCCAGTCCATGTCTGGGTTCACCACTGATCATGCCGGAGGCCCCCCATGCTCCTGTGGGACATTCCATCCAGCCCACCATCGTAGCATTCATAAGATGTGCCTGGTATCTCGAGGTATGCAGAAAAAACATTTAAAGCTGTGTCTATGGCCAAATTGCTGATTCTCCAAATCGCCAGGCTGGTCCTGAGCACTGGATCCAGTGAGTGAAGTTGGTTTGTGAGCCCATTCCAGTCCACAGTCTGGCCCTGCAGCCGTCATCCAGCTTCTGGGGCTAGATGACTTTGACACCTGTGAACTAAACCAACCCTTGTGAAGGAGGTTGAACGATCAGTCTTCCCAGTGTGTAGACTGTTACCAAATTATAAGCTATTCATGCATTTTTTTCCTACCAGAAAAGTAACAGAAACCTCACAGAATAGCTTACAACTCAGGTATCACTCCAGCAACCCTCATCTTGACAAAGCCCCTTACACAGATGAGCAGTTTTAATAGTTCTTGAAAAGCACTATTTTATATATCCCTGGGTGCATCTACATGTGAAATTAGCATGGTGTAAACTCGAGCCTCACTGGAGTTTATTGCTCCCAGGCACAGAGTTTACACATGCACCCGGGACTGCAGCATGTTGAGCCAGGGTGGCACAGCCCCAGCTGGCATGGCTCTAGGGGTCAGCCTACCAGCGTGGAACTTCTCCACCCCAGCTCAACATGCTGCAGCGAGGCTGACTGGGGCACAAGTGTGCTATAATGTGGGGCTAGCCAGCAGACAACCCCACCCTGTAGCACCCTTGTACCCGAGCTAGCTCCAGTCACTCTCTATGTATGTGTTGCAGTGGAGAAAATAAGTCAACTGTAGGAGAGTATTACCCTATGATGGAGTTAATTAGTTTACTCTGGTCTAATAGCTCCACACATGTAGACAGAGATGCTTTACTGCAGAGCTATTTAGGCAGTTCCACAGTAAGTTGAAAGTGTCCAAAAGGCAAGAATTTCGTATGGCGATGTCTTTTATTGGACTAATTGTGCATTTGGGATAGAGTTAGACTAGCTGTCAAATGTAAGGCAAAGAAAGATACCAGGTTTTTTTTCATTTACAAGTAAACTGGTATGATGTAAAATAGTATGTTTTCTTTTATGAGGAACATATTGAAATCAGTTTTGTTACAATGCTTTCTGAAAGTACGAATGTTCCTAGTTACTTTGTGTATGTCTTATTGATTAATTTTGAACATTAGTACTTAAAGCAAAAATCATATTACTGTGGATTTCTTTTAAAAGATTCTTGAAGGCCCTATCCATAAAATTAGGTAGCTGCAAGTGTCTCAGTGCCTGGCATTAATTTCCAATGTAAGTTTCTAAAAATTTATAAACATTGCCTTGACTGATGCTTTCATTTCAAAGGCACAGTCACTGCACATACAGGCAATAAAATCCAACCTCCTGAAGTAGACAGACATCTATAATGACAGGTGATTTTGACTCTACAGTGCCATTGACTAGGAAGTATCATAAACAGAAAGGTAATATATTTCAGGCAATGCCTCTCTGAAATGTAAATCATAACATATGCATATCAAATGACAATGCCATTTTCTCTGCAAATGAGCAAACTTTTTTAAATGTACTTTGGAAATATTTAATTAAATCACAGTTTCAGAAAATATCTATTCAGAAATATCTATTCACATAAGGTATTTAGATGAATGAATCCATATCCTAGGTCTGATTTGGTCTGATTACAACCTTAATGCAGGCTTTATGTACACCTGAACACTGAGGTCTTTTGATCTCAACTGTTAAATCCCAAACTCAGGATCTGGCCCATTATCTGCTCAGTCTCTTATAAAAACCATTAGTTTTTTTCCAGTGACTGGCTGGTATAGTGTGTACTGTATATCCGAGATGAGTACCTGAACCCTGCCATTGTTTCTCAAGTGCGTATTGTAGCCTTACAACAGACAACAGTAAACATTTTCACAGTACTAAGTGGGTTAGGTGCCTTTAAAATATAACAGAATTAAATGCAAAAATGTAATTGTATGTTACAAAGATAAAGGTTCAATGTTAAATAGCCTTCTAGTTTTGTTCAAGAAATTACTCCAGAAAGAAAACAACATTGGTTGTGCCCTTGAAACAGTCTAAAGACTGCCTTATGGAAGTGTTTTCCTAGAATATCCTAGCATTCCTGAACTGGTTGGAGAATGGGCAAGATGACCATCCCCAGTTTCTGTACCTGAGATGGGAATGATATGTACTTCCCCTCTTTTGTTCAGGACTGCAAGCACAACACCAGTGGTCCTTACTGTAACAGATGTCTTCCTGGTTTCTATGGAGATCCTACTAAAGGGACAATTGAAGACTGCCAGTTGTGTGCCTGTCCATTAAATATACCATCGAACAAGTAAGATACATATTTCCCATATAACAGCATTTTCATTTTACATTTGATAAATTGTGTTATTTTTATAAACAGTTTTCTTTTTCACTGATGTTAAAGGATCTCAAAGCATGCTTTATTTTTTAAATAATATGTTTTTATGAGCATTAGGTGATAAATACACAGCAAAAGGTAAGTAGATTCCTGTTTTGCCACCAGAACAGTGGCACAAAAAAGATGAATAACGTAAGTAACAAAGCTCAAGATCAGGGCCAGGTATACTACCAAGAAATATTGACTTCTAGTCCTCTGTTGTCACTGCCAACAAATATTTCTTTTTTATTATAGGTGCCCTTCTTACTCTTGTCCACACATACACAATATCTGTCTATCAGATTATAAAACTGAAGTTGCAGATTTCACATACGTTTTTTGAAGGTTTTTTTTCTTTTTTTTGGTTTTGAGTATACTAGCTGGATTACCAATCTGGCTGCAATTCATTTTGTATATTTTTTCAGTAAGACCTCAAATATCAAATAGTAGTTACTCATTCCAAATCTTGTGTAGAGAACAGAATTTTCTTAATTGAATTAAAGTTTATCTCTTGAAAGTTAAAAAAATTCTACTAATATTTCTTGGAATAATTATTATGAATTGTTTAGATAAATCATGTAAAAATGATGAAACTTCAGAGGTTCACTCACTGACGTTTAACTGCAAGCAGTTATGCAGATGGCACAGGATGAAAAAAAATAATTAGCTTTATCCAGCACAATGTCCTTGAAAGTTCAAAAACCAAAAAATCACTTAATATTATATCCAAGTAAAATTCTTTCAGACCCTCATGCTAGATTATCTGACTAGAAATTTGCTTTCTGTGTGTGTCCATCGCATTTAAAATTAAATGGATCATAGATTCATAAATGCTACAGTTGGAAGGGAGCTCAACAGATCATCGAGTCTGACCCCCTGCCTAGGCAGGAAAGAGTGCTGGGGTCTGATGACCCCAGCCAGATGCCTATCCAGCCTTCTCTTAAAGACCCCCAAGGTAGGGGAGAGCACCACCTCCCTTGGAAACCCATTCCAAGTTTGGGCCACCCTTACCTTGAAGAAGGTTTTTCCTGATATCTAGTCTAAATCTGCTCTGTCAGTTTGTGACCATTGTTCCTTGTTACCCCAAGAGGTGCCCTGGTGAACAGAGTATCTCCAAACCCTTGCTGTGTACCCCTAATGAACTTGTAGGTGGCCACAAGATCACCTCTCAGCTGATGCATGATAAAGTGCGGTTAGCTTTGCTGATGATTTTGTCACACTGACGACTCATGTTCACCTTAAGTCCACTATGACTCCAAGATCCCTTTCTGCTTCTGTGCTGCTGAGAGGGTCACTTCCCAGCCAGTAGGTGTGCTGGATATTTTTGTGCTCTAGATGCAGCACTCTGCACTTGTCTTTGTTGTACTGCTTCCTATCATGCACTTCACCCCATAATTTAGTATCGTATGCAAACTTGGACAGAGTACACTTCACACCCACATCCAAGTCACTGATGAAGATATTGAAGAGTACATGTCCAAGGACTGAACGCTGTGGGACCCCACTACCTACATCCTTCCAGGCCAATACCAACCCATTTACTACCATTCTCTGGGTGCAACTGCTAAGCCAATTTGCCAACCACTGGACTGTGTAAACATCTATGTCACAGCCTCTTAATTTATTTACGGAAATGGGATGAGATACTATTTCAAAGACGTTTTCTTGGATTTTAGCAAGGTCTTCGAAATGGTATCTCATCCCATTTCCGTAAATAAATTAAGAGGCTGTGACATAGATGTTTACAACATCCACCTCTACTCCTATGTCTAAACATTTTGTGACTCTGTCATAAAACAAAACCAGATTGGTCAGGCATGATCTACCTGCTACGAATCCATGCTGGTTTCTCTGCTGCATTATTTTTCCCACTGGACTCCCACAAATATGATCCTTCACAATCTTTTCAAAGACCTTTCCAAGGATGGAGGTGAGACTGACTGGCCTATAGTTACTTGGTTCCTCCTTCCTCCCCTTCTTGAAAATAGGGACCACATTGGCCCTTTTCCAGTCCTCCAGGACCTGACCCGAGCGTCACAAGTGCTCAAACAGCCGTTCCCATGGTTCTGCTGTGACACCGGCTAATTTCTTCAATACCCTCAGATGCAGCTCATCCAGGCCTGCTGACTTGAACACATCCAGTCCATCCAAATGATTCTGCACCAAGTCAGTGTTGACACTTGGTAGGCTGGTGTCCCTCTGATGCCCATCTACAGAACCCATTAAGAGACTTATCTTGACCCCTGTTCAGGAACGCTGAGGCAAAAAACTCATTGAATAGCTCAGCCTTGCCCCCCTCTCTGTCACTAATTGCTCCTCCTTGTTCAGTAGGGGTCCTGCGCTGCCCTGTGTCTTCCTTTTACTCCCTACATAACTAAAAACAGCCTTTTTGTTGTCTTTAATTTGTGTTGCCAGCCTCAGCTCTGTAGTTGCTTTGGCCTTTCTAACTGCCTCCCTGCAAGTGCGGGCCAAGTAGGTATACTCCCTCTTGGTGGCTCCCCCCTGCTTCCACTGCCTATATGCCTTCTTTTTTGCCCATAGGCTCCCCTGAATTTCCCTGTTTAGCCAAGGACTTTTTTTGGCTCCATTCCCCCTTTTCCCTCGTACTGGGATAGTCTCCCTCTGTCCCCGAAGGATCACTTCCTTTAGGAATGACTACCCTTCCTGGACTCCCATCTCACCAATACTCTTCTGCAGTGTGTCATTGACTAGACTCTTAAGAACATGGAAGTTAGCCTTCCTAAAGTCAAGCACTTCCACCCTACTAGATATCTTACCCACCCTATGCTGTATGATGAATTTGATTGATTGTGGTCACTGTCCCCAAGATGATCACAAAACTGCAGCTCCCCTACAAGGTCCTCCCCCATAGCCAACACCAAGTCCAGTAAGGCATTCCCCCTAGTGGGACTTCCTGCATTAGGTGACAGTCCTGCACACAAGTTAAGAACGTATGTGAGTGGTTAGATTTGGCTGGCTGCTCCTCTCAG
>NW_017729026.1:5860020-5860342 GCF_001723915.1 Gavialis gangeticus | reverse complement strand
ACTTCCTGCATTAGGTGACAGTCCTGCACACAAGTTAAGAACGTATGTGAGTGGTTAGATTTGGCTGGCTGCTCCTCTCAGCAGATGTCAGGGTAGTCTAGGTCCCCCATGACAACCACATCCCTAGACTTTACGGCCTCTGAGAGCTGTTTCAAGAATTCCAAGTCTAGCTTTTCCTCTTGGTGTGGTGGTCAGTAGCAGACCCCCCCACCAAGTCCCTTTCCCCATGACCACCATGTATCCTAACCCACAATGCCTCAACTTTTTCCTCCTCTGATCCTATTTTGATTAGGGTAGATGTATAATGCTCCTTTACACAGAG
>NW_017729026.1:5845750-5849306 GCF_001723915.1 Gavialis gangeticus | reverse complement strand
ACACTTGAGCCCTCCAAATGGTGCCTTTGGTGCCCTCCCGTTCTGATGCCCAAAGGGCCCCTTGGCATTTACCTGGGGTGTACTGCTGTATGTCTTGCAGTTTGTAGGTTCTAGACTCTCTCCATCTCCTGCCTCCCCATCCCTCATAGTACTTAGTTTAAAGCCCAATGTAGGAGATCAGACAACCTGTAAGAAAAGAGACTCTTACCTTTTGTGGAGAGATGAATCCCAGGAGGTCCCTTGCACAGAAGTGCAGATTGTGGTCCAGGAAGCCAAAACCCACACGATGACACCAACTCTGGAGCCACGGGTTGACTTCCCTTACACAGGCAATGCGATGCCTACTGCAACCGCTGACTGAGAGGATCAACGAGAAGACCACCTGTGACCCCATCTTCCTAAGCCTGGTCCCCAGAGCCCTGTAGTCATTCACGGTATGGTCTGGACTACTCCTGGCCGCATCATTTGCTCCCACATGGATGAGGACCATGTGATAGTTGTCGGAGGGCCAGATGAGTTCAGGAATTCTTTCTATGATGTCCCTGATCCTCGCTCTGGGAAGGCAGCAGACCTCACATGCCATGGGATCCGGATGACAGATGGGTCCCTCTGTTCATCTCAGCAAGGAGTCACCCACAACAATGACGCAGTGTCTCTTCTTCTGCTTACCTGGCTGGCCCTCAGCTCGCTCGGTGATGGTGGCAAGCCCCTCCAGTGCACTTTCCCCCCCTGCACACTCCTCCAGCGCAGCCAGGTCCTCATATTTGTTCCACAACTGCACTTGGGGAGCTGTCTCTGCAGCAAGAGGTCTGGCCCCTGAGGTGACCATCGTCCATTCTCCAGCATCTGCTTCAGGGCATTCCCTCACAGCTTCTCCACCAGGAGTCTTGTCCTGGTTTACATCTGTACTTTTAATCTCTTCTAGGCACTATTTGGGTGTGTTTATCTTTCTGGAAAATGTCATTTTAGGAAACTGGCATCAAAAGATTGTAAACCAGTCTCCAACCAGCTTTGATATTGAATAGATAAAGGTGATGATGATATGTTCAGGGATAAATTATTTCTCTATGAGACATGGCTTTGCAGCATGTTTTAGCAGGAAGGCTTCACCTGAATGGCTCTATGCCTGCCAAAGGCACAGCTGAACCAGGTTTTTCTCTTGGATACATGTCTAACTCTGATTTTCAGTGGGGTTGTTGTTCCACATTTTCAACTCTTTTTTAAACGAAATTATACAGGTCATCTGTTTCCATAACAGAATGGAAGATGCTGTGTGTAACATGCATTTTCAACAGCACCGTTCTAGTGCTGACGCTGCTCAACATAAATTATGAACTGACCCCTCTGGAATCACTAGTTCTGGCCTGGCCCCTAGTACTTACCACTTCAGTAAGTAAATTCTTTTCCCTCTTGCACACATGCACTATACCACAAGGTTACCTTGCATCCTGGATCTACATAGCCTATCCATTTGTTCAGGGCACCTTTAGATTCCCTTGATATTAAACTCTCACATTACCTTGTGATCTTGAGTTTCCCTCCAGCTATGCATCTCTGATCACAGTTCTGATCACTCCTTATGCTACTTCTAAATTGTATAGCTAATCCTCATCTCCACACTCATCCTCAGATATGAGCAGATTGCCAACAGGAGCTTTTCCAGAAACAGCCTGAGGAATTTCCAAGTATGTGAGCTATGTGAGACTGACCTACATTAGAAATACACTTTGGAGTGTAGCCCTGTCCTCAGTTAACCCTTGGAGCACTAGATAGATAACACCAGTATTATATATCATGCAGATCTCTAGTGGCCTGAATCAAATCCTGTAATGGGGTTAGTTTTCACTGACAAAATGCCTGGGGATGCCAGTCCTGTAACAGATGGCTTCCCAACTGTTATTGCTCTCTTCCTGCAAATGAATCAAGGAATCTCTTTTTTTTCCCCTGTAGTGGTTTTTAAAGATACAGGCCTAAAGCAAATGCGCCATTTGAACATTATGGACTGGGGAGGCCAAATAAAGTATTTGGAATCCAAATTCAGATCAGGATCCAAATTTTGCAGTAGGCCTGTATTTCTAAAATAGGAAGAACCAAAAGAGTGGCTGTAAACACCCTCAAGCTTTGTTGTGTCTAGTTGTACAGTTCAGATTTTTCTTAATTTAAAGATTAGCTCCAACTGTAACCTGTTTTATGATGATTTAAAATAAAAATAAAAATGAGACCGTGAAATAAACTGGTGTGTACTATGAAGTACGCTAAAGTATGCATTTCTCATCATGTTGCTGTAATGTCAGTTTAATCGGTCTTTAATTAACAGCATTTTTGATGTGCACGTGATAGCCTCCGTCAACCATTCAGAAAGTAACAGCAAAATTCCTTCATCTGTTTCTCTGATGAGAATTATATCTCTCTACATTGACATGTAGCATTTGCTTCAGTGATTAATGTACCTAAAATTGGTTCATAAATCTTAAAGATCATGTTCAGTGATGCACCAAATCTGTGTAAGCATAACAGTTACACACTTTTTTTAGTTTGTAAAATATAGTTTCATCAACTTTTGTGTGATGTGACTTGATTTGTCCCACTTGTCCCTAGTGAATGACTAAATTATACATTACTTATACTGAGGACTCTTTTACTTATCAAATTATGTGATTAATTAGACATTCCTAGCTCTCTTAGTTTACTAGAAGGTGTCAGATACAAACAAATAATATCTATTTAACTTACTTCTGAGCAAATTTGAAGAAACAGATTATATTTAATATTATACATCTCCATTTCAGGTTCTTATGTTTGCTGTAAGGATTCCCATCAGTGTATTATCTATGAGCACTTAATAATGTTTTATGTAATATCCTTGAAATACCTTTGTGAGGTTAGGAAGTGTCATTAGTTCCATTATATAGATGAGGTAAGTTAGCAAAGAGAGACTATGGGTACGCACACACATTCACAGGACTCGATCTATGACCATATTACTTGCTTTAAGCAGAATGACTGTAGATTGGCTGCCACTTATGCAGACATTTGCTGGCGCTGGGGCCCATGTGAAGAATCAGATCTAAGTAAGTCAGAGTGGTGGGCAGATTTGCGAGGGTTTGGTGGGTCTGTGGAGGGTGAGCCTGTGGGGCGAAGGGTTATTCTTCCAGAGGTGGGGGCTAAAAATAGCCCAGTTAAGTCGGGGGAGGCAGTAATAAGAATGCAGCCCTGGGGCTGGGGTCAGGAACTGGTCTTTCCCAGCCCTGAGGCTACACTCCAAACATGTACAGACATTCATTAGATCAGACTAACCCACTCCCAGTCTAAGTGAGTTCATCTCCTCAGGTGAACTAAGTTAGATTGGGACATCCATTTTTCACCATGTGACTGCCGGGCCTCAACCAGCTGCTTTCGGGTGGCTTTGATCTGCTGGCGGATGTCACGCCCCTTTCAGGCCGGTTTGTCATCGAGGTAGTTCTCTCCTCCCATGTTGCCAACCCCATTCTTGCCTGCCACATCTTGGTGTTCCTCAGTAGGTGGGGTCAGTTAACAGGTCCCTTGGTGGCCCGGG
>NW_017729026.1:5839916-5840750 GCF_001723915.1 Gavialis gangeticus | reverse complement strand
TCGCCAACCCCATTCTTGCCTGCCACATCTTGGTGTTCCTCAGTAGGTGGGGTCAGTTAACAGGTCCCTTGGTGGCCCGGGCTGTGCCCGACAGTTGCTCACGGAGCTCCACCACCCCTACACCCCAGCCTCATGCCGCCTTCGGTGGACTGCCTAGCCATTCCCTGCTTCACATCCCGGAGCCAATGACTAGAGGTTCTGCTTGCCCCACGGGCCAGCCCCTACACCCCTTCACTCCTCGATCCCTTCCTACGGAGTACCTTCCCCACTATGGCACCCTACTGAGGCTTCCCTGTGGCTCTGCCACAGGGACGTTATCTCTATCGCCTCTGCCCCCTTGCTCAGGGTAGCCAAACAAAACAGATACACCTAAACCAACCCGTGACCTATTCCCTGTCCCTGGACCATTAAGGGGAGGGATGGCTCTGTTCGTTGCTCCCCTGACTACCTCCGGTCCATCACTTCACAGCCCAGGCCCTGGCAGCAGTCCCCGCCTCAGCTTGCAGAGGCGCTAAAATCAAGGGATGTAGTGGTCATGGGCGATTTTAATTACCCAGACATCTGCTGGGAGGAGCAGTCAGCCGGGACGGACCGCTCCAGGAGGTTTCTGGCTGAGATGCAGGACCTCCACTTGATTCAGGAGGTGCACAGTCCCACCAGAGGAGATGCCCTGTTGGACCTAGTCCTGGCTGCAGGTGACGACCTGGTAAGGGGCCTCCAGGTTCTTGACCACCTGGGCAATAGTGATCATCGCTTGCTGGAATTCGCCATCCAGCGTAGGGTGTCAAGGGCCCGCAGCAAGGCGGTAGCCCTAGACTTCAGGAGGGCCAACTT
>NW_017729026.1:5832938-5839070 GCF_001723915.1 Gavialis gangeticus | reverse complement strand
TTTCTCTTTTTGGGGTTTTTTGTTGTTCTCCCGCCCTGGCGGGGGGTCGGGCTAGAAGATCTACTAGGTCCCTTCCGACCCTTAATCTATGAATCTATGAATCTATGAATCTATGATTGCAACCCCCTTCAGGGCTGTCCCCAGGTCTTCGCCCCTTGGCGTGTTGTCCTCTGTGCCCCATTGTCCCAGCACTCCCACCTGGGTCCTGCTGCACTCTCAGGTACCACTTCCGCTCTCCTTCCACTTGGCCAGCTGATCTCACCTCTGATGTTCCGCACGGGTCTTCAATGGGGTGCCCCTCTCCCCCCAGCCAGCATCACCTCGTGCTTATCAGGCTCCCCAGGGTCTGCTCGTGGAGCCCGCTGTGCCGCCGGTGTCGGCTGCAGCTCTGTCTCCTGGCTATCCACCCCCTCCGTAGCTGTGGCTGCCATTTTTATTTTTGCCAGCCGGTATCTGACGCTGACATCACTGGCTGGCCGTAATTGTACAAAGAGGCAGCTAACGAGCCACGCGGGTTCCTCCTCCCTCCCCACGTGCATCTCGTCTCGATCTGCTGGTGAGTGCCCAGCCTTACTTTGCCTCCCAGGACAGACCTGAACTAACCTCCCCAAACATCTGTACAGATTGGTGCTCAGATTGACCTAACCTAAGTTAGGTCTATCTAAGTGTAATGTCTACAACCAAGGTTTCTCCAGTACTAGGCAATACTCCAGTACTAGTCCAGTAACTAGGCAATTCTGCCTGTATCTATACATATCTAATATTTATGTGATATACATGGAGTTGATATTCATCTTATAAATGGTGTACATCATGTATGTTTAAGTGCCTTACCTGCATTCTGCATTCTGCCCACTAACCTTTCACTGTTGGCAGTTATTTTACATTCCAAACCCTTGAGGAGCTTCACATAACTTTGATTTATTAAAAATCATCAACCATAGAACTGTGTAGTTTATTCCTCCCAGATGTAGATTTTCCCTGCAAAAAAGGATTTTCGCCTGGCATAATGACAGGTAAAGGCAGTGAAGGCCAAAAGCAAGAGTACTGTACCACTGGAAGGGGGCTATTCCTCATAAAGCACAGTGCTTCTATCCCTGGTAGCTCCCAAGGTGTGGAGTCTTAAAATGGAAAACTATGAAGTGGGACTGTTGGATCATTTTTTGAAGTTTCTAAAAAGTTTGTTGTTTTCCTGGAGGGATATGAACCTGGTATCAATAAAACTGTGAAACAAAAACATTTCTTTAAAAAAGTATTTTCTACTGTAAGCCTTTAGGCAGGGACAGAAACTCTCTCATTACATATTTGTACAGAGTACCTCAATAGGAGTCCCAAGTCCTGTGAGGGCCCATGGTGTTGCCATAATAAACAACAATGGTAATTACAGCATAAAAATGACTTGTATTATCACTTATTTTGGCTGTTTCTGAGTTAACCATTTCTGAGTAATGAAGTTGCCATGGCCCAAGCAAATATACTCATACTATGATATCCCACTATTATGCATTTCTTATATACCTTGGTATGTGATCTGGAATTCCTCACATACACCCACATACTGTCTTTGGACTTGACTTGATTTTTAAGTCACAATGTACAAGTACAAATTATACAATACCTTATATATATGTATTGCAACCATTAAAAATGGCAATGTATTATTTATTATTATTTAGTCAAAACTAAATAATAGTGATTTAATAATTATTACTTTTATATAATTGTTGCTGGAGTACTGTATCTTAGTGCGTCAGGTTAATACCATGTCATGATACAGAACTATGATCAAATTAGCTCTCAAAAACTAAGACAAAATCTGTGTCTTCACAGATCTTTAGTTGTGTCTTTAACTGTAGACTTAAAAAACCCACAAAAATAACAAGAAAATGCAGTCTCCTAAGAGTACATAGTGTATTCCACCCTTCTGTCAAAGACCACATCACCTCTGAGAATAAAATGGCTGCTGTGTTGCACAATACAGGTCAAGATTCTTATGACTATAAAGTAGTAATATACAGCTAATAAAAGAGATTACAAATTCATAGCTACAGGTCTTGGCACTGGATTTATGATCCAGACCCCTTGTTCCAGGGGGACCCATAAAGACCGAACACAACCTCTCTATTTGGTAATAGGCAAATTGTATTGATACACAGTGATAACAGATAAGAATAATGCAAACAATTCTATATCTACCAGTCCTAGAACTGTCATAGAGGGAAGGTAAGTCTGGCCAGTATGCGAGATCCACCCAGAGGTTCTCTCTTGAACATCATATGTCAGCAGCCTGGAGGTCAAAGTCCAATGCCCACCCGCCCCCAGTGGGGTGGGTGAGATGGTGATGTTCCTTCTGCCCATAGTGGTTTTGGGTTCCACTCCCAGGGACACCTTGCTGCTCTGAAATCCTTTCTTTCATATTCTTTCTCTTCTCTGATAAAGATTCATCTCCAGGCATTGTTGTTTGGCTTTCCTGTGGTCATCATACTGTCCACATTCTGTCCTGTCAGCATATTCCTTTGTTTCACAAACCCATCACATGTACACATCCTAATTTAGGCTTTTACTGGGCCTCCTGATTTGGTCTGTTTACTAAAACTGGAAATCCCAAGGGCCCTGCAGTTTGGCACTGTGACCTAATGCCAATGCTGCAGAGTCCTTTATCTCTGTTGGGTACATTGTTCATGTTATGGAACAATGTGGTACATGTCTTTAATTTTCCAGCCTGTGTGTCTGCTGGTTTCAGACACAGTGGGCCTTGAAGAAAACTTTGTCACAAACAAGCTTTTAGAAATCAATGAATCCTTACTGTTCCCCTGGACCATTGTTCTAATGCAATCTACTGTACATGTAAGCCAGTTCCCCAAAGCAAATCTCTAAATACCATTTTCTAGGCATCAATAGGAACCTCAACTGTGAAAAGTAATTTTTGAAGCAATTAATGTATTATTATTGACTCTCATTGTCTAGATTTCAGTTAGGGTTTGAAACATGGTTCAAAATAGTGCAAATTATTGGAAACATCTGTTTATATTTATCCCCTCCCCTTTCAAACTGTACCCACTCCTTCCGCAAGAGCTTTGTCCTGTTGCTGTTAGACAATTAGTATGTCTTGTGATGGGTAGATTGTGTTTCAGAAGAATTTAACTATAAGGCCCCTTGAACATGTTCATTTAAAAACTCCAAAGGATCCCAACAATTGCACCTCCTGCCATACCACATATGCATAGCAGGTGGCACAATTTTGGGATTGGGGATCAGATACTAACTGTGCACTTTCTGCTTGCCAGTGTAGGAGGAGCCCAGGATCATGATCTCAAACTCCCCCTGCATTGGCAAGTCAAAAGCTGGGTGTCTGCAGGTCTGGGTAAGGACTGACTATCAGCTGATTGTAGGCTCCAGCTCTAGACCCCACAGGGGCTGGTTTAAGACCCTGGTGTGATTGCCTGGAGCTGACAATTAACTGATTGTCAGCTCTGGCCTCTGACTTGCCTCATGTTTAATTTAATGTGCCATACAAACCAGCCACAACAATATTCTACATTTTATGTAGAACATTTTTATGTCTAGTTTGCCATTTTATGGCACCTTAAGTTGCGTGCACATGTAGCACCTTTGCCATGTATGCCATGACTAACATGTTAATTGTGGCATAAATGTAATGTCTAGAGGAGGCCTAATAGAATCAGAATAACCCAAGGCAGATCATAGGAATGTAGGTTGTACAACTGGAAGACACTTTCTGGGCCATTAATTCCAGGCCTGAGCTAACCAGGCAACTACTTCAAATTGTCTGAAGAAGCTCCATCTTAAAAGTTAGGTTTCTTTTCCACAATGCCTGCTATTCAAATGCAGTTTTGAAACATATGGCCTCTGACAGTTAGAAACCTTCTTCTACTGTCCATCCTTGGTTTATTTGTTAACCATTTTATATCCATTTGTTGTTATGCCCATAAGATCCTTTACCTATTCCTCCTTGATGTTGCCATTTTACTGTACAAAAATGACTGTATCCTTTCTTAACCTTCATTTTGCATGGTGCAAGAAGTGAAGCTCTGACAGCCTCCTGTGATAAGACAGGCTCTCCATTACCCTGATAATCCTAACAGCTCTTCTCTGCACTTTTTTCATCTTTCTTGAACATGGGTGACCAGAATTCTGCACAACATTCTAGTTGAGGTCCTAACATTGCCTTTCACAATAGCATTTTTACTCCCCTACCCCTAAAGAATGCATTAAAGTGGTAGAGTTCTGGTTCCCTATTGTTTCAAACCATTTACAGCTTTCATTGTGTCAGAAGATTATCTCATTACAGTGTGTCAGTCTTATAACAGGGAGGGAAAATGTAGAAAACAAAATGCTAGAAGGCAAAGGAACAGAGCTGGAGTGAAACACAATCATAGCAGGTTTGTAAGTTCACAACTAACTTCACTGCCAATACATGACTGTGTTACCCTTGTTATATAGAACTACAGCTAAAAACACCACAAAAAAGTAAAGCTTTGTAGCTTATGGACCCGTCTGAAACTGCAGTGCAACTTGCTGGCCTGTTTCTGCTTCTGTTGTCTTCAGATTTGCTCAAATAAGACTCAAGCCAAAATCTAACCTTGGATTCTCTTGGAAGCTTTTCCAAATATTTCTTTTGCCCCCTACCCTTTTTTGCCTTGGCTTCCTTTATCACTCCATGTAAACCAAGTTAACTGAGCTTTCCACTCAATTGTCTTTCAGTTTCAGAGATTTAGCTGAAGAGTAGAGTCAGGGGTAGCATGTTTTGCCAGGCCCTGGAGGCACAGACAAACAACTGTACATTCTCGCTTTTTAATGGTGCACTGACAATGCAGTGATACACTAAAGTCCCATAATAACATGTAATTGGGATGCTGCCATCCATTAAGCTATATCCAGTGTTGTCAGAAATAGCAGAGTCATTCCAAACTCTGTCGGCTGGAGCCGAACCTAAGCTCCATGTGCTGGATCAAAAGGACTTTTCTTGTGCTGTTTTCAAAGAAGGAATGGAACTATGCTGTTAATGATATATTTTTTATGTTTCCTCCATGTTCCTCTTCTTGCCCAACATCCACAACATAGCTTTAGCCCAACATGCCATTTAGACCAAAGTAATGGATTAATATGTGATGAGTGCGCTGCTGGGTATGCAGGACCACGCTGTGAGAGGTAAGCAAACAACCTAAAGTCCCCTTCAGCAATTTCTCTTTTCAGGTCTAGCACTGTTATCTGTTACCTGTTAATTATTGCTCTCGTTGCATGAAAATGAAAATGATATCAATAAAGAGGTTCCTATTCACTCTCTTCTGTCATTGAGCACAGGTATTGATGTAACTTATTTACATTTTACTGGTTTTATTCCTCTGGGGTATAAATCAGGAGCAAACATGGGATTGCTGTTTTATTTTAGGGTTCATAAGTAAGGTACAACTTCACAAAAAAACCCATTTGCCAGGAAGTCATAATACTTGTATAAATAATCTAACTATTCTGCACATCTTTTCAGCCTTATAGTTATTTTTGTGTCTTCAGAATGTCACTTGAATATTGAGAGTGTGCTGAGTGATTCAATGAATTATCATGGTCTTTCTTTGAAAAGTCAGAATGGAGCCAAAAATACAATTTTCTAACAGAATATATTGGTTTTTTTAATTATTTTAATCCAATATTTTAAATCTTTGTTGCTCCTACTTCCCTACTGCACTACTTTATTTGGCAGATGGAGCTACTGTGTTTAAAATAGTGGCAGAAAAATATCTCTCTGCATCAAAGACACAGCAAGGCCCAATAAATATTTAAGCAATGTTACCATTGCTTGAGATTATTATATTATATTGAACCTTTATACAAAAGACAAATAATGAATTTGTTTTTATGTCATCTGTTTAATTTATGGCTTTAATGATCTGTTGGCACTGAGAGAGATCCTACTGTCTGGTAAATTTTTGTAGCCCACTCGCCTTTCCTGTGCTATGGAAGAAAGGGCCAAGATTAGAATTTCTGTGAATGTTAAGGTTGGTGTAAGTGAATTCAGTTCACTGAGGCTGCTCAAATTGCACTGGCTTGCACCAGAAGTGGCAATTACAAGGCAGGGGTTATCACCCCTGTAGGAGAGAAAGCAGCATTTGC
>NW_017729026.1:5820524-5827938 GCF_001723915.1 Gavialis gangeticus | reverse complement strand
ATCACGCCTGTAGGAGAGAAAGCAGCATTTGCATTCTATGCTCTCTTAAGAGACTCACCAGAGAAGGAATGTGTAAAGAGCAGCATAAGAACACTGTAGCCTGAAGGAAAGGCTGAAACGGCATATCCTCAGACTTCCTTATCCCAGGCAGAAGGCAAAGTAGAGTTGCACCTTACAGACTGACTAAATCAGTGCTGCACATGCTTTTGTAAGCAAGAGTTTACTTTAGCAGATTTATCTCTGATCCCAGTTGCTAGCCACTCAGTATGTGACCTCCCCAAAGGGTACCACTGAAACTCGTTCCACTCTGCCATTTTGGACCCAGGACTGGGATTTTACTCCACATGTGTCCATGCAGAACCTCAAGTAAGTCAAGACCAATGAATGCAAAATCTTGCAGTTTGTAGGATGAGAGGTAGGAGTGAGGCTATAGCAAGAAAAGCAACACAACAAAAATATGCGAGAGAGAGCATATGCAAGAGAGACCTCATCACCCCCTCTTACACTTTTTGTATATTGTTAATCCTCCCAGATTCCTTCCTTTCCAATTTGCAGTCACAGTGACTGCTTTTCAAATCCCCCTACAGCGCTGTATCTTCCCACATTGTCTACTTTCCTTACCCCACAAAGAGAGAGTGCAGCCTGTCACCTGCTTCCACCCATCATCACTGTTTCTGTTTTGCTGAGTGCTATTTCTGCTTGTCTTTTCCTGTCTGCTTTGGAAGCCATCACCCTCCTTTCAACTAGGGGACTGTGAAATTAATGGCTGCAGAAATAAATCACATCAAGAGCACTTTAGTGGCAGTTTGTCAATGTAGGGTTACTGACAGCTACCATGGGCAACAAGTGCTATTTCTGAGTGGAACATAAGCTGTAGATTCCTTAGGATGGAATCTGATTAAGTGGTAGGGTTTTTTTTTCCAGTTGTAACAAGTTTCATGGAACCACTGATGATTATAAACAGAAGAAAACATGATGTATTTGCTATTAAAAGGGGATATGTCATTGCCAAAAATATTCGTGAAATTCCTTTTTAATTTAGCAACTGCAAACGGGCAACTGATCTAAGTCATATGCAGCTATTAACAGCCCTAAATTACTATGAAGTAATATGCAGTTCTCTTAGACAACAAGCTCTAAAAAGCTTTTATTTCTATAGCTCTAACAAACCTGCTTTCACTTCTTATAGGGTGAATCCTATATAGATTTTACCTGACATTTTGTAAAGCAGTAATATCTTCAGTGCTTGTGTCTGACCTTTGATATTCAGCAGGAAGAAGCTATGCAGGCTGCAGAAGTGCCTTTTCTTCATCCTGTGGAACTCTACAATTCAGCTGAATTTGAAAACTGTCAGAAAGCACTGTTTCTGCTCTCTCACTTGGGCTTCTCAGGAAAAAAAGTTGGCAACCTGCCAACATCACTGAACCATGTAAAGAGTCTGGCACCTGACTTTGCCAAAGTATTAGTATGAAGAATGCATAAGACCTGCCAGACAGGCTGTAGTTTTGATGAAGAGAGCCAGGCACACCCATACCTCTACTTTGGGCCTAGTACAGATTCCAGATCCTGTTTTACTGGTGCCATTCCTCATGACATGGTACAGACCAGGATGTTTCCCAGCTCCTGCATAGATAGCGCTAAGCCAAGACTTCCCATAACCCCACTGGACCCACAACATGTTTCCAGAATCACATTACATGCCCCATCACTTCCACAGCAGAGATATGATATAGGGCAAGAACTTCTGCAACTGGGGGAGAAAAGAGGTTCATCATAGATAGATAACATCATATTTATGGTTGCACATGCACATTAATTTGGCCAGCCTATGCATTACGATTTTTAATTACATGACCAGTGGCTGTTTTTGACAGGACCCCAGCCTCATCTACAGCTTGTCTTGAATGCACAGGGGAGTCAAATGAAAATTGCAAGGACAACCATAAATCTGGTATTTCCAAGCTGTTGAGTGTGTTGCTTGGCAACAAAAATAATGTTTTAAATTTTTTTTGTATGTAATGCATAGATAAAACTATTTTAAAATAATTTATAGGGTTTCTTCAAGTAAAAAATCATTCTTTTGTTGGTTGGAGGTTAGATATGCTAATTGTTGCTACCCTGATCTGGCACAGCTGGGTGGACAAGGCAATAACCAGGCCCTTTGGATAGTTAAAAGATTTATAGGCAACCCCCACTTAATGCTCTTAATTGGTTCCTGAAAAACGGAGTGTTAAGTGAAATGAGCGTTAAGCGAAACCCAAAATATTTGATGACCCAAGATGGTGACTGCAATTTTTTTAATGACTCAAGATGGTGACAGTTAGTGTTATAATGAAACTCGCTGAGCTCTAAGTGAAATCAGGTATCAATTTCAAATGAACTTTATAGTGAAATAGCACTAAGTGAAACAGCATTAAGCAGGGGTTGCCTGTATAGGTCACTTTGAATCGGCCTTTTTCAGTCACGTTGAATAGTATTTTATTTAAAAAATGGTCCCCTTAAATGAACTGCAAAATCTGGTATTTTGTGGCTCCTAATTGCATGGATGCAGCTCTAATAAACTGGATAAACAAAGTCTTGAGTCAGAGGTGATATCTTTTATTAGACCAACTAAATGGTAGCAAAAAAAATGTCTTTGCTTGCAAGATTTTGGGAACAAACACCCTTCTTCAGGCTGAGGAGAATTACAAGATTGTAAAAGTTCTCCTAGGTAGAAAAGAAACTTAATTTTGCACACAGGAGGTAGAAGGTGGAAGTTTATTCCCCTGGGTACCTCCGAGTCCTTTTGTGAGAGCAGTGCTCTGTGATGTGCAGATTAGGCAGGCTTCTTCCCTGGAGGTGTCTTATGTCAGACAGGGAGGTAAAAATGTTTTCTTTCTTTGTTATCAATAAAGTTTACATTTCCAAATGGCTAAATATGATATCTTCTATGTTTCAGGGATGTATGTTATAACCACGTTGGTCAAAGAAATAGAGATAAACAAAGCTCTTGGGTCAGAGGCAATATCTTTTATTGAACCAACTAAATGGTAGCAAAAAAATTCTTTTTTTGCAAGCTTTCAGGGAGAGAAGGCATATATTTTGCAGCTTGCAAATAGCTCTGTAGCCAGCACTGACACAGGCTACCTGCCAGCCACAGGGAGGGCAAACCATGAATATAAAACTGAGAGTGAGGAAGAGTGAAGGAGAGAAAGAGGGAAAAAAGGCAAAATTATTATATTCCCTTTTTTCTCTTATTTCTCTCTTTCTCTTTCTCTCTGTCTCCCTCCAGCCCTTCCTTTCCTTATTTCCCTCCCAATAGTTGGTCTGTTGTAGTCAGCAGATAAGATAGGATGTCATTTTTTTTCCTTAATACAGAAAATTAACTTTCCATGTCACATGAATCATTGTTCTTCTTTTATGTGAGCACACCAAAAAGGCATAACACATTGAATAAGAGGACAGTAACTGAAGTGGAAATGTCCTAAAGGGAGCAGATATAGGATTAGTAAAAGTGGATTATTTTAATGTTTACCATGATCTTCTGCATAGCACAGACATACAACATGCTTTCATACTGAAGCTTGCCACTATTTCAAAATATATTTAGGGTTCAAGAAAGTATATAGTTTTGAGAGGCTGACAAAGTCCATGGGATTGTGGTTTACTCTAGTTTTAATTAGCAGAATCTTAACCAGTCAATACAAAAAGCTTTTAAAATCTATTGTTATAAATAGAAGGGTTATATGATTAGCAGCAGAGTACTCACAAACACCTGGAGTCCTTTGCCTATGAGCTGCTTTATATGTTTTCGTGGGTATCATCAGATACAGAACTGAAGTCTGAATAGAAGAGAAAAAATGGAAAATGAATAAACATTAATTAAAGAAAAAGGGATTAGTAGTAAATTGTGGATGTATGATATATCCTTCCAGCAATAAGTATACTACTCACATGAGAGATTCATCAGAAAAGCATAGGTGTGGCTCCTGACATATCATTCCCTTTAATTAGAATGAGATGTTTCATGGAGAACCCAGTAGTTCCTTGTTTTGGGAAAAGGATAGTTGGTATTAATCGGAACATGTATTAAGAAGGGTTCCCAGAAGTCTTGCAAATTAGATGTCATCTCTTCAGATATGGTAACTCATTTTGAAGGAAGCAAGCTGAAAACTGGTCTTTAATAGTCCCTGACATGTGAAATATCCATTTCCTTGCTGGGAACCACTAACAGCTGTGGTACATGTGACAAGTCCTGAAGCTCTGAAAATAAAACAAATCAGGAAAAATATGGTGCAAAATTCTAAAGGCTGTTGATTCTAGTTTGGTAACTCCCGTTGCAAGAAAAGCTACTGTAGAAGAAAGCTACTGATGAGGAATAAACCTTATAAAATGAAGTTTGCAAACTTTGCTCATGTTATCAAGTGCTTACACAAATAGTACCATCTGGACGACTTGTGTGAGTAGGATTACTTAACCCTAATTATAACAGTTTTCAGTTGTATGGGGAAAGAAAAAAAGACATATTTAATGTGTATGGCATCTCACTACAGATAGATACTTCATCAGATCCCGATAGAATTTCTTCTTTAGTCTTAAATTCTCTTAAGTCCATCATTGTATAAGCTTGTTAATATCAAAATTAATCATCATTTCATAAATACATGTGAAAATACAGTTATTTAGGAACCAATTGGAAGGTTTCTGGCACTGCACATATGCTAAGTGCAAAGAAAGAGATGGTCTTTACGAAAATGTATAAAGTTACTGCAAAATTACGAGCCTGAAAGTGCTGCAGAGCTACTCAAGCACCCTGCACAAGATTCTTGTTCACCATTACTGCCCAGTTTACTAAGACATGGAGAGGATACCTGCATTAGAATATTAGAGTTGCACTTGAAATGAGTTGTGAACAGTTCAGTTTATGCTATATGGTATTCATGTAGCTTTGGCCCACCATTACACTAGTCTGAATTCATCTGAAATGACATGAATAACAATATTAGTCTGAACCTGGAGATTTTACATTCCTTTTTTTACTTCCCCTTTTTTACAAGTTGGTCTAACTGTGAAGTGTGAGCAAATTTAGAGGAAAGGGAGAGTAGGTCAGAATATAAATGAGAAATGAGCTACAAGAGTAGTAGAAATACACTGTTAAAATATACCTTGATGTTCAGTCAGATTTACTGTCATGTTTTATGTGATATCTATAGGAAGTCCCAGAGTAGAAATACAGAAATGTGATATTTTTAAATATCTCTGATTTGAAATTTGCAATACAAGATATATTTTATTTAGTGACAGTCGAGTGATTCCTGTGTTATGGAGATATGTTTACATGACCTCCATATACACAGACATACACACCTCTATAATTAAACAGATTTCTCAGTGCAGAAGATTTGGGGTTCTTTTATTATTATACAAACAAATAATTTTGCATCCATATAATTTTATAAAGCTGTTTTCTCCAAATACATTTCTATGGTGCGGGTGGGGGAGGTAGTTGCCTGGATGGGGGGTGGAATTGTCAGCCTTTCTGGTTAGTGAATACAGAAAAGCAGCTACACATGATGTGCTGTAGTACAAAGCCTTTCCAATGTGGACTTGAATTCCTCTAGAGTGCCAATAGACAGATTTCTTATTATGCTTTTGTCTCGTCTTCAGTGCCAGTGACAAGATTTTTTCCCCCACTGAAATCTAATTATTAACAGAGCTGGCAGGATTTCAGCTGGTACTATATCTACAGTGCTGTTAAAAAGAGAGAGAGAGAGGCACTTAAGAAACACTTGAAAGGGAATCAAATCATCTTTAGTGATTAGCAAGACAACACAACTATAAACATTTCTCATAAGAGGGCTAGGTAAGGACCCTGACTAATGTTGTCTCTTTTACCTTAGGTGTGCAGAAGGCTATTTTGGGCAACCTTTAATACCAGGGGGATCATGCCAGCCATGCCCATGTAATGACAACCTTGACTTCTCCATACCTGGCAGCTGTGACAGCTTGTCTGGAGCTTGCCTGATATGTAAGCCAGGTACAGCAGGCCAGTTCTGTGAGATGTGTGCTGACGGATATTTTGGAGATGCTCTTGATGCAAGGAACTGTCAACGTAAGTCCGCTTTTCTGCTCCTGACAGAACAGATATATTCCATAGCAACACACTGCTTAGCACCTGAGAAGTAGGGGGCTGCGTATATGCAAGTGATACAGTATACTTATACATATATTAATAATGCTATATTAATATGTATGTCTAGAAGGATTTCAGCATATGCATAAAGCTTAAAAATCTTCCTGCTACACTGACATGGTCGTAACTTGGGTGTCTTTGGCACTGTAGCAAAGGGCATATTTTTCAGATGTTCTGTTAAGAGGCCCAGCAACTAGTACACAATATTTCTGTTTCCTAAGAGGACATTGTTTTTACTGAGGTCCAGTGGTGAAACATTTTATTTCCTTTAGGACTTGAATCTGTCATTCCCTTGTTTTAAATCAGGAGTGACTCCATTGAGGCAAATGGAGTTACAGGCAGTCCTCAGACTTATGACACATTTGGTTCCTGAAAACCATGTCTTAAGTTGAAACGTTGTAACTTGGAACCAATTTTCCCATAGGAAACAATGTTATAAATGGGGGATTGGTTCCTGAACCAAGGCCCGATACTCTGTTTTCACCAAAAATCACCCAAAATGTTGTACTCAATCAATTATAGGTGAGTAATATAGCTGCAATCACATTCATTTGGAAGGACTTCTTTGAGGAGACTGTGCTGCACTTTTTGAAGGGTTCTTGCCTGCAGGTTTTTCTGGAGTCTTGTCTGCTTTCTTAAAAAAAGTGTCCAAGGAAGTTTGGACAGATGTTCTCCAGGGAGATGGGTGATGCAGCGAGCTAGTTCACTGGCGTGGCATCGCATCAGAGCAAGCGTTGTAAGGCCAAAACTGACATCAGAAAGTTGAAACAGGGTGTCAATTTATAAATGTTGTAAGTGCGAAGCGTTGTAGGTCGAGGACTGCCTGTACATCGGTATAAAATAATAAGTGAAAGGAGAACCAGTCCATCACCTAACTGTTGAGTGTTATAGGGATTACCAAGGGATGTTTCCAGAATACTTGGCTAAGGCATGAAACTTAGAAGCCTGTATTGATGGCTGAAAGATTTGGTCTGTTGGCAACTTGCTCTTTTGACAATGAGAAAAGTAGGTTCATGGACTCTGATTTGATGTACCTTACTTTTGGCACCCCTCATTCTGTTTCCTTTTCTCATCCTAAGGATCTAAGCTATCCTAGTTCTTGTAGATAGAATGACTTGTAAATTGTAAGTATTCCAAATTTTTGGAAATTAGGCCTCTAATATCTCAAGCTGTGCACCCAGAAACTGAAGTTCATCTTATTAGAGACTCTTGAAGTGTGTGTGTGTGTGTGTGTGTGTGTGT
>NW_017729026.1:5809827-5820337 GCF_001723915.1 Gavialis gangeticus | reverse complement strand
GTGTGTGTGTGTGTGTGTGTGTGTGTGTGTGTGTGTTGGATCAGTTGGTTAGAGTATGATGCTAATTTCACCTTACTTCTCTATGAAATATCAGTCTTTTCATTTAATATATGATAATAATGCTTATCGGCATCCAAGGAGTTGAATTAATTATTGCAAAACATTACAAGAATCCTTCAGGAAAGACAGTCTACACACAAAGTACAAAGTGTTGCTATTAATAGCAAGTCTTTCTGTTCTGTGGTTATAACATTATGAGCATGTTTATGTGTCTGTATAACTATAATCTGTATGGGCGTGTATAATGCAGTAATTCTCATCCATTTTAGACTGGAGGCACCTCTGGATGTGAGGCATCCATTGGAAAATGCCAGCTTTTAGTTTTCATTCTTTTTTGCCTACAGGAAAATAATAGAGCAATGTTTCTATTGCAAAGAACTCAGAAAGACCACAGCTATAGATTTCTGTTTGGAATTTCTAGGTTTATATGGGGAATCGTGTTTGCACACCTAACAGCACTGACATTGTCTGGCACCCAGAGCACCTTTGAAGGATCTCCAGGCACCCAGGGTGCTGTCGCACCTTGTTTGAGAATAACTGGTTTAATGTATGTTGTAGGCATATGCATAGCTTTAAAAAGAGATCAACAGACATGCATGTATCATACTAAAGGTTGTCCACATGTTTTACAACTATGTAGTATTAGAATTTCAACATTCTCAAGTGGTCTCAGAACTAGTTAATAATTCATGGGTAAGATGTCACATAATTCAGCATGTTAAATATATAATGTTTAAAAGCACTGCTTTTCACAAATCAAAGTATAGTCCACCAAATTTCAGCACTCAGCAGTTTACCACCCTCCCACAGTCCTTGACATGGATGATGCTTTGAACATGCAGTAGTGGTGGTAGCTTCATGGGAGAGGATCATGAACATGGGACACAAGGCGAGTTCAGAAAACTTACAATTAAAAATAAATAGTATTAAAGATAAATACATTTTTAATGTAGAAATATAAGCTTTGTTTTTGTAACTAGTTGCAAAGGAGAGCCTCATGATTTATTCCTATCCAAAGTTTTCTTTCCATCTTTCATGTGGATTTTCATTTTGCATATGATTTTACCTTTCTTTAGCAGACTTCCATGAAGTCTTGCCCTGCAGCTACAGTATCAGAGGCACCATGACTTTACTTTGTTGTTTTCAATTTTCACCCTTTATTAAAGATCCAAACTCAAGAGTATTGAAAAGCATGATTTTTTGCTCTCAAATTATTGTTTGAATATTTTTTCTCATTCTAAAGTAAAGTGCCATTGTCAAATGCATTAACCATTTCAAATGACGGTCCAATTTTGTCACAGCATTTCTAGATTTCTTTATAAATGTCCAAGGTTTGTTTGATTTAATCCTTCTGCACTGGTTTCTTGTCATGGAAGTGAAAAATGGTACAGTCTTGTAGGGAAAACAGTGAGGGATTACACTTGTAGTACCACAGTTGGATGAAGTGTAAGGAGTTATTGAGGCATAATGATGCATATTCAAATATGTCTACATACAGAAAAGAAATAAGTCAGTGTGTTTGATTCTTAGACCCCTGGCAGATATACACATGAAGGTGTGATGGAATCTGATGTGGAATCCCTACAATCGCATTTCCTGCCATGCCACATATTGGCAAGCATCAAGCTGGAAGCTCTGTCAGCTGATCCGGGCTCCCAGCTGCAGGAATATACCATGTGCTCCCATGTTTGGGAGTCTAGATCAGCTGATGGGGCTCCCAGTCATGGGTGTGCAAGGCTGTGCCCTGCAGCTGAGACCCACATCAGCTGTCAGCTTTCAGCCTCAAGGGCACATGGTCCACCCATGAACTGATGGGGCTCCCACAGCTAGGGGCCCCAACCTGACCACATGTTCAATTAATGGCATAATAGAAACCAGCCACAAAGTTATTACACATTTTTTTTGTCATACTTGTGTGGCTTATTCCTTGTTTTATCACATCATTAATTTTATTATTGTGTGGCCGAGTAACAACTTGAAACATGTTTGATTGATTCATCATGTGCCAGGGGCCTTATGTGTGTGTGCTTGTGTTTGTATTTCTGTAATCAAACATGCTGTCTTTACAGAGAGAGGGGGTAGATCTTGACCACTGTAATATGGAAAAAAGATTTCTGCACTTAGGGAGAAAGAAATTACCTGTGTTTCATATACACAAATTCCCTGACAGGGTCTTTGCATGACAAGTGAGGATAACACGCTTCCCCACCCAGAGGTGAATTTGTAAGCAGGTTTAAGTGAAATAAATGCAGCTTATAATGCTTAGCAGTTTAGTAGATTCATACTACTAAAATATATATTATTGCTGTATACATTATACATACTGTTGGAAAGTCTTGGCTCCTTGACTTCTAACTTCTGCTCATTTGTGGCCAAAATAAGAATATATTGCATGGAATTTTGAGTAATATAATATAAATAATATAACCCCATGTGTGGATAAAAATACTCTTGATTTCTTTCTTAGATTCTTATGGTACCATATCTCAAAATATATAATAGGAAAAAGTATCCAGGAGGCCTTACGCAAACTTTGGCTTTTCAAGTGTCACAAGCTTTTCAAGTGTCATTGATGTTCCAAAGATGAGACATAATGCCCATTGCAACATATCTTCTTCAAAGTAAGTTGCTAATTACAAGGGGCAAACATGACATGTAACAGAATTGACATGACATGCAAGATGTCATATAAAACCCTTGCTCCTAAAAACATAGTACAAGCTGCTAACAAATAATAGGGGGAACAGAGTTTTAAAGGCATGTTTCAATGGGCATTATGTCTCATCTTTGGCACATCAATAGTTCTAAAAATTAAATATAACATGAAGGGAAAAAGGAAGACGCCTGGAAATTGTGGTTAAATATATCCCAAAATATAAGCGGATTAAACCTTTCTGAAGACAAAGAAGCACTGTTATTATGACATTGAGTATCACCAAGATAGCTCTAGGACACTACAGCTTTTTATTTTGTTGTTATTTCAGCATAATACGTGCCTCACAAAGACTTTGGAAAATAATAGTGTGGCAAGTCATAACACTTGCAGCTTTTTGGTATGACACCCACTACATAACATGTTAAAGTAATTAGAAAATGATATTCTGTTTTAAAGTCAGCCTTTACCAACAGGTCCACACTGTCATGAAAGAGATACTTCATTATTTCTTTATATGCAGAGGAAGGATAACTGCAGTATATCAAGTGGCAGCTTGCAGTGTCTGAGATGCTGACATATAAATGGCAACCACAGTGTGTACAGTTGCTATTGAAAGTGCTTCTTAAAATGGAAGTGTCAGGTTGGATGTTAGAAAAGGACTAGAGACTTCAATCAGGGGAACTGCAAGACAGAAAAAGACATTGGCCACAGAACAGCAGCAGGCAGCAGTGACCATGAGATGACTGCGTTCAGGATCTGGAGGAAAGGAAGGAAGGAGAGAAGCAGAGTAAGGATCAGGGACTTCAGAAAAGTGGACTCTGGCTATGACTCACTCAAGGAGCTGATGGGGAGGATCCCCAAGGAGGCTAGTCTAAGGGGGAAAGGAGCCCAGGTGAGCTGGTTATACTTTAAAGAAACCTTACTGAGGGTGCAGGAACAAACCATTCTGATATGCAGGAAGCATAGGTGATATGTAGGGAGGGCATAGGGAGGCACATGCCCCACCTGAGATTGGCTGCCACCAAAACCACCGCCGACTTCTGCGGGTGGTCACCGCTCACTACCCAACCCTCCCCCCTTGCCGCCAACACTGTTGCCAGTTTTTGCAGCTGGTCCCTGCTCACCACTGATGCTGCTGCCTACAAGTGGTGCCCCCCAGTCTCAGGAGGTACCAGTCCTTCATGGCAGGAAGACTAGCAAGTATGACAGAAGACCAGCTTGGCTTAGCGGGGAACATTTAATTGAGCTAAAACACAAAAAAGAAGCTTACAAGAAGTGGAAATTTGGACAAACTACTAGGGTGAAGTATAAGAGTATTGTTCAGGTATGAACAGATGAAATTAGAAAAGCCAAAGTGCAACTGGAGTTGCAGCCAGCAAGGGATATGAAGGGTAACAAGAAGGGTTTCTACAGGTATTTCAGCAACAAGAGGAAGATTAGGGGAAGTGTGGGTCCCTTACTGAATGCGGGAGGCAACCTAGTGACAGATGATGCAGAAGAGGCTGAAGTGCTCAATGCGTTTTTACCTCAGTCTTCACAGGCAAGGTCAGCTCTGAGACTACTGCACCTGGCCACAGAGTTTGGTAAGGAGGTGAGCATACAACAGTTGCAAAAGAAGAGGTTAGGGACTATTTAGAAAAGCTGGATATATACAAGTCATGGGGCCAGACGCAATGCACCCGAGGGTGCTGAGGGAATTGGCCTATGTAATTGCAAAGCCACCAGCCATTATTTTTGAAAACTCGTGGCAGTGTGAGAGGTCCTGGATGATTGAAAGGGGAAGAAGGAGGATGCAGGGAACTACAGACTGATCAGCCTCACCTCAGTCCCTGGAAAAATCATGGAGCAGGTCCTCAAGGAATCCATTTCTAAGCACTTAGAGGAGGAGAAAGTGATCAGGAACAGTCAGCATGGGTTCACCAAGGACAAGTCTTGCCTGACCAACCTGGCTGCATTCTATGAATGAGATAGTTCTTTCTGTGGATGTGAGGAGAGCAGTGATATACCTTGATTTTAGCAAGGTTTTTGATAGTCTTCCACAACATTCTTGCAAACAAACTAAGGAAGTGCGGATTGGATAAATGGACTGTAAGGTGGAGAGATAGCTGGCTGGATTATTGAACTCAAAGGGTAGTAATCAGTGACTCAGTGTCTAGCTGGCAGCCAGTATCCAGTGGAGTGCCGGAGGGGTCCAGTGGGGGTCAGTTCTGGGACTGGTTTTGTTCAGTATCTTCATCAATGACCTGGAAGATGGGATGGAGTGTACTCGCAGCAAGTTTGTGGATGACACCGAACTGGGGGGAGTAGTAGATATGCTGGAGGGTAGGGCTAGGATTGAGGCACCTCAATAATTTGCAAGATTGGACCAAAAGAAATTTCATGAGCTTCAATAAGGAAAAGTACAAAGTCCTGCATTTAGGACAGAATCATGCCATGCACTAGTATAGGTTTAGATTGGGGTATAGGAGAGTTGTAGAAGCAGATGATAGACAATGTCATCTTTGGTTGTTGAGAAAGACTGCTGTCTAGATTTTAACCATATTCCTCTTTCCTGCACAACCACTATCCCTGCCCATCTAGAGTCTTGGTTGCAGAGGGCAGGCTGTTCAGAAGACCTATGTGTCTCATTATTCAATCTCCTATGGAGGAACTGTTTTTAAACTTGATTATATAGAAAAATGCAAAATGGCGTGCTCTAATTCTACTTTTCTGGTGACTTGGCGTGAAGCAAATTCATCAGTGTAATTACAGTTTTATAAAGGCTGTGTTAATACATTATGTTTCTACTGCAAGAATTGTCCCTTTCCTAGTAGAAATCAGGAGCATACAAATATGTATTCAGTTTCTCCCAGAGGAAACTTGTTCCTTCCAGAAAAAAGATCTTTTAGGCTGACACATGAAAGATCTCCTTTGCAAAAAAGTTTCTCCTGCATGAAAACACCTGCAGGATGTTCCAGACCCTTCCCAGTCTGGCAAGTGAAGCAGCTGCCCTACCGCTCCTCACTTCTTTTCCCATCCCCTTCCAGATCAGGGACTGCCAGCTGGGCAGCGTGGGTGGCAATTTCAAAGTAAGCAGGGCCAGGAATCCAAGCCTTGTTCCCCACATCCCGGACTTGCCATTGCTGCCTGTGCCACCTAGCTGGGTTGCACATGTAGTGACTTAAAAGCTGGAGAACTGGGAACTGAGGTTGAGGAGGCTCTTTCCAGCCATGCTTTCCCATGGCTCTGGCTTTAAATCACCTTGTGTTCATCTTGGCTGCACACATGCTGCTTTTAAAGGCAAGAAGCTGCCTATTGAAAGCCTGCTCCTTTTCTAGGCACAGGAAAGGGTACCGGTGTAGCTCTCCAGCCAGGGGCCTCCTAAACTATCTATTTTTCTAATTTCTATTTTCTTTAGAAATGAATTCCTGTCTTTGGCCAGTGTTACAGTTCAAGTTATGTTGATGCCAGTGTTGTGTGGAGCAGTGCGTAGTGCTGTCTGGCATGTGATCCTCCCTTAAAATTCAGCTCAGTGAGAGGCTAAGCTGCTCACACCTCACAGGGCTAGCAATAATTAGAATAGCACCATGCATGCTTGGCTACCACAGATAAAGGTAATAGCAAAGTGCATTGTGACAACTGTTCTCTGTTTCCCTATAGCATGTCGCTGCCACATCAATGGTTCATTCTCAGAGATCTGCAACTTTCAGAGCGGGCAGTGTAAGTGTAAGCCCAATGTTGTGGGGGAGAAGTGTGATGAGTGTAAGGTGAGTAATAAGAGGTGGGATTCTATTTAATTGTTTTTCTCTGTTTTACACAACTAAATATTCTTCGTCTTAAATGGAATATTATGTTCCATACACACACACAGCAGGTAAGTGGCTTTATTTCTGTCAGGAAATCCATGTTATTTTTCTCATTTTTTAGAGCAAAGTTGACGCTAAACAAATATGTCCCATTCTGTGCAATGAACACGTACACAATTTTTTTTATTGTAAGTTGTCCAAAAAATGTATACACTGTGAACACATAATGTGGCTAAATAAAGTAATACACATGAGAAGAAAGAGGAAGTGGAGAAACCTGGCCTAAGAGAGATCAACTCATTTACCATATTTAGCCAAATCCAGACAACCCTGAATTTAAGACAACCCTGCAATACTTAGATTCTACACATGGGAACTTTATAAATTTGTTATAATTTTTCATGTATAGAATCTAATTATTAGAGGGCTGTCTTAAATTCATCCTCCCCTGACTCCCCACCACTGCAATGGGGAAAGCAGTGGCAGTGGGGACAGGTGGTAGGGGAGACAGTAGTGGGGAGGCAGAAGGTTGGTAGGTGATGGAGGGAGCAGTGAGGGTGTCAAGCAGCTTGACTCCTGCCACCTGCCTGCCCCACCCTCTGCCTTCCTGCAGTCTTGGGCCCTCTATGCCCCTTCTCCCTGGTCCTTCCCTGCAGCCTCTGCTTCCCTCCCCTGCCCATGACAGCTTAGTCTTGCTCTGCACTGGCAGACTGGCATCAGCCCCAGCCAAGCTCAGTAGTGGTGGCAGCAGCATGGCAGCTCCAGCCTGGGATCCATGTACCTATCCAGAACTGCTGCCATCACCACTGCTACAGGGCGAGTGTGGGGCCAGAGTATCTATATGCTTCATGTTCCAGGCTGGAGCCAGGCCTGGAATCTACTGGAGCAGAGCAAGGGTAAGCAGTGGTAGGGGTGGAGGCCAGGGGGGAAGGGATAAAAAGGCTACGGGGCGGGTGGGAGATGGGCCCTCTGCCACCTCTTCCCCTAAGGCTGTGGTGGGGAAGAGCAGTGCAGGAGAAGGTAGCAGCTGCAGCTCTGGTCCCAAGCCAGAGCCAGTGCTAGAGCCACAGTAGCTGCCCCTTTCCCCTCATCCCATCACTTCATACTTAGTTCCAAGGTAAGGGACCTTCTTCCCCATGTTAGATGGGGGGAAATAATCTTGGCTTGGATTTGAGTAAATACAGTATTTAAAAGAAAAAGCAAAATGCTTGTCCATCTCTGCCTTGAAATTTGTAGGTTTTATCCAAATCCATGTTAAAAACTGCCTGTTGCTTTGCTGGTTGTTCAAATACATACTTTAGAAATCACAGCAAAAAACACTAGATCCATGCACCATTCCAGTCCCTCTCAAAATATGTTTTCTTCAGCCCAGTAGGATCTGTTGTATGCATTACAACAGCTCCATGGACAACAGATGGAGAACTCCTGTTTTAGGTCCCTGTGTCTCAAAGCACTTGAAGCATGTGCATAATTTAATGTATATGATTAATCCTGTGGAATCAATACCTAAAATTGCACTTACCTAAATAGTGTTCTGGGTAAGAAGCTCAGTAAATATTCCCCTTCCATTTTCAATACTACTTAAATGTTTCACTCAAGGGGACCGCAGTGATGTCAGGGAAACAGCACAGTTGCATTGGAGGGTAGAATTTGCTCCCCCCACTATACGTGTACACAGAAAACATTTCAAGCTAGCTTAGCAGAGCCATGGTTTTTTAGTCTCCGTTATCTAACTCATTTTTTTTATCTGTTGTATTTTATCAAGTGTTAGCTGCAAAACTGTCCTTTGTGTAATACAGCCTTTTTCTCAGTCTTTCTTTTCACCTTGTCTCTTTGCCTTTGTTCTCTGTCTTTTCTCTTTTACTCCTCAAGCCGGACCACTTTTGGGGCCCAGAAAAGCAGTTCTGTGTACCCTGTGGCTGCAGTCCTTTAGGATCCATGTCACTGCGCTGTGATATGTCAGGGAGATGCATCTGTAAATCAGGTTTCATGGGTAAACGCTGTGAGCTCAGCAGACAGGTACACAAACGGAGGGGGAATCCACGGAACACTCAGCAAATCCAGCTTCCTCCACAGAGACGGGGCTTTCCAAGTGCCAGCGGGTGCCCGCGAGGTGCTTATAGGCCTGTCACTTCGGTAATCTGAAAACATGTGCACTGCATGGGCTGGATTAGGTGTGCTTTTTCTGCATGGGAATTTTGCACTCTTCCTATACTATGTGAGAGTAACCTGCTGTCAGACTTAAGAATAGGGAAGGCTTCTTTAATATATATCCATTTTCACAACCCAGCGTAATGAAAGTATGGCCAAAACCTTGACGACCAAGATCAGACATCATTGTCAACAGTGCCATGTATAAAAAAAAGGGGTGACATTTTGATTCCATTGAAATCAATAGATGGTTATCCATAGATTTCATTTTACAGGATGTCATCCTGCACTTTATGATTCAGAATACCAAAAACCCTAAAAATGATGGTAGAAAGATTGGCCCAAAAGCATGAGGAGAACATACCTACTCTGAACCACCAAGTGTGGTAGGTCTTGAGTTTTCTTTCAACATGTCAATTGCCTAAAATGACTCATTTTATTGGCTCAAGCGCACAATATTGGAAGAACCAGTTTCTGAAGCTGAACACAGATTTATCTTATTCCATGTAGTCCCATCATTTTGCATGGTCAGTAGAAGCAGTCTAATGTTATGCTGTTGTCATGCACCACTCCTAAAAGGGAAGTTCCAGGAGATGGTTTTGTTTCCAACAACAACACAGATATATACTATGTACATATATTTCACAGACCTCTTGACAGGGCAAAAAGTAGTAATATATTCAGAAAGATTCAGTACCTTTCTTTGTTAATATCCAGTGGCCTGGAAGTGGGAAACCTAATCCCTTGTAAATGCAATTCTTATAAAATACCATATTAATTTTGGTATATAAATAGGTTTCACTGAGGATTCATCTTGGGGGGGCTGCATGACAAATCAAAATGTCTTTCACTCAACAAAACTCATGGTTATAGAAGAATCAGCCTGCTGGTGATCCTTCCTTCCTGTACACCATGCAGAGAGCTAGCCTGCAAGGCAATTTTTCTGTTTTTCACCCTTATAAACAGAATTTATTAGATCCTATCAAACCTTTTATTGAGAGCTGAGCTGCATGCTGTGCCTTGGTTACTTCACTGCATTAATCTGAATGGCTGTCCTGAGGTTTTTGCGTATTCTCATTTTCTTCCTTTGTTTTTCCTTTCCCCTCGTATAAAAAAGATCTTTGGAGATGGTCTGTAATGTAATTGAACTTTGGAATTTAATCACATGAATTTGGGTATTCTTTTCTCTGTTATATTTTATCAGGCTGAGGTGCATGCCAGTGAAGCATTTCAGTATAGAATTTGAGAATCAGAATGTGGATAAGTTTTTGTTCTATGTACGATCAATCCTTCATTCAGCTTCTGCAAGGCAGCCACTGCCCATTGGCCACATTCCTGCAACTTGTTCCATATCAGTCGATGCCCGTGGCAGTGGGAAATCCCAGTGTTCCCGTCCACAGGGCTCACATGGAATCCCATTGAAGTCTGTGTGATTTCACCCATACAAAAGAGGGTAGAGTTTACTTTTGTGGGTCTGATCCTGTGTTCATTATAAACCAGTGTAGCTCCATTGACTTGAATGAAACTATATTATTTACACCAGTAGAAGGTCTAACTTCATAACTGTAGGTCACACATTAGATCATTTCAAAAGTAAATTTAAAGTGTTCCCCTTCACTCTACAAATAATGTAGTCAAAGCAAAATAATATTAACTATCTAATTTTTCAGCTTCTCCATTTGCTGTGATATAGCAAGCTGCTTACTAGAATTTGTCCTTAATTGTGGTGCGGTGACATGAAATCCAAGCTAACACAGTGATAAGGAGTTTCACATTCTCTGGAAATCATCCTAACTTAACAAAAGGAAGGAAGGCAGGAAGGACTTTTGACTTTTAAGTACTTTATTCAGGGGTTCAG
>NW_017729026.1:5808498-5809816 GCF_001723915.1 Gavialis gangeticus | reverse complement strand
GCTCCAAGCGAGCCTGGTCCGGTGCGTCCAAAGTGGAAGGCAGGAAGGAAGGAAGGAAACTTTCTCTAGACGGTAAAAATAATTATAAGAGGCTAATTGAATCATTCTGCCTTGGGCTATTAGAGCTATTGTCATAAAATATTGGAGTTAAGGGATGCAACTTGCCTTGACATAGTTGCATTAGTTTTTACTGTAGCTGAATTTGACCCATGAATTTTAGTTTAAAGCTTTGTTTTTCTGTCTAGTGGCAAAATATCTAGTTTGTGTCTTTATGTCTTAAGTGAGCTCTAAGTATTCTTCAGAGTCTCAAGGCATACATAATGTTTTACAGGTATGGAACAAGATTGTCCCTGACTCAAGGACTGCCTATACACGTGCTGGGGGCAGGGGCATTTTAATTAGAGTGGTTCCCAGAGGGCCACTCTAATTAAAATGCCTGATCATCACATCTCTTAAGCCCCCGTGTGTTTAAAAATGGACACAGGATACCCCTGCAACCATTTTAAAATGCATGGAGGCTTAATAGACATGATGGTGATGTGATGCTAGAGAGTTTTAATTAGAACATGGAGCAGACTCAATTAGTTAGACTCAATTAATGAGCAGACTTGATTAATCACATTCTATTTAAAATGTGAATGAGCAGGTGTATAGGCAGCCAAGGAGGTTAAATCTGGTGGCACAAATACCCTCCCATTGAATTCTCTTCCTATTCACATAGAGAAAAAAAATGGGGTCCTAAATCAGACAACTATAATGTAAATGATAATGATGAGGTGCAAAGCTTAGAGCAGACTGTGTTGAAGGGTAGGTCAGTATTTAAATTCATTCAGTTAGCTTTTGGCTATGACCTTCAATAATTTCACAATCCTCATGCCTGAATATTTGGCTAAATGACCAACCTTTTAGAACACACTTAAAAGTCTCCCTGTTGAAATAAATTACTGCTGTGCTTAAGAATGCCTTATAAATGTTTCTGTGGAAAGGTGTTTTCAATCCAATTGCCTTCTTTTTTTTTTTACAAGTACAGGACAGCTCTAGAAATCTAAAAAAATTCTGTATTCTTAAAAAGCAATCCAAGGTGCTTGAATTATATTATCTGTTTCTTCATGTCATACTGAAAAATCCTTATTAAAGTTTGTGTGTGTCTATTATTGACTTTCAATTATATTATTGGATTATATTATTATTTTGCATTATTAATTTTGTTTGGATTATTATTAACACTGTTGGTGAGGAAAGGCCCCAAATAAGTCCTCTGTTCCTATCCCTTTCACCCATTTTCCCCTTTGCTCTGTAGATCCTTGTTAATCCTAAC
>NW_017729026.1:5762116-5803498 GCF_001723915.1 Gavialis gangeticus | reverse complement strand
TATTAGACCTCGGCTATCATCTCGACCACGATTCTGCGCAAACCCACTGGCTCTCATCGACTACCTGGCTTCTGATCTTGGCTTCGATCTCTGACCATCCGTTTGTCCACTTGGACTGGCGTCACCTTGTTGCAGTTTCATTGTTTGTTTATCCTAACTAAATGTTATTCCTCTCTCTCATGTGGCAGCCTGGAACATTTGGCCTGCAGTCACCTAGGGGGTGTGTTCCCTGTAACTGCAATTCTTTTGGTTCCAAGTCCTTTGACTGCAATGAAAATGGACAATGCCCATGCCAACCTGGAGTAGCTGGAAAGAAATGTGACCGCTGCAGTCGTGGATTTTACAACTTTGAAGAAGGAGGATGCACTCGTACGTAAACAATCAGGGCCTATATAACGGCCCATTGGACTTTTCCCTTCCTTGATTACTCCTCTGTCACTTTATATAAGGCAGCCCTTTTGTAAGAATGTAATAATTGTATATCAGGTCAGATATACAGGCCCATATCTCTAGTCTGTGTCTCTAACAGTAGATGCTTTCAAAAGGTGCAACTAGGTCAATCCACGTATAGGGAGAAAGAAGTGCAATATGTGGGCACTAGAGATGTGAGCCATTCTTCTGTTTTTTATATTAATTTACGACTGTAACATGAGTATATCAAGAAAAACAGGCAGTGCCTTCATCCCCAGTCCTTCTGCTTAGGAAGCTTGCACTAGAAGAATACAAGGTGTGGAGGCTGAGCAGAGCTGGTGGCAGGCCACAACAGGCCAGAGAGTCTTCTTGTGTGGGCTTTGGATCATGAGATGTTCCATCTACACATTGACCGTAGCTATGGGAAAGAAACTCAAATCATACATTTTAGAATCTATGCAAGTTATAGTAATGTGATGGCACAAATATACAGTGATCAATTTATTTCGCTGTCAATAAATAAATAAAAAAATTCCTTTCTATTTCAACATAATCCCAGCCCCATTCTCTTCCTTTGCTTTATTGGCCACTTGTGCAGATTTATTGGCCCCTGTTTCTATGATTTGTCAACTTACTTGCAAAATCCTTTTGCAAACTTGAATATAAAAAGATCTGTAGAATATCTGACCTAGAATATGCCTTGTATATGTACTGCATCATCCTAGAATTCTACACAAACATCTCTTGCTGATTCTTTATATTCACATTCATGGATATAGAGATAAACAGTACTAAAATGACTTCATACTGTCCTGAGAGTGGCACAGATCACTAAATCCAAAGGAGACTCACTCCATATCAGTTTAGCAGAGAAAGACCCTTCTTTTGGCTATGGATTATATTCAGAACTGTGGCTTGGCAATGTCTTCCATAAGAGGATGAGTATACAGAGGTCAGGTTACTGGTGTGTAAATCTGAAACATATCCGCATGTGGAAAGGAAAGGTATCAGCCCCTGGACTCACTGATGACAGAGCTTGAAATCCACAATGGTAACTGCAATCTTAAAGTTCTTAGCGCACGTGAGGAGAGAACTGAGTACTGCACAGTGAATGATATTCATGAACGGTTTCCTGTACTATACGCAGAAAGCACATCCCTCGTCTTAAATCTTTCTGCCTTTAGGCATCTTTCAGATAATCAGAATACATAGATACCTATTTCCCTCCCTCTCACTACAAAATGTTGCCTTCCTATGTGGTTGTGAAAAAAAAGGTCAACGAGTAAGCTTTCACATTAAAAATATTAACTTCTCTTTCTTTCTGTAAGCACAAAAATGGAAATGCTATAGCAAACTGTTAAATTGGGAGAACAATTTAAGTCCAAAGAATTTTTAAAATGTTGTTTTTGTAACAGAAATATTTGATAAGCAAATGTAAAGCAAACATAATTTTAAAAAAGCAGAGTAAAATGTTAGGAACTTTTTAGGAGTCATATTTTTAGAAGTTATACAATGAAAAAATTTCTGTTTAAAATAATGCTGTTTTCCCCCCATTTATTTTTAGTGCATTCTTAGGGCCATGCTCCGAATTCGAACTAAAGCCAGAAAGAAACTAACTCTAGAGTTGTTACACATTTTAAAGCGTTAACTTTATAGGTAGTTGGCTCTTGTTATACCAAAACAGTCATGTTTGTGGTGTGATAATTACTTTGCATGTGTGGTCAGTCTGAATTTATTGCTCAATTCACCAGTTAATTGTGTAATATATGTACTGTGTAGCAGGGGCCTTAGTGTAATTTTAATGTGTTCCATCAAAAGGCAAAAAAATATAAAACTTAATAATGAATCACAGGAAAAAGAAGGCTTATTTAAGAGTATTATATCCTGACAGAAGAAAATAAGACCTCAAAGTATAGAGGTAGTTAAGTATAGAATAAAATATTTGGTTTCTTTTATCTTTAAAGGAATGTAATTTAGAGATTTTTTTGGTATAATAAGGAAACATAAAATCTACAAAGGTTTTTCTAGAAAAACAAAATACCATCATATATTAATGATATCCAGGGAGCAACAATATAGAAACAAATTGTACATATCTATTCAGTTCTTCACCTGCAATAAATGTATTCCCTGTTGTGGGTAGTGTCGTTAAGCTACAACACTAAAAAAATGCTTTTCATTGTCATATCACTTCATCTTCAGCTAAGCAAAATTTTGTAAGAAATAATGTTCAGACCTGGGACCTCTGAGAAGAGAATTCAGAGGCACAACCTTCAGTCTGTCAATGATCTTTGCTTGAATGGGCCTCTGAAGGCGCGTGCCCAAAAGCATGCAAAGAACATTTGTTCCAACTATTTAGTTGGTCTAATAAAAGATATCACATCTACCCAGATAACCTTGTTTGCCTGTGTCCTTAGACCAACACGGCTACAACCAACAACCCTCGGAGCCCGAGGAAGTCAAGGAGCTGTGTGTGAGTGCAGGAGGCCTATGTGGAGCTTACTGCAGGGTTACAGTAGAAATGAATATTTTTCTGCATTACCTGACTTATTTTAGAAATTTTAGGGGAAAGAAAGTGATATTTTTATCAAACTGCAGACAGTGTTTTTTTCTCCATGCCTCACTCCTTATCTAATAGGAGTTAGAAGAACTTTTGCACAAGACTCTCTTTGCACAAGAGAAAGCTTTAAAAGATCATGTTATATACCAGGGCTCAGCAGTGTTTTTGGGCAGAGTGCCAAAAAGCTTGCAACCTCAACTTGTAAGATGTAGGTGTGCCAGAGACAGATGATGGGGGAGCTGTGAGAGGCCCAATCCTTGTTGTGGCAGTGCGGCCACAGTCCCTTCCACACCATCTGCCCCAAGGTGCAATTGCCAAGCAAACTGCCTTTGCATGCCATATCTGGCACCTGTGCTGGGTACCTCTGTTATGTATTTTCAGTGGGATATACTGGCCCATAAGACCCTGGCAAGGGGAAATGTGTTATTGTGCTTCTGTCAAAACAGACTAGGGAATAGACTGCCATTCACTCAGGCCCCCTGTACACATTACAGGTATTGTGACGTTAAGTGGTTAATTGTGCAATTATCTTGAGACCAGCTACACAAAGTAGTTATCACATAATAAAAAGATCCAACCAGCTGTAAAGTTAGACCTCAAAAACGCTGCCAGGCCTCTGAGCCACAGTGGTGCATCGTGCCCATCCAGGGCTGCGAGTCCCACAGCTGCTCAGGACTCTCAGTCCCAGAAGCTGTGAAATATGGGTCATGGCAGCAACCCGCAGCAATCCCCCCATCCAGAGGTTTCATGTACCCCTGGGATGGGGGTAACGCTCACACTCTGGGGGTTTCACTGACCCCAGGGCAGGGAGGTAGCCACAGGGGCAGACCTTTCACCCCTGGGGTTTCATTTACCCCTTGGGCACAGGGATTGCCACAGTGATCCGCCCTGCCCTAGGGGTACATGGGGTGCCCCCACGGCAGAGAGTCCCTCAACTGGGCTCTTGATTGGGCTCCCCCTGCACTGGCAACAAGACATGGAGGGATCTAATATGTGATCTCACAGTCGCACTGCCTGGCATGTACATGTGACATTGCAGGAGGCACAGTTACGTGAATTGCTCATTTGATCCCTTCATGCCTGCATGTGTAGAGGGGGCTAGAGTCACAGTCTTCTTGTCTCCTCACCCTCTGCTCTAATAGGGACTGGGGAGAGGTTAATAACTTGTGTACAATCCCTCCCACATCTCACCCACCTATGGAAGCTGCCATGTTACCCAAATTGCTATGTACAATACAGACTAAAGAGTTGACTTACTGTTCTGTTTCTCCCCTCCCCTGATATATTAGATTGTCTACAATCTGGCCCAGTATATTTTGATACAATGTCTTAGATAAAAACCTGAAGCTTTAAGTGATAACTTTTCAACAGCAGTGGAGCTGGGAATACCCCAGATCCAACTATTTGTATACTCAGTGAAGTTTTCCATGAGTTCTGTTTTATTGTGAGCAGGTGCATTACTTCTGATTACCTCCAGTTAAGGCTTTAGTGTGATCATTCTGTTTAGAAAAAATCTTTGATTTTACAATTCAGTAGCTTGATTTGTTTCTTCTGCTTCCATTCTGTGTTGTTCCAAACTTACAATTTTATTTGAAAGCAGAGTCCATTTTAGTGTGAAGATTTTATTACACAAGTCTTACAAGCAGAAGGTGCCAAAAAACTGGAATCAGCATACCAAAATTTTTATTTAACTGCCTTCTAGAGCAGTGGGGGAGCATGAAAAATCTAATTCTAATGTTAGTAACCCCCACTTGGGGCTGTGAATAGTTCAGTGGTAAGCTATTTACCAATATACTCCTCTTATTTCTCCTTCTGTCTCTTCTTGATGGTTTAATTGTGAAAAGAAAGGAAACAACAAAAGAGATTAGGGGATGGAAAATAAATATATTTGACTGTAATGAGCCTCGCTGCAGGGATGTACCAGGGAACAATAAGATGGGGAACCCTTCAATTTCAAATAGTAATAAGAGGCAAAGATAAGTTTTTTTCCCTTTAGGAAAAATATTGTACACGCCTACTGTAATAAACATTGCATATATAAATATTATTTATAGGGAAATGTTTTGTGAGTGTGTGTGTGTGTGTGTGTGTGTGTGTGTGTGTGTGTGTGTGTGTATAGGGGACAATAAAAAGTTGTACAGTGTAGGCTTTGATGTAAATATAAATAGAATGGAGTAGTAAGGGTGAATTTCTCTGTTTTATTTCTCTTTACTTGTTATGCAGCTTGCAAATGTGCCCATTTTGGCAATAATTGTGATCCAGTCACCGGCCGCTGTGTGTGCCCTCCCAACACCATAGGAGAGAAGTGTAACAAATGTGCACCAAATTACTGGGGCTATGACATTGTCAGTGGGTGCAAGGTGAGCAGATCTTTATTTTCTCTGTATGCATTGCATACTTTCCAAGGGATAAAGTATGGTAGTTTACACCTAGGGCACAATTTTAAGCTCATGCAGCACTCCACGCTTCTGTTTGCATTGTGAGGTTTATTATTGATCAGAGCTATACGTGCCTGTGACTTGTACCTGACTTCTGGAGAGACTCTGTCTTGGGGATGCAGTCCATTGCTTGCAGAATAAAAAGCCTTAGTAATTACAGCAAGCCTTACTGTTGTCCATGCTGAAGCTACTGTCTCTTGTTTGCATATGATTTCTTCATTATAGACATATTAACACAACTAAGAAGATCACTACTTTTAAATACAGGCTCAAAAGATCTCAATAAAAGAAGGTCTTTGTCATGTACTTAGAAAAAAGACTAGGGAAGGGAAGGGAAATGGGAGTAAATGTCATCTTTAACCTGAATTCTTTATTCTTTTATCAAGAGATGTGTAAACATTCTTATTAGCATCTAAATCCCACACATCCTACTGTTTGACATGAGAGGTAAGAAAGAGTAGGGGAGAAAGAGAAGGAGAAAGAACGGAAAAGATGATGAAAGTAAGTAAGAGAGTAAGGGAAATGATTTGAAAGCTATAGTAATGTAACATTCAGCAAAGCCTCAAACTAGTGATAGTGAAAATTACGCCAAGTTCAAATATCTGCTTCTATCTGCCTTTCCCATTGACAAAGTGGGATTTAATACTGCTGCAATTACTCAGAAGAGTTTATGTTGCCTGAGTGTAGTTGTACACCATTAAAATACTGTCTGAAAAGGCCATTTGTCATGTAGCTGAGGTTGATTACTAATTGCCTCATCTTTTCTTCTCCAAATGTGCATGTACAGCTTCTCTTGTGAAATTTCTGTCTTTCTGCCATGATACAGAGTGGTTGACTACTGAAACTGGTCTAATAAGGGTGAAGCCCCATGTGTGATCTGTGGAATACAGTCTCTGTTTGTCTTTTATATAAGTGCATTAGTATGGCAGATGCCGTGGCACCACCTAAATTAATAATGATATATCAGCTACATCTTCCCCTTTAACATGTTACAGCTAATTTCTCTTAGGCAAGGTGTGAATGCCCACTCCACTTGAGCTCTTACAGCAACAAATTTCAGGACCTGTCATAATTCAGAGAGCAGAGCATTGCACAGAACTGCCTCTTTGCAAAACAAACATTACATTTGATTGTAATTTAAGTTTACGTATTGCACACTGAGCACATTCAATGTATGGTGAGCAATTTGCTTTCGAGGCTTTATGCTCTGACATAATTTACTGAATGAGCCTCTTACTGTGAAAAGGTTTTAAATCTTACAGTATGGAGCAGCCTGTTAGACCTTCCCTAACCATTAGATTTTCTGTTATATACAGTAAAGATTGAATTTGTATCTTTCTTAGAAGTCACTTGAGTTGTGAAACAATCTTTTGAATTCAGGTGGAATGCTAGAGGTAGTCACCTAAACAAGATTAACATTTTGCTTACAATTAAATCTGCATTTTCCCCTCCTTTTGCCAGCTTTCCTTCCTTTTCTTTAGTGAAAGTATCTATGCCAGTTACTGTGGTGACTTGTAATACTGGCATTAATTACTGGTGTCCTGTGATACCACAGCAGTATAGCCACAGTTATGTCACAGTTATGAGGGATTTTTCACTATATAACCTCAAGGGCCCATACAGTGTCATTTACTTGGAAAACCTTCCTGACTGAATGATCTATATTTCAGTGCAGTGTGCACTGTGAAGAGGGGCCAAAGAGGAGAATAATTTCCAAAGTGAATGCATAGTGGGGTGATTAAGTTTCCTGATAAAATTGTGTCTTTGCAGCAAGTCCCATTCCTTAGAGAGAGTCAAGTTTCTATCATCCCAAAGTTTTATCTGCAAAAAAGAAGTTTGTTGTCCACCCTGGACCATAGGGACTAATTGTTCCACCAGGTCTGGTGGCTGTCAATGGCACTAGGGCACCATGGATGGTTGCAGCTCCAGAAGTGTTCTCTGAGCTGTTCAGGACAGAATATGATTTTTTTTTGTGCGCTCACTTAATCAAGTGCTTTTTTTGTTAGTTTACTCAGAAATAGTCTGGTTACTGTATTGGTTCTTTTATGATGCATAAGCCTCTAAAAATAACATATGATGAAGAGGAAAAACAGTTATTAGGAATACAGATAGACCTCCTACTCCTCACCAGCTCAAGCAGGTTGCCTAGCACTATAAATGCATTGCTGTTGCCATTACAAATATGGTACTATAGAAGAGCTCCAGTATGTGTCTCACGAATGGCTGCAGATAACAAGAGTTCTTAGAAGAAATGCAGTTGAGGCTGATTTTGTCTCTCTCCTCTGTAGGCCTGTGACTGCAGTGTGATTGGCTCCCTCAGCTTCCAGTGTGACTTAGATACAGGCTGCTGCTTTTGCCGCCCTGGGTTTGCCGGGGAAAGGTGCACAGAGTGCAGGTTGGGATATTGGAAGTATCCACAATGCATTGCTTGTGATTGCCTCCTGGCAGGAACCAATCCACAGTCCTGTGATCCAGAGAAGGAGAAATGTTCCTGCATGGATCGTACAGGTCAATGTAGCTGCAAGGTAGGACAATGGGGTGTGACGTCAGCTTAGACTTTGTTCTCATTTTATGTCTTTTTTTTAGCCTGTTGTTACAGAACTGTTGCTGTTTCTAACTTAGACTGTAGAATATATCCCAGCAATGTGTCCCATGTTTCTGGTCAGAGTGACTCCATGTTACTGCCCTTCATAATGTTTCAACAGCTAGGCTTGCACAGAAGACTAGTAACTAAGGATGAGTGAACTGAAATGGCAGTATTGCCTGTTAATCTTTGTGTGAAAAGTATGCTTTTCTCACTCCATTTTAAGTCTAAACTCTGGATTCTTCAGGAGGAAGAGAAGAATTTCCTAAAACATAAGAAATGTTTTTCTTGTTTGTTAGTTTTAATGTCAATGAAAGTAGCTATTATTACATGCCTAAAAGTGCCATAGACTCATAGATTGTAAGGCTGCAAGGGAGCTCAGAAGATCATTGGGTCCAGCTCCCTGCACCAAGCAGGAAAGATAACTGGGGGTCAGGTGACCCCAGCAAAGTGACTGTCTAGGCTCCTTTTGAAGATTTCCAGGGTAGGTGATTGCACCACCTCTGGAGAGAGCTTATTACACAGTCTGGACACCCTAACTGTGAAAAAGGTTTTCCTAATGTTGAGCCTTAATTGGTCTTTCAGGAGTTTGTGGCCATTACTCCTGGTTTTCCCCTCGGGTGCCCTGGTGAACAATTTCTCACCAAGCCCTTGATGTTACTCCCCTAGTATAGCGGTAGGCTGCTATCAAGTCCCCTCCCAGCCTTTTCCTTGGGCTGAAGAGTGCACCAGTGCTGAGTAGAGTGGAAGAATCACCTCCTTGGCTTTGCTGGAGATGCATCGATTGATGAATGCCGGAGTATTATTTGCCCTACTGGCTACAACTGCTGGCTCATATTCATACTGTGGTCTGTTGTTACCCCCAAGTCCCTTTCATTCATGATGCTAGTCAATTTGGTGCTGCCAAGCCTGTAGGTGTGTTGGGGGTTGCTCATCCTGAGGTGGAGCATTTTACATTTCTCAACATTGAACTTCATCAAGTTCTGATCCGCCCAACTTGCTAGCCTGTCTATGTCCGCCTGTATCTGTAGCCTATCTTCAACTGTAACCACACTTCCCCATAACTTGCTGTCGTCCGTGAGCTTGGCCAGTGAGCTCTTCACCCTTACATCCAAATCTTTAATAAAGATGTTGAAAATATTGGACTGAGCACCGACCTCTGTGGGACACCACTGCCCACTTCTCACCAGGATGACACAGATCCGTTCACTACAGCGCCCTGAGTTCTGTCCTGCAGCCAGTTTCTCACCCACCTGACTGTCTTGGAGTTAAGCCCACAATCCTCCAATTTTCTCATGAGACTACTGGGGGATATTAGATCAAAGGTCTTGAACTCAAACACAGCAGCATGGGGCTAGCATATAAGAATGAGAAACTAAAAATGACTGGGAACAACGTGCAAAAGCAGTGACTATTATGGATGGACAGAAAAAAAACACAGTGTGCATTAATTTGTCAACATTGTTTCAGTTCTAATAAATAAATACAGTGGCAATAATATTGACAACAAATATTTTTTCCTGGTGAGCGGTATAAATGATATTGTGTTTTTGTTTTTTTAATAACCTGCTCATTAATACTTCAGTTTTTTTGTTAAAATGCCATAAATTTAGTATTAAATGTTTTCAAGAAGACCATAACTATTATGTGCATCCAGTGCTACACAGTTGGTGCATCTATATGTGCAATTAGTAGGCCTGTGCAAATTGGCTAGTATTCGGTTCGGATTCAGATTTGGTCGATTCAGGGGACAGTGATTTGATTTGGTGATTCAAATCACTGTCCCGAATTGATTCAACCGAATCTGATTCAGAGATTTGGCCACCACCGAATTGGCTGAATCTATGAATCAAACAGGCCCCATCACCTGCCCGTTCTCCCAGCTCTCCACATGGCAGCCCTGCCCAGCCCCAGGATCCTGGCTCTTTAAAAAAAAAGCCCCAATTTACTGGCTGCTGCCATGCAGAGGGGTGATCCCTACTGACCCCCACTACTGTCCCGTGCTGAGTGAGGGTCTCTGTCATGAGCCCCTATCCCCCACCCACATAAAAAAGCCCTGCACTCACCAGCTCCTGCCAGGCTGGGGCAGGGAGGGGGGTGATCCTTGCTGCCCACCACTGCCCCACGCTGCATGGGGAGCTCTGCCATGAGCCCCCAGAAGTGCCGATGACCACTGCAGGAGCTGGTGAGTGCAGGGCTTTTTTTTTTGCTTTTTTTTTTTCAAAGAACCAGGAGCTGGGGCCAGGTGGGGCAGCCGTGGCAGGGCTCGGGAAGCAGGGAAGGTTGCACTGTAGCACCATTGTACCCTGGCCAGCCCCTGGTTACTGTCTATACATTGGTTTTGGCACATGTAAGTACTCCACTGTAGGATAGTACTTGTCCCAGAGAGTAATATGGGTACACGTGTAGATGGTGCCACTTTACTGCAGAGCTAATTAGTCAGCTCTGCAATAAAGTGCACGTGTAGATACACCCAGTATAAATTTCTTTATTCATACTAATTATATAATGAAGCTAAAAGCATTGACATTGCAGCAGTAAATACCTGCACATTTCAGCCCTTGTTAATATTGTTCAATGATGTGGAAAACTATTCAGATAGACAGGAAAAAGCTTTTCTCCACAATATTTCTATTAAAATCTGTTTCTCAGCAAGTACATTTGGTAGTGCACCTTAAATGTTCTGAATGTCAAAACAAGTTCCTAGCAGACAAAAGGTTTGATTAACCCTGTCACTTTTAAAGGATATGAAATTTCTGATTTTTTTTCAATCAGCTATTAAACCCTCCATATCCAAAGTTCAATCTGATTTCCCTATATATACTTCTACCAGCATGGAACCTATAATTATCCAGTGGATTACAGTATAACAATTGGAAGTTTGAGAGCTCCTTAAATCTTTACTTAAATCTAGTCATCTTATATTTTCTGAATCCCCCTTTTCTGTATACTGTGATTTTTTTTGTTTATTTTGGGTGAGTTTTATCTCATTGGCATCTCCTAAGTAAAACCATCTCCTGTGTTCTTTCTGTTACAGGTTAATGTGGAAGGTGTCCACTGTGACAGGTGCAAGCCTGGTATGTTTGGACTCTCTGCCAGAAACCCACTTGGCTGCAGCAGCTGCTATTGCTTTGGCCAGACTACTGAGTGCAGTGAGGCAGAGGGGCTGATCCGTATGTGGGTGAGTAGGGAACTGCTGAGCCATGTAATGCGATAATGTTGTTTCCTGCTGGCGTCTTTTAGTCAGGCACAGAGAGGTAGCTAGAAAATGGCAAAACATTTAAGCAGTCTTTTCCCCTGCGTACACTGAGAAGTGGAGAGAGAAGCATGTTCCATTAGACAATTAGGGTCAAGACATTTAAAAAAAATCTTTGATACAGTAATAGATGTCAAGCCAAAGTGAAGCTATTAAAACCCTGTAAAGAGCAGTGTAGTCATGTGTGGGGAAATTGTGCTGTGAAGATCCAGTGCACTAGAGCATCATTTCATGTATATGATACAGCAATAAAAATCTGAACTTGATGTACAGTTTCCCCAGACATAGTTCAGGGTCAGAGTTGCTTGTTATGAAATATGTAGATTTTATTTGTATTATATTAACCCTTTATTTTTCCCCTATTGTAATTTTAAGCAGTGCCTGTTACAGATAACAGTCAGTTTTAATCCTGGAGTACAGAGTGGAGCCCACTACAACAATTAGCAGCCTACCCCCTGAGATAAGAGTGGAGCCACAGACCCAGTACTAGATTGACAGTCCTGGGGAGTGAAACCTTTTGTATTACTGTAATTGCTATAGTGCAGACAAACAGGACTCTTTTCAATCACTTTGCGCCAGTGTGTCTCAGCTGTTATCTGGAAGGCCCATATCTAATAGAAAGAGGATGGTTCAGATCATTCAGTCATTCATCTCTCTGCCAGAAAATATGTCAATTATAGAATGAACACCTGCCCACTGGCAACTCAACTGAGGCCACTGACTTACTTTGTTCACAGGACATCAAGCAGCCATCAGATGATGGCTTCTGGCCTCCACTGAATTGGGAATTAGACTGAATTTCAAGTGAAAACTTTTCATTGAAAAGCTCCGTATCTCTTTGTCAATCTGTTACCAGTATCAGCCATTTTTCCCTTGTCCATTTAGTGCCTGAGTTCCTTCTGGAGTATAATAGTACTTCTCCCTGCTCATGAACAGAAAAGGGTTTCAGAGAACTGGAACTATTTCTCAGTATTGTTAATTCACTCTATCAATTAGATGTTGTTGAGAGTAGAGAAGAATGCAGAATAAGAGTGATAAAAACCAGTTATACCACAAATGAAAGTATCAATTTTGTTGAAAACTGCTTTGGCCTTCACAGGAATGTACAAAATTAGCATATTTAAAGTTGCTGTTTGTTCTGTCTGTTGATTAATTGTCCCTCCTTGAATGTTAAGGTTTAAGTAGGGCTTTAGAGCTGCATCATGGATCACCTGGGCATTTATGGCTCTGAGTATTCCAGTGTGCCTCAAAATGTATTCATGGCCACTGGTAAAGTCATAAATTCTTGATGCTGAGGCAGAACTTACATGTATTTCCTGTTCAGTCACAACTTTCTGATTGATCAAACTATTTGTTGTATCATGGCAAGACCCACCTCCAGGAAGTTTACTTTGAAGATGGTAATTATGAGGAATACTTCTGTGTCCCATAATTGCATAAAGGCTTCTGGGAATTTTAAGTGGAATGATAATTAGTGGTGAAACTAACAGCACGCATTACCCACCTTCTGACACTGGTAGCAATGTCTTGTTCATTAGCTTAATTGTTGTTCCGGACTCTTTAGGAACATGGAGTCTGTATTTCTGAGTTTGTTTCTTTTTCTTTTTGTGTGTTCATAGATGATATGTGAACAGTTTGGTAATTCTATACAGAAGATATTGTAGTTTTCTTTTGATCACAGTAAGGATTTGTTTGCCATATTATTGACGTCCTTCAGTGAAGTCAGTTATTCCTAGATAGCGATGTGACATCTTTAATTTTTACAAGCAGGTATAGCTTTTGGGTCTGCATAGTTCAAGGTCTGCATGTCACTTAGTAAACACAATAGTTTTGGGGAGGAAATAAAAGCCAAGTGAATTCAGATGTCATTCAGTGAATTCAGGCACAAACCTTTCAACCCTGAAGATTTATTATAGCGAGGTGTCAGTGTATGAACATGAGAGATGTGTTTCATCTTAATGCAAGATTCCAAGGCTTTGAACATAAGAGGCCCAGCCAGCACTGTTGAAATCACATTAACAAGGTATATTGACAGTCTTCTGTTCAGAGCATGCTGTATATGGCCTTAACCAGTACTATTGGTTCCTTTGCTCATGAACATGAAATGGAAAAGGCTAAGTGATGGAATCTATATGCACAATGCTTACCTCGATCCGTCATATCTTTATAGAATTACTCCAAAAAATCCATTGACTCCTCACTGTAACTTGAAATGAATTAATATCAGGTTTTTAAAAAACCAAGACTAATGAATCTAATTACTCAAAAAGCAAACAAGCAGAAAACCCTCAAAACAAAAAATCAGAATCAAAATGCACTTGATCATTTGATTTTTTTATTTTTGTTGGTCTTTTTAATTTCTTTATATATATGCAGGTGACCTTGAAAACAGAGCAAATGGTTCTGCCCCTGGTGGATGAAAACTTTCAGCAAACAACTGTCAAAGGGGTTGCATACCAGCATCCAGAGGTAGTGGCAAACATTGAACTGGTAATGCAAGATCTCCATTCAGAGCCTATTTATTGGAAACTTCCAGAGCAGTTTGAAGGAAAAAAGGTAAAGATAAGGTTCTTCTGAATTCTGGCAAACGCTGACATTTTGCAAATGTTTTCTTTAGTACTGTTACAGAAGTTATAACAAACAAGAATGTGCTTGAAAAAGGTTAATATTTTATGCTATCATTTGTCAGGGCAAAAAGTTACAAAATAGTAGTTAATTCTCTTAGTTGTCATTAAACTCAGAATACAGATGACCTCTTTGTCATCTGCATATAAAATCTATAAGAAAGGTGAGAATTTTATTGCAGAACGTCACACTCAAATGATAGTCCGCAGATCCGTGAGGAATTCCAGTTTTTCAGTTATGGTTTATTGCTGTTGGTCAGTTGAGGATTTTCAAGTTTAAGGTGTCTTTGTTTGCCTGCAGTTTCTATAATGGGGTTTATTTTTCCAAAAAACTTTAATTTGAAAAAGGAAAAATATATTAATAATGTTTTACTATCATGACTCTTGCTTTTCTTCTCAATCTGACAGAAAAGTTACACAAATATTTCAGGTCATTTATAGACCCAGGTAGTGGGAAATGTCTGAAATAAACTTCTTGTTGGATCTGTTGTAGGATGTATTATTGAAACCTCTCAGTTGGATTTCTGAAAGCATAGAAATTCCCTCTTTCACACAAACTGTTTTGAGCACTCAGGATTGCCACATAAAATTTGTTTCTAAAGTTCGGCAGAAAGAGATGCCTATCTAGATGTCTTTGAATAAAATCCATATCCTACAACTAGTAAATACCTCTGTTCACTCACCCTTATGCATGTGTGCATGAATACACACACACAAACACATGTATTTGTATCTGTGTGATACTGCATTTACTTGAATATAAGATGACCCCAAATATAAGATGACCTCCCTAATAATTAGATTCTGTATGTGGAAAGTTTATGAATTTGTTATAATTTTCCAGGTATAGAATCTCATTATTGGAGGGTTGTCTTGAATGTGTCCCCCTATCACTGCTACAGAAGGGACAATAAATCTGGGTGTCAAGTGGCCCCCTTATCCTCTACCTCCCCAACTTCTTCCTTCGGCACTCCCACCCCAACTTACTGGTCTCCCTGATGCTTGGAAGTGAGGGGCAAATTTGAAAACACTGGTCTTGAAATAAACATTTTTGTAGTTGTTTGCCATAGACTTAGTTCATCCAGAATTTATGTGTTTTACCTTTGACGTGTTTTACCTCTACTGTAAGCGTTAGCACAGGTACTGCATAAACACACTTTTAAACATCAATTTTTTACCTACTTATATAACAGTGCAAATTATGCATGATATTAGTCCAAAGCCAAAAGTCTCATGATTTGTCATATAGTTTATTGGGCTGGTCCCAGCAGAGTCAACACCATTTCAAGCCCTGGTGACCCCATGGTTCAGCACTGCTCAGTATTCGTGTGTATTCCAGATGCCCCTCACAAAGGATCCATGTGCTAATTACCCACACTTATTACTGAACCGAGGTATTCTTGTCAGAATCAAGGCATCCTCCAAAATGTTTTGTACAGATGAGGTGCAGGGCAACCTGGTCTGGCTCTGGCTCTAGCTCATGGAGGGTCGGGTCACACTAATTACATGTGACAGACTGAGAGATCGGCAACAGAGGGATTCTGGGTGAACTGTTTGATGCCCTGCTTGGTGATGTTTGCCAGACATTTAAGGCGGGTGAAAAAACAGGAACCGTTTGGAATGGGAAAAGTGCAGCTCAGCTGTGGGGGAGTGAGGAGAAAGTCAAGATGTATTCAATGTGGTGGCTAAACATGGTTTCAAAAAGAGTTGGTGCTGAGGGGAACTGAGCAAAATGGGCATTACCATGTATCTTATCCAGATGGTTTACACTAACTGATCCAGTGGAAGTAATATTGGTCCAGGTGGTTTTGCTGTACCTGGGAAGAGAGATCCCCTTCTCTCTGACCTTGAATGGCTTGTGTATTTAAGGATGGAAACTTGTCCATTGCACTGCGGGCAGGCTCCCCTATGAGAGTCCACTATAGCTTCCCAATGGGAGGATCTTGACTACATATTTTGTTTTATTGAGAGGGAGGATTTCTCCCTAGCTTGCTCTTTTGGCTAAGGATAAGCGAGACTTGGGGGCATCCAAATCCCAAGACCTCTGGGCTTGAGGCTTGCACAAGAGTGCCTGCTCTGGATTTGGGAGTATCTCGAGCCCCAGGCTGAAGATACTTGCCAGTGGTAACACTACATGGACCTGAATGACTGAGCTCTGCTCACTGGATGGAATTTGGAACTGATTTGACTAATTTGGCCTAAGACACAAAATTAAGGGGAAAAAAATTGGTAGTTTCTAATCAGAATGTTTCCCCAGTATGAGATATGTGTTTTATAGTCATGCTCAGTTTGCGCTATATTTAATCAGTTTCGTAGTTGGTTTCCATTAATGAGCACATGCTCCCTTTAGCAGCAGTTTAATGATGCACAATGCATTTAATGAGGTGTCCTTGTATGCAAATGTAAGACGAGGAGCCTTTTTCCCCGTGTGTATTGTGGGGTGGGGGGGGAACCTAGTCTTCTATTCGAGTAAATAAGATGTGTGCATAGTTATGTGTATGTATGTGTGTGTAGATGTGGATATGCACAGAGGTATAATAAAAAGTAGTTGTAACTCATATTCTTTAATATTCTATTTTGCTTTGTTAGCTGACTGCTTATGGAGGGAAGCTGAAATATGCAATCTACTTTGAAGCACGGGAGGAGACAGGTTTTGCTACTTATAATCCTCAGGTCATCATCAGAGGTGGGCCTCGAACAAACACTAGAATTATAGTTCGGTATATGGCTGCTCCTCTGATTGGCCAGCTGACCAGGCATGAGATAGATATGACAGAGGTAATGTTTCAGTCTATTCTATTCCAGAATGTGATCCTTTCCATCTTTTAAGGGTGTTAACTGGATGGCTTTGGGGCTATTGTTTCTTTCAGCATGAATGGAAATACCATGGTGATGATCCAAGAGTCAGTAGGTCTGTGACCCGTGAGGACTTCATGAATGTGCTGTATGATATTCATTACATTCTTATTAAGGCTACTCATGGGAGCATCATGAGACAGAGCAGGTAACTATTTCATGCAGTGGCCTGAAATAATGCAGTCAGTCTCACCTCATCCATTTCAGCTTTCAAATTGAATTTTATTCATAGAAAAATCCATAAGGTCCATTTCAATGATAAATACAGGAAGAATATGGTGCTAACACACCTGGAGAAATGTGAGACAAGTTTTATTCACTGGAAAATCCTACCCCCAGTACTTAAATGCATCCATGATGGTAAGAAACCCAAGGCCTAAAAAAAATCCCAAAACCCCCAAACTACATTTTGTAAATGGATATGAATCCTGTGCTATTATTTTAAAATGTTAATTATAGCAGACAAGATGCTATAATTAAAATTCAATTCTTAGCTTGTGAAACATTTGTGTTCTGCAGACAATAGGGGACAAAGGATTGGTGATGAAAATAGTACCCTTTTTATAAAATCGCATTTGCTCCAGCTTAGTGGAAGCAGGTAGTGGTTATAGGTTATAAAAAAATCTACAAAAATAGGTCATAAATATGTTTATGAGGGTGTGAGATTTGGAGAGAATATTACTAAGGTGATAGAGCTGAAGGGGTACCATGAAACTTTGCAGTACTTATGCAGACTAGAATCAGTGCCCTGAAAGGATACAACCTGGCCTGGTTAATATGTATGTATGCATGCATTTGTACGTTATTTATATGTGTGTCATTTTAAAGAAAATAACTGTCCTGTTAGCCAATGGTTGGATGTCCTCTGCTACAGTGATTGTGCTAGATCATTTAGCTGAGAAGTTTCATAGCAACTGTCTATTTTTGGCAAGTTGCATTTGTGGTATTTTATTAAATGGGAAGGTAAAGCTCAGTTTCAAGGGACTGGGAATCAGATCTGACTCCACATGGAAAAAAATATTATCTTTGTTTTGTAAACAGTTTCCTTCTGTTGGCATTGAAGAGCTGACTGAGTTGTGGGAGAGACATCTGAATGCTATCTTGATGCATACATTAAACTAGAATTGGTTGGTTTGGCTGGTTTGGCTTGACTTCAAGTTGATGCAGACAGAGATATGCACTGCACTCAGAATCAGCATCAGAGTGCCACCCCAGTTTTGTCAGGACTGCCAGTAATAATGAATAAATCAGGGGTAACAGGGAATGACTTTCAGTTCCAGAGTGAGTTTGCTCAAGTACCAGTTAGAGAATCAAAATATCAGTTTTGCAAAGTCACATTTCAGAATATGATTTTAGTGTTATCCTTTGTTCCTTCTGGTAACTCTCTATCTGAAGTTATAACCTTTGTGTATAAAATCGCAGTTATGGTAGAGATGGTTATGGCATGACTAAATTTTATGATTTCTCTAGCATTTAAACAATACTTCTTATTTTGGCATCTGAGAGAATATATGGAGCTTAAATAGTAGGAACACATGAACTTTTCAGACAAACCCTTCAGTCTATATTTGGACACGTTCTCATTGATTTTAGAGGAAGTTTCACCTGAATAAGGATTACAAAAATCAATCCCTAAAACTTCGTTAAAAGTTAAGGGAGATGGGCCTGAGTAAAAACTGCAGGCTTTGATTCAGAAAATCGTTTAAAACTCAGGGCTAAGTCCAGCACTTAGGCACATGTTGAAGTTAAGCAAGTCAAAATGAAGACTGCCTCACTTAAGTCTGGAATCTGTTCTTGTTTTGGGATCAGCCATTTACATCCAAACCTCTTTTGTTCATCCAGCTGCCCTTAATAAGACAGGATGAGGAAAAGGAAATAAAAAATAAAAAGAAGAAAATGTATATTGAAGTGTTTTAATATTTTTCAGAGCTTTCAGTGAGGTGTTAAAAGTTCTGTAATTCCAATATGAAAATTTTTTCAGCTTCTTTGTTTAGAAATGCAAAATTGCAGGTGATTGATATACTACAGAAAAAAAAATAAAAGGGAAAAATTGAACCAGTAACAGACCCAAGTGTAAAAATAGCTTAATTCCAACCCTACCCCTGTTTTAGCATATAATTTAGCAGCAATGCTAATCTTGTTTCTACTCATATGTTACACTTTTTACAGGGAGTGATTTAGAGGCTTCAGCTAAAAAGCCAAAGCCCAATGTTTTTCTACTGCGTTCATTTTGTTGTCCTCCTTTTCACATTCACCACTCTAAATTGAAACATTTCTTATATTAGATTTTGTTTTGGTTTTCAGGCAGCTGGACTGTGATAATAAATTAGCTTGAATTGGAAATATGCTTTCAATTTGACTGTGAATTATTTCAGTATCCCAGACACTGATCAGGTAGCAGTGGTTAGGCTACTTCCTATTAGATATGCTCCAGAAAGCAGCCGAGCCTAACCTACCTTAAGTAACACTTTCACACAGACAACAGGTAGCTTTGTGGTCCCAAAGTATATTATTATGTAAATTTAGCTTTCTGACAGTAAATAGTTTTTGCAGCATACAGACCATTGCCTCAGTTCTGAAGATGACAGGAAGGCATAATCCACTCTGTCTTGGTATTAAATGTACAGGCACTTCCATGCAAGATTGTGTTGATACTTCATACAGGAGCAAAATAAGTTTTTGCCCTATTTATTTTTCAGTCATCTGATTCATTTTCTCTTTGTTCCATTTCTGTATTCAATGAATGCTCTATCACAAGTAGCAACAAGGATGTACAGACTGAAAGGTGCTCCTGTCATATGGTGCATTGTATTAATGAAAACAAATTAAAGCTGAAATCTTGGTTGCACTGAAGACAACCACAAAACTCTAGTTCACTTTAATGGGCCAGGCTTTCACCTGGATTTCTCTCATCATGGTAATATGGTGCCTGGTAACACCAAGGTAATAAGTGGAATAGAAGTTCCTCAACAATCAGTGGGTGGATTGAGAGAATGAATGGGATCTAATTATTTTTATTAGCCCACACACAGATACTTAATACATACATTCTGGTTTCATTTTCTTATCTTTTTTTTTGATTGAACACTTTATTCAAAGTGTTTATATTTGGGGGGAGGAGGGGTCTCTCCTTCCTTAGATTTGGCATTGTATTCGGAAGCTTTACAATTTCCATTGCCTTAGACCAAACAGACAGCTGTCTCTGGGTTTTCTTAATCTACTCAAATTCAGTCCTCCCTTTGGACTGAAAACTTTCAGATCTTGGTAGTTTTTTAAACAAGCAACAACAACAAAACCCCAAAAGTGTGCCAAAATAATATGTTAGCAATTCCCCAAGATAAATTATAATGAACTAGAATTGTCATTTCTTGTCATTGTCCATGCTTTCTTGTCCATTCATAATCAGTTTGCCTGTTCATTGTGCATTGAGAGAATGTTTGGGAGACATGGGTATAGAATATTGATATAATCAAGTAAACATTTTGGAAAGTAAAGAGTCAGAAACTCCAGCATGAAAATGTACCTTTTTCTTACATTAACAAACTTCTGAGTGTTTCTTTGTTTTTAGTAGTTTTCTTGTATGTCCTCATGATCCTGGAAAGAGAGAGAGAGAGAGAGAGGGAGAGACAAAAAAAAGACAGATATTGGCCACAGATCTTAAAAAAGGCTTTGAAGTCTATTCTAGAGCTTGTTAGCCTGGTTTAGTTACTGGGGATAGATTTTTTTTAAAGTTGCCTCATTAAAAGCTCATTTAACAAACAATTTTATTGCTACACCTCTGTGATTTGTGAACTGGAACCGTGTTTAGTATGTGACTTCAATTTTTTAATGAATCCATCCAAATGAGGAATCAGACTTGGGCTTCTGTTCTTACTTTGGCTAAAAATAAAAAAAATGAGAGGGTAGATTCAAGCAAAAGAGAATAGTTAGTTAAATGATAAGTCCAAAGTGGAAAATGAGTTAAAGGTTGTGTTGGCTTTGAAGCTTCCTTCAAACTTAGGCAAAAATGGAGCTTTTTTCTAATCTCCTGTAGGAGAGGCCAAGAATTCAGACCAATACAGATTATTGTTTCCCTGCACTTTGAACCTGTTTTGAAATAGCACTTCACTCAGTTTATAAAATTTGTTTTTCTGTATCTTTTTTTCTTCCTTTTCCCAGAATTTCTGAGATATCAATGGAAGTTGCTGAAGAAGGAAGAGTGTCTGGAATGAGTCCTCAGGCTCACATGATTGAGAAATGTGACTGCCCACTAGGATATTCCGGTTTATCCTGTGAGGTATGGTAACCATTTGACTTCCATGAAAGGTCTTTATGCTACATTACAGGGGTGGCAAAAATACAGCCCACAGTGCTGCTGCGTTCTGCCGGCTGGACCACTGGTGGGCCACCGGAAGTTGGGGTAGGCATATTTGGGGTGGGGGAGAGCACCCTGATGCAGAATCCAGGGCCTGTGGGGTCTGGTGGATATGACAGTTGGCAGCAAAAGGGTAAGTGAGGGTTGATACAAACCTGGTCACCCTCTAGCCACTTAACCTGCTGCCACAGCCACAGCTGAATTCAAGAGCTGCTGCCGAACACTCCATGTGCCATGTCAGACCTAGAGCTGCCACTGTGGCATGGGGCATGCAGTGGCAGCTTCAGGTCTGGCATGGGGCACATGCAAGAGCTGGAGCTGAGCTGCATGCCCCATACTTTTTATTTATTAACCAACCCAGAACTTTCATATCTTGGTAGTAATTTAAACCATGACAAGAAAAAGTATGCTAAAATAATAACTGCTGTTGCCATCACCACATGCCATGGGTCAGAGCTGGACTTACTGCTGCCACATATGCTGGGTTAGAGTTGGAGCAGCCATTGCTATGTGTCCTGGGCTGGATGCAGCCTGCAAGGAACCCTGCAGGCTGGATCTGGCCTGGTGTGAGTACAAGTTTGACACCCCATCTGTTAGTAAAGGGGTGATAAAGAGTTTTAGACAATGATTGTATTTTGCTATGTCCCCACCTCTCTCAGGTTTATTTCTGTTCTGTCAGAGCCCATTCTTACAAAGCACCTAGGTACTTACTTAACTTTAAGCAGATATCTAGTCCCATTAAAACCATTGGCACTGCTCATGATTTTCAAGTGAAGTATAATACACTTTACTGGATAAGAGTCTCAGTGTCTGATACAGTGGATGGCATTGTGTGGGTGGTTCTGATTAATGAAACCTTTTGGAAGAGATGAGAGCATACTAGCAATACTCCAAGTGTTATAATATCACTCCCTTCTGGGACCAGGCCTCTAAATATCACTTAATCATGACTGTGACTTAAAATGGCCAAATGCTGTCACTGGCTTCATATATCCTGGCTGTTCTTTTTCTGTTGATAGGGAGTTAGGTATTTTGAAGAACAACCAAGAAGAGAAAGAATCCAGGGGTCAGCAACATAAGGCCCACAGGCTGGATCTGTCCTGCAAAGCCACTGGTTCTAGCCTGTGGTGCCCGGAGGGCTTTGGTGATATGGTGGCAATGGGGAGCTGTGCCCACACCAGGGCCAGCTGGCAAGGAGTTGTGTCTGTGCCTCAGTTGGTGGTGCAATGGGATGGACAGGGAGAAGCAACAGAGCAAAGGTAGGGAAAGGTAGTGGCAGAACGATGGAAACAGGAGGAGAACAGCAAAAGATCAATGTGGCTGCACAAGGAGCTTCTAGGATGCCTCAAACGCAAAAAAAAATAGCATGCAGGCAGACCACTTAGGAAAAATGAAATAACAAGAACTTGGTGAGGGGAGTCAAAGGTAAGAATATACTTGGTGATGGAGGTTAAAGATAACAATAAGAGGTTCTCTAAATGTGGTGGCCAGAAAAGAAAGACCAAGGAAGCTGTAGATCTACTGTTAAATAGTCAAGATGATCTCTTAACAGAAGATTCAAAGAAGGCAGAGCTGCTCAAAAACTACTTTGCCTCAGTCATCAAAAAAAAGTAAGATGCAACCAGACATCTAGTAAGGATCCTACGGATAAGAAAAGGGACAAGCGGAGGGTTGAGATAAAAAAAAGTAAGTCAGAGAGCTTTTGATTGGTTTGAATGAATTTACGTCAGCAGGGACTGGTGAACTTCATCCCTGGGTACTGAAAGAATTGGCAGAGGGGATCTTGGAGCCCTTGGCAATAATATTTACAAAATCATTATAGACAGGTGAGGTACCAGAGGACTGGAAAAGGGCCAACAGTGTGTCTCTTTCAAAAAAAGCAAGAAAGGAGGACCTGGGGAATTATAGGCTAGTTAGCCTAAATTCAATACCTGGGAAGTTACTAGAGCATATTGTATGGAAGTACATTTTTGGAGAAGTGCAGGCATCTAAAAGAGGAAAGTCTGGTCACAAGTAGCCAGCCTGGATTTGTCTAGAACAAATCATACCAAACCAATTTGATCTACTTTGACAAAGGAAGTAGCTGGGTAGATGAAGGTAATTCAGTGGATATAGTGCATTTGGACTTCAGCAAGGCTTTTGACAAAGTCCCGCATTACCTTATCATAAGCAAACTGGAGAAATGTGGACTAGACAAAAAGTCTACAAGGTGGCTACACAGCTGGTTCAGTAGCTACAAAGGAAGGGTAATTACAAATGAAACCATATAGTAATAGCAGGGGGCTTTGAATAGAGTCACACAGGTCCTAGATCTAATGTTATTCTATGTGTTTATTAATGATTTGGATGTTGGAATAGGGAGCAAATTTGCAGATGAAACAAAAGTAGGAAAGATTGCAAACACACCTAGAGAACAGGGGCTCACATTAGAAGTATACCAATAGAATGAAAAGCTGAGCTAGAGCCAACAGGATGAATTTCAATGCTGACAACTGTAAGGTGCTACACCTTGGGAACAATAGTAAAAAACACAAATACAAAGTGAGTGATGACTGGCTACATGGCAGTACTGCAGAGAAAGTTGCAGAGTAACACAGCTTCAAGAAAGGCTAATGAAGTTTTGGGCTGCATCAATAGGAGAACTAGGTATAAGACCTGGAAGTGATAGTGCCACTTTACTTGACACTAGTTAGGCCTCATCTAGAGTATTGGATGCCATTTTGGGCTCCACATTTTAAAAAGGACATGGAGAAGTTAGAGAGGATACAGAGGCAGTTGACAAAAACGATGAAGTGATAAGAGCTTGGAAGGCAAGCCATATCAGGATATTTTTAAAGAAATAAGCACATTCAACTTGCAGCTTGCAGCCTGTATGGCAACTCTTCGTCAAATATCTGAAAGGCTACCATAAATAAGAGGTAGACATCTTTTCTCTGTTGTTTCAGACAGTAGGATACATAGCAATAAGTTGCAACAAAATAGGTTTAGATAGAATACCCAGAAAAAACTTTCCCTGTTAGAATAGTAAGGTAGTGGAATAAACTGCCTAGGGTAGTTGTGGAATACCCTTCATTAGAGATTTTCAAGAATAGATTATATTAGAGATCAGGGATGATCTAGGGACAGCTATGCTTTGAGTGTGACAGAAAGACCAAGAGCTGGAAGCCTAGGAGTCTCCTCCCCCCTTAGCAATGGCTGTCTGAGAGATCATGAGATACTGGAGTGGATGTTGGAGAAGACAGGGTGCCTGGACAAGAGCGTGGGGCCTGCTCCAATGTGCTGTAATTACAGTGCATCGGAGCAGACTCGATTAATCAAGTCTGCTGGAGCGTGGTAATTACTGTGCTCCAGCAATCTCCCGCGTTTCATGTATCAGTGTCCCCGTGCTTCAAAATGGCAGTGGAGGCACTTGAACTGGAGCTCGTTCAATGAACTTTAGTTCAAGCACCCTCACCGCCATTTTGAAGCAGGGGGATGCTGATACACAAAACACTGAGGCGCTTTAATTAGAGCGGCTCTCAGAGCCACTCTAGCTAAAGCACAGCCCCCCTCGCCCCTGGAGCACGTGTGAAAGTGCCCTCAGTGTTCAGCAGTAGGAAAATGAAGCAGAACTCCATAACCAGCTTAGTTATGAAAGAAAATGAAAGGGACTGGGATTATTTTTAAGGAATGACAGAAAAGGATGTTCTGACTCTCCAGTTAGGGAGTGTGATGTGTAGCATTGTTTGCTGTTCCCTGGTTGCAGAACAGAGTGGAGGGTGTTTGGTTTTTCCCATGCCTCTGGCCTTTGCTGGTTGCCACATGGAGCTGGCAAGGAATTTTTTCTCTCCCATTGTTATAGATATCAAGCATTTTTCTTTCCCTTCCTCAGAAGCAGCTGAGAATGGGGATTTTGACTAGGGTGTACCAGTGCTCCTACTGGAACTACAGCCCAGAGGTTCCCAGTTAAAGGATCTTCTCTCTCCACTCAGAATCAAACCAATCACCACATTTGGGATCAAGAAGAAATTTTCCCTTGTGGTCAGATTGGCATGGACTGTGGTGGGTTTGCCGTCCTCTGTAGTGGGGGCGGAGGGGAGCATGGCGTTCTTCCTTGGATCTCTCAAGTGCATTTTAACAAGAAGCAGGATTCTGACAGCCCTTGTCCCCCTGCTTTACCTGTGTCAGGTTAGGACACTTTGGGTGTCTTTGGGCAATATACCAGGTAGTTGTACAACAGAGTTGATTGTGCATTTTTAGGAATAGGTTCAGCAAGGATGTATGGGTAAGGAGCTCTGTAAATCACACTGGAACAGTCTTTAATGTTTTTCATTTTGCCACTTGTCCCCACCCCCCCCGCCCCACTCCTGATTGATGGAGGGGCCCCGCTGGCTGTGCCATTTGCCACATTGCAGGGGAAGCAAAAAACAGCATATTTAGAACTGTGATTTTCGCTTCCCTGGCAATCAATGGCAAATAACCCAGCTAGCGGGGCCCCTCCACCGATTAGGGGCGGTAGGGGAAACAGCGAAATGAAAAACATTAAAGAAGCCTCTGTAGTGGGCACTTCTGGCACAATTTACAGAGATCCCTATGTATGGGATGGTTTGGATAGGGATGATCCTGCCTTGAGAATGAGGTTGGATTAGATACCCTCTGGAGGTCCCTTCCAGTCCTACTTTTCTATGATTCTACAGAATGCGAGTCCACCTTGGATCTGGGCCGTGTTGTTTCCGCCAGTAATGTAATGAAGGTGGGGGATTGACCAGGGCATCAACCCTAGGCACTGACCCTGGGGAGGGGTGCGGGGGGGAGGACATTAAAAAGTAGAAGCATCTGTATTGCCAGATCATAACCAGTGATGCTGCCTCTCCCACGCACACCTGCCACCCAGGGAGCTCAGGTGTCACAAATACATCTCTGGTTCCAGCCCACACTCTGAAATCTTGCTGACTTCTCCCAGACCTTGTTACTTGTCAGTAGAGCAAGGTGGATGCTGCCACAAATTTTCAGTGAATTTCAGTGAATGTTTTTAAATATATTTCTTTTTACTGTATCCACTTCTCTTCACTTGTATTCTGCAAGTTTTTGGGGGTTGTTTTTTGGGGGGGGTTTTGGAGGGGGGCAGTTTGCAAATAAAGTTACAGGCAGGAATGTTCTTTTCAAAAAGTGATTTCTAAGGGGATATTACATAAAATCATTTAACTGAAGGTGCTTTTGAAAATTTTACTCTGGTGGTAGGTGCTACAGAAACCACTTAAAACAGAGTGCTTTGGCTAGCTCTGTTTGTCAAATCCGTATAGGTATTTCATAGACCATCTCCTGCAGGGTACGAGAGCCTAGGGCTAAACAGAAATGCAGCTCCAACTGGTGGTGCCCCCAGTGAATGGGGTTCTTAGTTGTTTCATGAATAGAATAGTACATACTCTCATTATTTAGTAGCAGTAACTCTAGCTGATATTGTTGCAATTGCTGAGCATAGCTAGTGGGAAGGAAAGAGCCTAGAGTGTTGTGCAAAACATTCAGCCTTCCTGTGAAAACTGCACATTGTGAGAGGAGTAAAATAATAGCAGTGAGGGAAGAGGAGTGAATGGAGGGTAAAGGAAGCAAGTGAAGAGCACTCAAAATTGTGTTATATCTGTAAAACTTTTATCCCATTTAGTTCAAATATTTTACAGTGTGCAGTAAATAGATTAAGAGAAGTAAATGGTACACAGTTCATATTGCAAAGAAAGTGAATGAAGGCCAAGCCTGACATCTTGCCTTGTTTATTGTGAAACCTTTATGTGCCCCAATATATGTGTGGGCATGTGTGTAGAGTGAGAGAGAGGGAGGCTTTTATAGATTCTGTTTGTCTAACCTGTGCCCAGCAGTAGATGCGGTACAGAAGTTACACATTAAGATCATTGAACATTTCTATAAGATGTTACTTTTTGAGGGGGGTGGAAGTAGTATTTATAGTAAGAAGTAAAATTACTTTCATTTGAGATTATTCATTTAAACTAGAAATCCTCCCAAGCCATGACTGTTTCTGTGCATCAAGGATCTTAATATAGTTGAAAGAAAAATAAGTAAAAAAAGAAAAGTAAACTTAGATTACTTGCTTCTGAGTCTAAAAAATATAACAGTGTTTATACTTAGGTAAACTTTTTGTGCATTGGCAATTAGGAAGTTGACATTCTGCTTTCTATGGAGATAATATAGTCTATGTCCAGTGTGCTCCACTGTCTATGCTCTTTGTGATACTACAAAATTGTTGTATAGCCTTTATTCCAGTTCTCTTCTGCATCCATTTTACTGCATGTAAGGGTGACACAACTCCTATGCCTTCAGAAAACCTTAAATCACCATTGACAACAGGACGTGGTCTCAACAGACCCCTTCATCAGATCAATATATCTGGTCATTAGTATATCAGCTGGTATCTATTTCTCAGCTGTATACTAACCCCTAATGGGCTGAACCATCCAAACAGCCCTGTTTTGTATTGTACTTCCCTAGCTGTCCGCTTTCGGAAAGCTGCATAGACACTTCAGTACATTTACATAATAAGCCTGAAAATGAAGACTTGAGGGCTTGATTTTGCATATGTCAGCTTTGCTAGTAATTTTTGGTTTGCTCTCAGAATTTTATTGCCAAGTAAAAAAAAAATAGATCAGTGATGGATAAATTTGATTTTGGAGCTAATAGTCCCAAGACAAGTAAACCTTTTATTATTTTGAATTCTTTACTTTTATAGTCTTTAAATTACATGGCTATAAATAATGCAGCTGTGAAAACATTTTTTTCGCTGAGTATCATTGGGCATTTGCTTGTTATCCATCAGGCAGTATGTAGGCAGATATTACCTTGCCAAATCCAAAAAACGCACCAAGGACAAGGGGAGCAGAATCATCCTGCTTGCTCCCAACAGCCTATGCAGTGTCTGTTTAAAAAATAAACCTCTTTCTCAAGAAATACAAGGAAGGATGTTTGATGCACAGAGTGAAAGGCTGGGTATTCTGCATCTGAATGAACTGTCTTGCAAGCTGCAATATGAAAAGACTGGTACCAATGGAGTGCTCCAGGGACTTTACAGAGATGTTTCCAATTAGGCTTGGTTCCAGTTTCTGTAAAGTATTGTATGTTGTTTATAACACAGTTGGAGGCCTGTCAACTTTTTTCACTACTTGAAATAACTGGTTTCTTTTTTTGCAAAGATGAGCTTGCATTGCTTCCCTCATCCATCCACTATCTAATGAACTGTTTTCTTCTCTTTGTTTGCAGATATGTTCTCCAGGATTTTATAGACTTCATTCAGTATCTGCTGGCAGGAGACCTAGTGCATCCCTAGGTACCTGTGTTGTATGTGAGTGCCATGGACATAGTGATATGTGTGATCCCGAAACATCTATATGTCAGGTATTAATAAGTGCTTTCAAACCCATGCACTGTGTTTATCATAATGTGAAAAGCGCGTGTTGTGCCATGGAACTGAAAAACTAGATGATGCATTTTAATGTCCTTTAGCTTAATACAAACCAGCCAGAATTTTTCATAATGATCATCTTCAGTTAGGGCTTCCAGTTACATAAGTTTCCTTCTTCCCCTCATTTCCCAATCCCAGCTACTGCTTGCTGAAGCAGGAAAAGTGAAATACGTGTACATCAAATATGCAGTTTACTCTTTTTCCCCCCAACAAGCAAAATTTTGTTACAATAGGTAATAACATGCATGACCTGGTGACACAGTAAGATGGAGTTTTAATTGATTATTTCTCCTACATCTCCTACAGCAGGAGCAGAGGAAGAAAGGGAAGGATGGATGAAGGGGATGAGAAATCTGTAGCAATATATATGGCTAGCTGCAGGGCTCCATTCTTATTTCATGAAAATCCATATGTAACTCAGCATGGGCTTAGCAGATTCTCAAAGGAGACAGCCCCAGTGAGAATCACATCAAAGGCAACAATGAAAAGCTCATTCAATAAAAAACATCCTTTGTATCTAAGAATGTTTGAATCCCTTAGGGTGGGAACAAAATGTTACCTTCTTTCTTGTAATTATCAAATAATACTTCTTCCCCCACCACTTCCTTTGTAGAACTGTGAACCCAGCACTACTGGTGACCATTGTGAAAGGTGTGCACTGGGATTTTATGGCAATGTCCAAGGATCTCCAGATGACTGCCAGCCTTGTGCTTGTCCTCTAATCATTTCCAGTAACAAGTAAGTCTATGGCACAAAGTGCCTGCCCACCCACTAATATCATTGCCTTGGTCTCACTCTGTGTCCTCAGGCAGTTGTACACAGTAGAAGTGCAGCATAGAGAGTCATGCTAAAAAGTTTCCAATTCACTTTTACTAATTGATCTTGCTTAAAGAGTCAGGAATTGCTCCCTTGCTAATTCGTGATGAATAAATTAATAAGGAATAGAAAATGCAATACTCAACAGATAATGAATGTGTGTTATAAAAGGTATTCTCACAAGTGAAGCTAGAGCAGAGCTCAAGTACAATGTATCCACGAGAGAGCTGTAAAAATCTTACGCTCATATATTGTGTTGGTATAAATGTATTACAGTGCCTTTCTTCCTCTACTGTGGAATTTATTGATTCCTTATTTAATGTTACATGAATTTTAGGCAATCTGTGAAGGATAGAATAATTTTAAAGCAATGCAGTTATTGCAGTATAAATTTTATTGGTTGCCTTATGCTAATAAAGCTTGCCACGTTCCCTATGCTTGTGTACCCCTCAAATGGTACCTTAACACTTGAGATGCCCTTCATGCCATTGGGAATCATATTTTACCACTTATCTAAGAGGTTTGTAGCACATTTTCATTCTTTTGGAAATCTGGGGCCATGTAGCTTTCTTGAAAGCCACTTTTCTACACTGTTTGTCACTGATTAGAATGTTGTAGTGAGTATATTGGTTATTATGCTTCTCTTAAAAATGGCCTCTTTTACCTTCATCATTCCATTGTTATGAAGGATAGTTTGAACTTGGGTCATTTTTGGATGGGAAGCTTCTAAGTCTATCTTCTGTACCCGATATCTCAGTCAATCTTCATCCAGGGAAATTTATGTTAAGAATCCTTCAGCACACATAAGTACAGAGTCTAGACCAGCCAAAACAAATGTTTAAGGGTGGATTAAGTTATCTGTTTCAATTCTTAGTAGCACATCAAATGCAACAAATGACTAAGACTGTAAAACTGTTGACCTGAAGGTATTTTTTTTTTACAAAACATAATGATCCTTATACTTTTAGTATCTATCTCTGGAAGTGGAATCTCTCCCCTGTTAGGTGTCTATATAATTCATGAGAAAGTCAGCTCAAAATGAGATTAATTGCCAGCATGAACTGTAATACAGTAATAAGCCATTTATGTCTTAGGCACTCAACTCTGGGTTGTGGGAAAGTATTTATGTCATATCAAGATTCACTGTCTGAAACCCTTTCTTGGATATATCATTCCTTTTAAAAACAGAGCAGGGTTCACTTCTTCCTTGTGGTGCTGCCCTTCTGTATAATAGCCAAGGGCATGAGAGAGCTAAGCCCTAAGCCCTCTTCAGCTTAAGGAGATGCAAACCCACATCTTTCTCCTCCTCCAGGAGAGCGTGCTAACAGCCCAACTGCAGGATTCTCTGGGATATAGCAAGTCCTCTTGAAGTAGTATAACTGTGAAAAATATAAATATGACTGGGACAAAATGAGGGAGCAGGGGTGACTAGAGCATTCCCCTGTAGGATGAGTGACATAGGTTCCCATCCATGCTCTGAGCTGTTTCAGTATTTTACCTGGAAAATTACTGTTGCCTGTAAATTGCATAAGCAATGAGAAATGTGGATGAGAAATCCCCTTAAGCATTCTCCCCTCAGACCCATGTCCTATCCCCCCTGCAACCTGCTGAGTGCTGTTGTAAAAAAGAGGACACCACCAGTATCATCACAAGGGCTAGGTACAGACATTTAAAAGGCCTGAGCCTGAATTGATTCAATCTTTGCAGGTTAGTCTAACCTGGCTAGACTAAATCAGCTTGTAACCCAGACAAACATCCCAGAAATGCAGGTGCATGCCCGCAGTGGCTCAGGCTAGACGCCAGGGGGTGCTAGAGCAGCCCTCCATTTCTTTCACCACACTGAGCTGAGGTGGGCCATGGTCAGGCCCCAGCAGGGTGTTCTGATTAGCCCAGAAGAGAATTGATAACAGTGTTTATAACCCCTAACTCAGTGTTTGTCACCCCATTAAGAAAACAACACAGGAACATTACCAGCTACCTGTTGATTCTGCCTGTTAATTCTACCTGTTGATTCAGTACAGACCATAGCCAGCATGAGGTCTGCTAGCTAAAACACAGACACCTCTCTGCAAGGCAAAGGGGAAGGGGGAATTCTTGGTTAGCAGGGGAGGGGGAGAGCAGCCTGCAGGTCTCTGGAGCTGCAGCCACGAGGGGCCAGCCCTGCTTTCGGAGCAGAGAGCCCCACCCAGCCCAGAGAGCATGCTGGATTGCTGGGGGGTGTCTGGTTTATCTTAAACCAGCAAAGGGTCTGGGACAGACATTGCATAAACTAGTTTGAGCCAAATCAGTTAAGTCTTATACTACATTCAACCAGGTTCATCTCAAACCGGTTTCATCCATTCGCAAACTAGTTTATGTACACTGAACATCTGTTCTGTTACAGGTTTAAATCAGTTTATGATCACTTAAACCACTTTATGTGTAATGTCCCTAGCCTTAGAGGTATATATTTAAGTGCAAGTGGGCATAGACAAAGTGTTTTGTTCATGAGCATGTTCTGAGCAAACCTACTGGATTGAACGCCTCAGGGGAGACAGGCATCTTATTTGAGGATCCCTGTCATGCGTTAGCATGAGAGAGGCAGTGAGCTGCCAAAATAAAGGCATATATAGAACTTGTGGGCTAAGGACAGAAATGACACATGGATCAGTATAAGTGATTGGAAACAGTTTCAAATCTGTAACATAACAGAAATTCAGTACACATAAACCACTTACAAAATGGCTGAAACCAGTTTAAGGTAAACCTAGATGGATGTAGCATCAGATTTAACTGATTTAGGTTAAATCAGTTTACTGAACTTATGTCACAGATCCCCTCTAGATTTAAGTTAACTCATAGTCCCCCCGCATCCCAAGGTGCTTTGTGCCTCCTCCGCAAACCCTCTCCCTTTGCAGGGTGGATGGGCTAACCTTGGCCCAAGCTGTCTGCTCCAGCCAAACAGGGAAGCACACTCTAGCGCCCCTTGGCTTCTGGCCTGAACTACTGTAGGCATGTGGTTACATTTCTAAAATCAAAAGTAAATGTCTGTTCACTTGCCAATTGGTTCTATCTATGCAGCTTAAACTAACCTGCAAAGATTTAACTGATTCAACTTCGGCCTTTCTGACTGTCTGTACTTAGCCCTTGTGCCTAAGAAACTTCACTAACAAAAGCTTAGTGCACCCAGGACTTGAGGACCATTAAGATAGCCAAGGTTTTTGAAGACAGCACCTCTAGACTGATGCAATCTCAATTCTGCCTAAATTATACTTGGGGTGCTTAAGTCCTTTTGTGGAGTTGCGCCAAAGCTCTTGGAATGACAATAAGAAAAAAAATAGATTCAGAAACTCTATGAAAGGCAGATAGTAATAAAACTATTGACTGATGCATGCAATACAGATAGGAAAGTAATTTGGCCACTTTGCAGAACTTAGATTGACAATAATATTTTTGAAGCAATGGGTTATAATTGTATTGTTTTCATTTTTAAAGTTTTACAAAACTCCAACTAAGTTGTAAAGGATGTTTTCTTATTTCTGTGTACTCAGCATTCAGCTTCAAATGTGATGAGCTGAAAAAATGTAGAGAATGTGTTGCTTATGGGTTTGTGGATCCATTTTTACAGACTCAAAAATGTGTTGGATAATGAGTTTGTGAGTAGATCAATTTGTTTACATTTTTTGCACAGGTGTAATTTTATTACTCATTCAAGCACTATTGATTTAATGCATTATAAGCAAGTTAGAGTAGGATGCTGACAGCACTGTACCAAGGGAGAGTACTCGCCCCAACTAAAGCCACCTCAGTGCTTTTTCAGCAGTAATCTGGTTTGTGAAATCCTTGCACAAAGTGTTGAATGAATGAATTTTGTAGCATTGCACCATTTTGATACTTAGCTGCACTTTTCCTTTATTTATTTATTTATTTATTTATGTGAGTACAGGAACCCAAATTACAAGGATTCCAACAGCTTACTATAATACTCATTTTTCAAAGGCATATGCCATAGTTACTGGCTGGAGGAACAGAACTTATCTTCTGTGTGCAAAACATTCAGTGACTGAGCTAAAAAGAAAATATTTTAGTTAGTCTAGTACTCAAGCTATTTACTTCTTTGAAGGCCAGACCAAGAAGGTGAGATTTTCATACATGCTTTGGCCAGTGTTTGATTTCTTTCTAGCCAAGTGCAGAACTGTATTCCATTTCCTTTTTCTCTGAGCCTGTCACCCGCCTCTGACACCACTGAACATGATTCTCTTCTGATATCTTGTCTTCACTTGGTTTCTGAAACTTGGTCCTCTTGTTCTCCTCCTCTGTCATTTTCTCATCCATCTTTATGAAAACTTTTTGGTAGTTCTACAGGTTCTGTTGATGGTGCCCTTGTCTTTTCCCACTACTCTCTCCATGCATTTGACTCACAGGCCTGCCTCTCTATGACAGACCCATCTCCCCTGCATCTGCACTAATATCTCGGCCTCCTCCTCTGGCATTTATTTGTGGCAGTCTTTCAGCTTAAGGTGAACATAACTAAAACAAAACTATCAATCTTTCCCTTTCATGCTCTGACCATTAACCCCTTTCTCAGTTACCGTAGCCAAGAGCACTGTCCTGCCTGCTCTTCAAGTCTGTAACCAGGGCATTATTTTCAGTTCATAGCTGGGCTATTCAGAAAGAATCAGCAAGGTTTAAACTCAACATCTCTAACGTGGCCTTTCCTATCCTTAGCTAAAACTCTTATCCAGGGTTTTATCACCTTGAGTTTCAGTTATCATATCCTTTTCTTTGGTCTCATCAAATGCTTTGATCATAACCAGGCATATCAGTATACAAATATAATTTTCCTAGCTCACTGCTTTGGTCATGTTATTCTTCACTATGCTTTCAATACTATTGCTACTTAATATAACTTCTCTCATTCACTATAAAAAAGTTGACACCCTTCTCTAGTGGACAAATGATGCCATTCTCCATATTCTCCTTGTTAAATTTTTAAACAAGCTCCTTCATGATTTCTATCACATTGCCTCGTAGGCTTGGCAGCAGCTGCCTAGGAACCTCCAAAAGATACCTCTTTTCAAGCCTTCCTTAAAGTTCTTCCTTTCCATGATGCCTACAAAAAATAACTAAAATAAAATGTGTTTCTGATATATTGAAACTTCTTTCTAGCAGGCTGAACTATATTTTCACAATTTCCTTGTACTTGCCTGAATTTCTCTATCCACTTATCCTTTATAAATTGTTTAGGGGCAAGTACTATATGCCTGTGATCTATTTGTATGGGACCTGGCACAGTATGGTTCTGGGCCAAGGTAGTAGAAATAAATAATAATAGCAAACACTTGGGCAGGTTTGAATCTATCTATTAGGTGTCAGAGGTACTACAGTACAAAATATGGGACAGAGGACCTAAAAATAGGTAAACACGGAGAGCAGGAAAATATACTGTTTTGGGTGAAATGAGAGACTCTTCCCAGCTTGTGTCTTAAGCTGCATAAAAGTGATCTGTAGAAATCTTATCACTGGAGAAGAGTGTTTCAGCAGAGGTATGCAGGTAGCTAAGAAAATCTGGTGTTATTATTGAAGAACAGACTTTTGTCATGTACAGTCATTCAGTTTCTGTTGGGAAAGTCACTGATCCCCCAGTAGAAGCCACTACTGTACAGATGTTCAGGATTTTTTCCTAGAGCAAAAATGGCTGCTCCAGAACAGAAATAACCCAGAAACAACCAGGGTTAAATCACTTCTGGGAGAATTTTTGCTGGGAGAGTGAATGTCTATATGCTTTCCCTTCCGAGACAAGCCACAGCACAGCCCTTCAGTATCCCAGGGTACTTTGCTTCCCCCCAACCCCTGAGAGACAATTTGTTATTTAAGCTGTACTGTACTGCTCCAGCAAAAAAAAAACCTTTCACAGTTCCCACATTGTACTGTGGGAAGACACAGACTGACTCTGAGCAGTCTGTGCCCTGCTGCTATCTGTCTCCAGGCAGACTAAGGGAGCCTGCAGAACATGCTGAGGTATATGTGCACGGGCCCTTGGTCTGCATAGCATCAGCACTGCAAGGTCTCTTCTCTTCTGCTAGCATCAGTGGCGATGCATGTGCACCCCACGCTAGCGTTCCTGGATGGGGGGGCAGGCAAAAACTCTGATGCTCCCCCACCCCGAGAGTGCCGGCTGGGGAGTGGGGGCACCAGGTGAAGCAATCCCTGCAGTTCCCCCATGGCCGATCATGCTCCCTTCCCAGAAGTGCCAGTGGTTCACCGCTGCCACTTCAGGTCAGCGTGATTGGCTGTGGGCCCTCCCCCATCAGCGGTATCTGCCACAGGGGGACCCGCCCCGGTTGGCATAATCAGTGCCCCCCCGACTCAGGAGGCTAGCATCTAAGTATCTGTTTGGGGATCTCCAGGTAAGTTTTTTTCACCAGGAAATCACACCCAGAAGAATTCTCTCAAATCATTTGAATGTGTGTATGCAGCATTTGTTAGTGGCTCTTCTATAGGCAAACTAAAGTGAGATGTCTATATATTAATATTATGTTTCTTTTTCTATTTTAGTTTCAGCCCCTCTTGTATTGTGGAAGGACATAATGATTATCGGTGCACTGCTTGTCCACGTGGCTATGAAGGCCAATATTGTGAAAGGTAGGACTGAGTGAGTGGCCTGGCAAGGGAGAGATAATGAAAAAGGAGGCTGTGTGTGAAGGGAAAAAAAAAGAATCCAAATGAAAATGTGTTAATTTCTAAATATGCTTCTTTTGACAAAGTATTTCGTCTTCTGTTTATGGTTCAGAATCTGGATGTAACAAGTATTTACAAATTTCCATTTGAAATTTACAATAGATAAACTCATTAGCATTACAGAATAGTCTTTTAAATATTTTTTAAATTCTTCTTTCATTTCATTGTACCCTCAAGTGCAAATGAAATGGTTATATTATGTAAAATTATATATTGTCAGTATAGTTTGCCTCAATGTCTAGCATTATTTTCAGATTCTCATGTTGACTATTATTTTATCCTTCTGTATATTGACTACAAGGAAGACATTTACAGTTAAACTTTAATAAACTGAAGAGAATGTAGTTTTCCCATGTATAATAACATGTAGCTGCATATACAATATGAATAAGTTGAGCCCAGTTAACAGGTGTTTATTAATATAAATGTCACTTTTAACTATTAAGAATGTTATGGTCTTGAGATAAGAGGCAGATAATGGGAGAACTTTCAAGTCATTCTGTAGTGAGGTTTTAAAAACTTATAGGACACTGGCTTCCCTTTTGCTCATTCCTGCAGTCCTGAGCCACACCTGCATATTAATTACAGTATGGTGCCTATAATTATTTTGTCAATTTGGTTGCCAAATTTCTCCCCTATGTTTGTGTATTTAGTCACAGAGCACCTAAATATTAAAAAATGACGTGTTTTGGGAAGATTCAACTTGATCACAGGCTAGCCAATTAGAGGGAATTATAACACAATATGCATCTCAATAGACCAACTCTGGGTTCATATGCTTAATGTCTAGATGTTCTTCTGGGTATACTGGTGATCCCAAAACTCCCGGAGGATCCTGTCAAGAATGTGAGTGTGATCCATACGGTTCACTGCCTATCCCCTGTGATCCAGTCACCGGACAGTGCACTTGCAAACCTGGATCCACAGGGTGGACCTGTTCAGGCTGCAAGCATCGGCATGTGCGTGATGGCATGAAGTGTGTTTGTATGTACACTAACATTACTTTGGGGGTTTGGTGGTGGTTCTAGTTGCATGCCATAAAGTGAATCTTGTTGTATCAGTTGTACCTATAGTTGGTTTGGTATTCTTTTTTAACCCCCTCTACCCTGAAAATACCCATCAGTATTCTGATTTTCCCTGGCAATCTGGCTTCCTGTTCTCAAAAGCCTTGAGCTGCTGGGAAAATCCTCAGCAAAATTTAATACACAGTTTACAAGAAAGCTCTGAAGGACTTCTTTTTGTTAAAGTTTGCAGTTTTGCCAAAGGTTGGCATTGCTACTTTGACAGATTAAAGATTTGAGTTTATTGAATTTTTTAGTATCCTCCTAAATTTTTAATCAGTGGTTCCACTGTTTTGTTCCATGAGTCACACACAAACTCTGAAAAGTTTTCAACAAGGTTTATTTGGTCATGCTAGTTCACAACCTCCTTTTGAAAGCCAGATAGAAGGAATGACAGTATATGTTCACAAACAAACAAAAAAGTATTTTGTTTAAAACATAAAACTAATAGCCAGTACAGCCTTAAAACACTGAGTTAAATTTTACAGTACTGGTACCTTTGCCCTTGCCTTCAGTTTTTATATGTTCAGATTGTCTTCTCTTTTATTATTGTTTGGAATTTGGTTTCCGTGAAATTGGATATTGTGTTTGTTCTGAGCCCACAATCTCATTTCCTGTGATATTGTACTCTTATGTCTTATCAAAAGCACACAAAAAAATAAGGTTGCAAAACGTATTTTTGGACACTTAGTCAATCCTGAACTGAAATAAGGCAATTTATTCCAAAAAACTGAGTAGGAACTAATTTAATTGTGATCTTTCTTTCCCTCCAGGCTTTCACATTATTGTTCGTTTTAAAATAGAATACAGATAGGGATCCAATAAGACCTTAGTATATTATATATTTTTATCCTGTGCATGTTTGGATAGATTGGCAGGGCAGAATGAACTACTTTTAATGTTTTATCTGATCTTAATTTTGTTGTAAGATTTTAATTGGAGCTTTTTCATGTTGTTATTTTTTTTTTCTAAGTGAATCACATATAACATTAAGGCAGAGAGGCACCATACAAATAACATGTATTTTTCACATTGGGTAAAATCCTAATAGTACTTGTTAGACCTTACTGAGCTTAAGTCTCAGTGATTTAGGCATTAACACTAAAAACATCAGCTTAGTTCTCAGCAGTTGTCAAGAAGGCAAACAAAATGTTAGGTATTATTAAGAAGAACATTGTAAACAAATAGAAACTATCATTAGGCCCCTTTATAAATCCATATAAAAGATGTATAAAGTGTCCACACCGTAAATACTGTGCTCAGTTCTGTATCCACACCTCAGAGGGGATATAGAAGAATTAGAAAAGGTACAGAAAAGAGCAACAAGGATGATTAGTGGTATAGACGGACAGACATCCATATGTGGAAAGACTAAAGAGGCTAGACCTATTCAGTTTAGAAGAGATGCTTGAGAGGGGACATGATAAGAGTTTACAAAATACTAAACAACACTGAAAAAGTAAATAGGGATTAATTATTTACTATCTCTCGCAATACAAGAACCAGGGGTCACAAAATGAGACTAGTAGTAGGTACTAAGTTTAAAACTAACAGAAGGAAGTTGTTTTTCATACAGTATGTATTTAAAGTGCAGAAGTCATTGCCACCAGATGCTGACAGTTTAGCCAGATTCAGAAAGGAACTGGCCAGATTCTTTGAGGATGGGAGTAAGGGGTACTGCCTCTGAATCAGATCTTCCTAGGCTTTAAATGCTGGAGGCTGCAAGTGAGAGAGGAGCAGTAGAAAAAGCCCTGGTCATACCTTGTTCACTCTCCCTTTCAGTATCCACTCCTTGCCACTGTGTGACACAGGATACTGGGTAAGATGTACCTCTGGTCTGACCCAGTAAATGGCAGTTCTTACATTCTTAATTTAGATCAACGTAATCAGAGTTTGGTTGATATAAATGCCTAGTCATGCAGGCAGTGCCCAATCAGAAGGTTTAATTTAGTCAGAAACTGGTGCACCCATTTTAAGTTAGTGTATTACAGGAGGTGCACTAACTTAGACTGAGAATGATGAATGCCTATACATGTTCGCAGCACAGTCCTGGGGCTGGGAAAGCCAGCTGATCACCTCAGCCCTGGGGCTATGCTGTTTCCATCCTCCCAACCCTGACCATGCTATTTTAGTCCCCTGACTTCCTCCATGGACCCGCCAACTGCACTCCCTGGGCTTGCCAGTCCTCTCCGTGTCACACCTGCCTCCACCCCGAGTTACATCAGTCTGCCCACTCTGCTCCCAAGGGCAGTGAATGTTTGCACGTGATGCTCCCAGATGCTGAACGTGGATGTTATATAAATGAAAAGTATTATTACCATTATTAATATTCAGTAACTATCTTATAGTGTACTATAAAGGCACAAAGGAAAAGCTAATATAGTAGTTCTGTTACATATAGCTTTAGGGCCTGATTCTCTGTTGCTCTGTATACAAGTGGTGCCCAACTAATCCCATTTTTGGGCCAGATGAATGGTATGGGCCCAGTCCATGGGCCTGTTCTGCCACCCAAGTGATAAGCACTATCACTTCTGTGTGTAAATAGTATGATTTACAAAAGCCAAAATCCTATTCACACATACAAGCCCCATACTAATGGAGGCAGGATGAATGATGTCAGAATGAGTGAGTGGCAGCAGCATTAATTGTCATGGGCTGAGGCCATTAACACTGCCACTACTCCCCTGCCACCAAATTTCTGGACCTGTGGGGAGGCTGTAGGCCAAATGATTTGGCCCATGAGCCTTATCCTGATCACCCCTTATTTACACTATAGCAAAATGGATGTCAATGACTAACAAGACAAAATAATAGTTTTCCATCTACTTTACATTCCTAGTTCTGGTTTAAATGACTATATAATGTGTCTTGCAGTGAACAATCAAGCCCTAGGTGCACTTACATAGAAAATATGGCTTACAAGCATTTTCATCTTGATACCTACAATAAAGCATCTAAAACTGTAGCTAGGTGAAAGTGCCCTAAATGAAAGTGGCCTGATTTTCAAATGTACTGAGCACCTATCACTCACATTAAAGTCAATAATATTTTCTAATATTCAATACATAATGATACCAAAATAGTAAGGCTCAGAAACATACGTCTATTGACATTTCTGTTATCTAATAGTCTTATGGAAGGAAATTCTTTAATGTGACCTCAATCCAGGCTGTATTTGTGTCATGTAAATCACTTATCTTTTCTATTTCTAATACTTATATAGAAACATTAGCATGGAGCTTTCATGTATGAATGGTTTTGTGGCTTTTGTAAATCGTAGTATTTGCACACAGAAGTAATAGTGCTTAAAAATTAGATATGCAGATTCTTGTATATGCAAAGTTGCAAGTTCACCAATAGAAGGACTTCTTTTTCAAATGTGAACAACCAAATGTTACAGTTAATTCTTAAAAGCATATCTAAGACTAGGTACAGATCTTACACATAATCCAGACTAGATGTTCAGAAATTGAACCAAACCCAATACCTGTACAGATGTTTGGGGCACATAGACCGAACTAAAATGGCAGTGCATGGAATTCCTCTACCAGATCCCCTATAGAATCAAGTTAGGTCACTGTCTGCTGGCATCTATGACCACGTGTAGACAAAACAAGAGGTGTGTGTGCATGGCACTTTAAAGTGGGCTAAATTCTTTTGCACCACTTGAATGGTGTCAGTGTTTGCACGCCTCGGCAGCCTATTGCACATTATTTCCAGCCGCCAGAGGAAATTCAGCAGCGTCGTGTGCCTTAAATGACTTGGGGCACAGCAAACTAAAACTCCTTCAAGGCCATGGAGTGAAGCACTGAACTCCATCCAGCTCCATGGCTCTGGAGGAAGCCCAAGAAAAGCAGCAAGCCTGAACTTCCCCTGACCCCCCAGAGCCTTCCTGCCTGCCTGAGCTGTGTGAGGGCCTGGTGCTTCCCTTCACAGCTGCTGTGCCCCCCAAGACCACCCAAGCTGGGTGCCTGCAGCCGGGTGCTACCTGAGGAGGAGCACCTCTGCCGTGGAGGGAAACACCAGCCCTTCCTGCAGCTCAGGGACCCCTCCACCCGCCAGCAGCTCATCCTCCCCTCCCCACCTGAGAGTCATGTAAGTCAGTGGGGTGTATGCACAACACGGGGGGTTAATCAGCCCTAAATTGAAGCAGTGCTTTTTGAAACCCACTGGTTCAATTTAGGCCCCCCCGTTTGGTCTACACACACCCCTAGGCTCCCTTGTGAGCTCCCCCTTGCCCTCTCCCCCCCCCCCC
>NW_017729026.1:5758435-5761976 GCF_001723915.1 Gavialis gangeticus | reverse complement strand
CCCCCCCCCCCCCCCCCCCGCTGCAGGGAGGTGCTCTAGAACTTGGCTGCTCTCGCTGAATGCCCAGCTGGTCCTGCCCTTGGGTTGTCACAGAGTTATGTCAGCAAAGCGTCTGTCCACACCCTGCCTTCTGCCTCTGGCCAGCTGTCAGGTCTAGGCAAGAAAGAGGTGAGGGATATGGGCACTAGGACTTGCAACCTGCCAGGGGCTGAGGCAGTGCCTGCGATACACCCTGAATTCCCAGCTCAGGTCAGCGGGGCACAGAGTGTCCCTCCTCTATCCTGGTTCCATTAGAGCTCCGGGACCTGTGCACGCCCCTGCAACAGAGGGGCTCCTGTCTCTGGGGAGGGTGAGTGGGGGCAGCCATGGGTGATTCCAGTGCAGGAACAGCAGCTGCAGCCTAGGGAGCCAAGTGAGCCTCTACCCAGCCCTGCCTGCTGCTCAAGCACCAGCTGCTGCCAGCTGGGTGTCTCAGCTCAGGCAAGTCCATTTCTAGCCTGATCTCATCAGCATTCTTACCAGCTTCCCTCCCCTGTGGTGGTCCCTGGAAACAAAGCGAATCAATGGAACAAAGAGCAAAACCCCAGCTGGGCCCAGGTGAGCACCACTCCTCACCAGCCACAGGCTCTGGGAAACAGCTTGACCCTTCCTGCCCTGCTCCCAGAGACACCACATCACATCTAAGGGGTTCCCACTCCCTGAAATGTGTGGTGGGTGCCAGAGAGATCTGGGGAGCATGTGTGAGTGTGCATGTGCCACAGCCTTTCCTGGGTTCTTTTGCCAGCCCCTGGCACTGAACCTGGCTCTGCCCCCTAAGACTCGCCTGGCAGTGCATAGCTGCAGATCCACCTTTGTTTCTGCCAATTCCCCCCCCCAACTCTTCCTCTCCATGCTGTCTGTAGCACCACTCTCTGAAGGAGCAGGGGTGGGGTGACTGCCAGCTCAGCCCAGCATGTTGTTGAACTGGGACCCCCTACCTTCCCGTCCGATCTCAGTGCTAGATTCTCCCACCACCAGGCATTTCAGCTACAAGGGTATGGTTGTCCCCCTGCCCTTCCCAGGAACCTGAGCCCTGTAGCTGCAGGGGAAGGGGCTTCAGCTGGGAAATTGGCACTGGCTCTGGGTGTGTGGGGGGCGGGAGTTCCACGAGCCCTTCCTGGAGCCACTGCAATGCATGGGCCCAAGGCTCAGATGGAATTGGGAAAGGGGAAGGGACACCCTGTGCCCTACTGATGCAGGGTATGCTGCTGGAACTGCCTTTCCCTCCCATAGCTCATGATCCACGCTCCCACCCCCACCTCTGTCCTGCTTGGGGTGGACCCTTGTGTCCCCACCCTGGACAAAATCCAGAGACCCCCATGCCTGCATGAGTGAGGGTAGCCCCAAGGGACCAGAGCCTAACTGCTGCAAGGCAAACATGCCTCCCTCCGCTGGCTACCTGCAGCTGAGAGATGTCTGTGGCTAACAGATGATGTGGCAGGGAGTTGGGGGTATGATTGCTTGTGCCTGTCAGCCAGTCATCATGGGTGGCCTGGGCATTGGGCTGTGCTCAGCAGTTTCTGGCAACCCAGAGGCATGCTGGGAAGCACGTAGGAGTGCCCCCAACCTGCTGGCCTTGGCCAGTTCAGGCCACCTGTGTATCCAACCCACCAAAGGGCAACGTGTTCTGTTTGTTCTCGATCTAACCTAGGGTGCTCAGAGTAAACCACATAACTTGGATCTGTTCCTCCTCAGGCTTTTCAAATGTCTGTACCTAGCCTTAGGTGCCTGTCCTTGTTGTATTTAGGTGGGGAAAATTGTGAGCAAAAACTAGAACTATTTTAAATGATTAGATCATCAATTTAAACTTCAGAGTTGTTTTTTATTTCTACCTGCACACAAGTTTCATTTTCCTGTTCCTACCTGAGAACCAGAGCTAGACTTATGTATTTTAGTATTGGAAGACAGGACTGAGAGGGTCTTTTTACATTATTAAGCCTAGTCGTCTGCTATTCAGACAAGCACACCACGTAATCCCTTCCATAACTCCCTTTACCCCACAGAATCTCTTCAAGCTCTCTCTTAAAGTGAGTTAGTTTTGCTTCGTTTTGTTTTGCCTTTTTTTGCCACTGCTTCTCTTATTGGGAAGCTCTTGCACAGTTTTTCTGCCATGATGGCTAAAATCTTTTCTCCAGCTTCCAACTTAGATTTACTTATGGCCAGGTTATATTCTTTTGTTCTTGAGCCAACATTTTCCTTTATCTTAAATGTGGCAGACCACTGCCCAACTCCCCATTTCCCCAGTTGGTTCTGTTCAAACAGTAGGTTTATGATGTGCCCAAATGCATGGAGCCAGTATAGGTGCTTGTATGCACTTTCTCCTCCTTATAGATTATAGAGGATGTGATATAGAGTGTGTCAGAGAAAAAGACCATTGGTGAAGTTATGATGTACTCTGATGATCATTAGCTGTCAAAGGTCCCATCAAGAGCTACTGACAGTGGATGTCACTTAGAGAAGCCCTGACACTTTTTCTCCCCCAGCCAGAGCTCTTGGTGGTGCAAAGTTGAGCTTTGCAACTGAGGATCTGACTGCTTATGTTACAGCTTAGGTAGTTAAAAGGGGCAATAACTTTAAGGCAAATATACACAAATGCATACGTTTAGGTAGTAGATATAGTTGTATGTATTATACATTTAACAGAACTGTCTGCTCAAGCTATTAACATTTTGGTAGACCATATTTAATACGATCAGAAATGAATATAGATTTTGGATGGTTGTGTTCAACACCAAATAATTTCTCCTAATGAATTCTTTGGAAATGTTCTTTAAAGGGCAACACTATATTTAAAAACAGAACATAAAAGTTAAGGAATACACACTGAAATCGTATTAAAGATGACTTTTTAGCCAACCTATTACAATGCATTATTATTCAAATGTAACATTTATATGTTAATGTCTCTTTATACTAAATAGCTTAATGGTGAAAAACTTGCAGAGGAAAGGTAGAAAAATACCAAAGAGAAGTGTGCACTTGCAGTAAATAATTGAATTCAGAATATAATCTAATTTGTACAATACTAGTTTGTCATATCTAACAGTTGTTACTACTTTTTAAAAAAAATATGACATTATTTTTGCTACTGTTTAGGAGATTACCTTTTTCAATGTTGTTTCACGACAGTTACGTTGTACATAGTGACAGGTTGCTTTAAACAAGTTAGTTACACTTTCATTAGAATAGAATAATAATTACAGATGGATAGCCATTCCACAATCAGCTTCCCCAGTAACCTCATCAGAATAATGTTAGGTTTACTCTGATGTGCAGTTAGGACAGGGCAGTAAAAACACGGCCAAAAATAGATATCCTTTGAAGAAGACAGTAGTCTGAACGACCTAGGGAAATAACTTACGAACTAAATGACTTCAGGAGGGATGTGGACAGCATGGAGAGGGTCCAGAGGAGGGCCACTCACATGATTAGAGGCAGCAGGGCAGGCCCTACAAGGACAGGCTACGGGACCTGAACCTGTTCAGCCTCCAAAAGAGAAGGC
>NW_017729026.1:5738949-5753435 GCF_001723915.1 Gavialis gangeticus | reverse complement strand
CTGAGGGGAGATCTAGCGGCCTGTTACAAACTAGTCAGGGGGAATCAGCAGGCATTGGAGGAGTCCCTGTTCCCCCGAGCACTACCAGGAGTGACCAGGAATAACGGTTACAAGCTGGCAGAGGGTAGATTTAGGCTAGATATTAGGAGGCGCTACTTCATGGTCAGGCGGCTAGGATCTGGAACCAACTTCCAAGCGAAGTGGTGCTGGCTCCTACCTTGGGGGTATTTAAGAGGAGGCTGGATGAACACCTCGCCAGGGTCATTTGACCCCAGTACTCTTTCCTGCTATGACAGGGGGTCGGACTTGATGATCTGCTCAGGTCCCTTCCAACCCTACCAACTATGAAACTATAAATGAACTTGCATTTTCAGAGTGGCATGTTGATGAAGGGCTTCTAGCTGATTAATATACATACCCATTGCAGCTTGTGTTCTCATGGAATCCATTTATTATAACTCATTTTCCCTTCTTTGTTCAAAAAAACAATAGCCTTCTTAGGCAATAAGAAAATTAGTAGCAGGTGAGAGCTTATTTTTAATGATGCTGGGACAAATTGTTTAATTTCAAATATGAACAATTTACCCCCAATTTTCTTAATTTTGCACAGTTATGAATTTTAATTTATAATCAGTTATCCTATCTGGTCACACCCATAGCATTAAATGAGAAAAAATATTTAAATGCTGTTATAAAAGTCATTGTTGACCAACATTTGACCCAGTATCAATATTCTACTTGTAGTAGACATTAGGCGTGATAGCTTGGATATTGTGCCGTGGGTACTGGAAGCAAGAGTTGACTTTTTAATTATGGTTGCAGTATTTCCTAAATATGCACAACTCTGTAAACGTTAAAATGTTATAGTTCCAATCCTAAGGGCTCTGACACATGTCACATTTAAGATATGATTAGAAGCTTAATTGTGCCTTGAATAACTGAGCCACAAAGTTATTTCACATATAATGTGTAACAACTTTGTGGCTATTTTGTATCATGCCTTAAGTTGAACATGTGGCCAGTTCGGGCTGGCCCACTCAGCTGAGTATCAGGATCCAGAGTGGAACAGCCCACAGCTGTCCTCTACCTGGTTGAGCTAAAAAAAGAACTACTCTCTGAACACCAGGACCTGTAAAAACCATGTATGCTCCCCTGCTGGTCAGCAAACAGGGTTTTTACTCATCCCCCATGCATGGGAATCCTGGGATTGAGCTCCAGCAGCCCAATCCTAGGGTCCTGGTACACTGGGACCTGTAAAAACTGCTTGTGCCCCTGAGCTGGGGTTTTGATAATCAGCTGATTGTTGCCAGAGCTGGGGACTGGACTATGTCTGGTTCTAGATCCCAGTTTGGTCCCCATCCCCAACTAATAATCAGCTTAGTGGAATCTAATGCCTGATCCCAAAATCAAACATCCTGCTGTGCACATGTGCTTGGTAAGGTGTGTGATTGTTGGGATCACAGATTAGATCTGATCATGCCTTAAAATGGACCTTAGTGCACACAGGTAACTTTGCACATGGATATAATCTCTACAGCAATGCCTCCCCATGGCCCAATAGTACATTTAGGGCACACCAAATGATTGAGGCCCTTAATATTGAATTTTTTCAAACAATTATGGAAGTTTAAAAGTTTAGGCTATCAGGCACTTAATACTGTGCATATAGCCAAGGCATATCACCCAGACTTCCTGTCAATGACAGCTTTTTTCTTGTTCTTTCCTTCATTCCCAAAGAGCTTGAGCCTAAGCTGATTGAAATCAATGGAAAGATAGCTGTTCTTCTCAGTGGGATTTCTGTCAAATCTGTAGTGTGTTGATTCTGTGTTAAATTAGCCCCAATTCTTGTAAAACCTTGCATATGTGCATTTTTATACACTATGTAACTGTTATATTTATTCAGATCTAATACGACCCTGAATTTAAGACAGCCCTCTGATAATTAAATTCTATACATGGAACATTTATAAATTTGTTTTGGAGGGTCATCTTTAATCCCCCCCACCCCGTATGAATGCTGCTGGTAGTGGGGGAGCAGGTGCTTGTATCTAACTCCCTGCCACCTCTGCCCCCTGCCTGCCTCCCCACAGCCTTGCCCCTGCTCCCCCAAGTCTCTACTCTGTTCTGTAGCAGCTGAAGCTGTGGCTACAACCCCAGCCCCAGGTAGGGACTGGTGCCCAAGCCATAGCAGCTGTCTGTCCTTGCCACTGCCTTCCTACTTGATTTTAAGACAAGGGACTAACCCAATGTTAAATGGAAGGGAGATCATCTAAGAATCACTTAAATATGGTACTTAACTTGAACTGCTCAGAAAGCATAAAGTTAAGTATATGGATAAGCTTTCCATGACTATGGTCTTAGGCTGTAAGCTTTTCAGAGTGGTGACTGTGGACATAATTCAAAGTGTTTCTATAGGCACTTACACTTAGGCATTGCAACTTCCAAGTGGTCTGGGGTACAGTTCAGTCTGACTAGTTTAGGCACCTTGGATCTTTACACAGTCATTGAACAGACTTTGAAGGAATTTAAGAGCAGTCAGGTTTAGGTGCCTAGGCTGTGTACACAGAGAATGGGGTGGGGAAGGCACCTCCAAACTAAAGAGATATCTGGACATAGCCAAAAAGAAATGAGAAATGGAGGGGTGTATCTCTGTGGCACAAATGCCTGCTTCAGTCTGGGCACATCTGCATGTGTATTAACATGTCATTATTACTCCACATTAAGTTTAGTACCTTACAGGTACTACCTAACAGGTACTAACTCAATATGCAGTAACTGGCACTACTGCACAGTAGCACCAGTGCATATCTTTTTAGTGCTACTAATGCACAGTAGATTAATTCTACTGCACATTAGCATGGCTTTTGCTGTGATGCACTAATGTCCAGTAGAATTAGCCTACTGTACATTTAGCATCTCATATAGATGTGCCCACTGTCTGTTAAATATCTTTACTCACTTATGATACACATGACCTAGTCTGCTGTTGAAGGACAGCTGTTAATGGGTTTCTGGAGACAGTTGTGTTCAGGTTTCTACCTTCATTCAATATTGTGGTGTTCTATGTGTTCAATATTGAGTGTTCATTCACTCAAGGAGTAGGATACCTGTGTTCTATGCCTGTCTTATCTTGACATGATTTGAACCCCACATCTACCACTTCCTAGGAGAGTGTCCTAACTGCCAAGTTATAAAATAGACTCATCCCTACTATTCCATTTTACATTAAATAACCATTGGTTAAAAAAATGAAATAACTCTGGTCTGCACTTTCCAGGAGAGTGTTGTAACAAGGGCTGCAGAAGCAGGCCCATTCTTGATTGATCCCAGCACTGTTTTATGTATTTGACATTATATGATTATTTGTTAAAAAACAAAAATAAACCTGGCAGCAGATACTAGAAGCCAGAATTTTTCTTTCATTTGAAGCACCCAGTAGCAATAGCAGGTGTCTCTTGCTGGTTCTCCTTCTGACCCCAGTACTCTTGCCTGTTCACCCTCAACAGGAGGGATGGAGAGTCCCCACTTCTAATTTGGTAGTTGGGGCACTCTCCTTGGTACTGACGAATCTTGCTTCGAATAGCCTGAGATGGAGGAGGTCCTATAATCCAGGTTTCCCCCTCCCTGGGTGAGTGCTTTGACCACTAGTACATTGAGCAAAAGGTGAGCACTGCCAGTTGGTTTTTACCTGAATTCAGTGCTATTAATATAATTTAGGATTAAATGATAAAAATATTTTATCACTGGTATAAAAGTAATTGTTGAACAACAATTGGCTTAGTGTTTTTATTTCATGTAATGACCAAGGCCTTTGTACTGAGCCAGACTTTAGGAAAAATTTGAATTGTAATTGAGGTTAGGCATGAGTTAGGTGCTATGATGCACTTAAGCCCTCCATATGAATTGTATCTAAGCTCTATGATAGATGCCGAGGAACATTGGCCCGACCCAGATGTGCAGGCACGTGCAGTCTGTGGTGCTACAAACTTCTTTACAGTACTACAAACCACACATGTTGCACATTAAACCATGTGGGGTACTGCTAACTAGCAGCACTAGGGAAGAATTTGCTACCAGCATTTCCTGGTAGCAAATAAAACCTCTGAAAAAAAAGTGGCCTTGAGACAGGAAGCAAGCAGCCCTGGGCTGGCTGCTCCCCTGCCTCTGTGTGCCTCAGTATGGGGACTCCACTGTGGAGACTCTGCACTGAGACACATGGAGCCCCCACACTGAGGCACACTGCACCCCAGCCAAACACAGAGTGGGGGCTTTGCAGCACATGGAGATGGGGGAGCAGGCAGCCCAAGCAGGCAGCCCACGTGCTGCTTCCTGGCTGGCTGGGACACAGGGTGCCTTAGGAGGGGACTGCCTGCTGGCTAGGCCCATGCTGAGACACCCTATGCCCCAACCAACACATGGAGCATCAGGACAATGTGTCCTGCTGCAAACCACATGAACAAGGGCGTGCACTGCAGCATAAAGTAATAGCACACATTTGTGCTGCCACTGTTTATGCTGCTGCAAATGCATGCCCCTGCTCATGTGGATGCACCCATTCAGTCCAAAATAGAGGCATCTAATGAATTCAGTGCTTAGTGAGTTTTGTGGCTACTATCACAGGGCCAATTTGAATTACTTTTTGGAACTTAGATGCCTAAACTTTGCCTAAGTCCTATTTATGTGCTTAATTAGCCAATTTGATTCCTGTCCTGATTCTTTTCCTGTATGCTAATGCAGTGGCTGACACAAACGTGATTGGTCACTTTTCTCAGTAGAGCCTCCAGGCTTTACTGTAACATGTATAATTCATAATGAAATAATAACTCACCTACTGAGCACTTTTAGGGCCTTGCCTCTAAAAAATTAGCCTATAGTACTTTGAGTTTTGCTGTAACACTTAAACAGCAAACCCTTTCCTTAGAAAGATATTGCCAACATGGTGCCTGCATACAAACAGGACATAAATGAAAAGGAGGCACTTTGGCTCCTGCTCTCTGACTAATAAGAAAGGATAGAAAAAAATCATGTACAACATAGAAGATAGAAAATATATTTACACATATAGAATATTTATTAATTTAATATAACTATGATAAAAGAGATAAATCATGCCATGTAGTCAACAAACCTGCATTCTACCAATGAAAAAAGAAAACTATCAAGTGTCCTTTAACAAGTGTACCCTGATGCCAACCCCTGACCCTTTACATCTGTGAGTCTGCTAGCTGCTGTGTGTTGGTCAAGGACGGTAAACAGGATTACAAATAATGCAGAGCAGAAATGAACCTGATCCAGATCTGAACCTAAATTTCACCAGGTTTCAGAGACAGGTCATGGATAAAATCCTGGCTCCTTTGAATTCACTGGCAATATTCTTCTGTAAATTCCAGAAACCCAGGATTTCACCTCTTTTGTATATATGCTCTTTTTTCCCTTTCTTTTTGACCTACTGATGAAGGAAAAAAATTAAGAAAGAAAGAATTAGGTTCATATTATACACTATCCAGTTGAACACCTGGGATTGATTACAAATTCAGTCTCTCACTGCACTGGCCATATCTAGGATTGCAGAAGAAATAATCCTAGACAAAAACATAGTTAATATTAAAAAGTCATGAGTTGCCAAGAGTTACCACGTAATGATGTCAGAGATTCCATAGACTTCTCTTATACAGGAAAATAGCTGCGATCATAATAGGATGGGTGCTGGCATTTTACAAATGATGAGTAGTTTGGTTTCAGATACACAAGGCAAAATTCAACCGTAATATTTTTCTTCCACCAGTCATGTAGCACCTACAGTGGCCAGAAAGAGAGATTTGTAGCAATTCACTATTACCATAGAGTAGAAGCACCGATCAGCTCAGGAATGAGTCCATGTCTGCCCTCCTCATCCAGAAGAAGCCTGTGGAGAACATTAAATAGTGTTTGTACACAGGTTTTTGGATCATTACGGTGTATTGCTACACTAATATATTCATAATGAACATTTTATATAATGTGACAGCTTGAAAGACAAGGAACGGGAAAATATATTGAGGAAATGAGAGCTTTTCGGAGATCTGCAGGCCGTTAAGAGGAATTACAGAATAAAGAGGACTTGATGGAGATGATCTGAATATAGTGAGATGTGAGATAAGAGATCTGATTCCATTGTCATATTCATTTTTCATCCTCTAAAATTTGGGGAAATGGGCTAATGTCCATAAACCATGTATATCTTACACTGTAATTTCTTGTGTGATGAATGTTTCTTAAGTATTTTTTTTGGAAACATGCTTTCTGATGATTTTTGCTAAGAGGTAAGTTACAGTTTTTTGTAGTTATGCATGAAAGATGATAGTGAGAACTGAAAATGCAGTATTTTGTGTTAATTGCTAACTGAAAGATTGTAATATTGACTGCATGATTTGCCCCTTACATGTGTGCTCTGCCATAATGATCTAAATGTAATACCGTATCTCTTAGTATTAGACACAAATTTATCCTGACAGTTTTATGGATCAAGCCTTGGAAATATTTAGTCATGTAAAATATAATCATGTGCTTGAAATATTTGCTATTGTTCCAATATGTTTTATCCTGTATATTGGAGTAACTTCACCCTGTCTCTTCTAGTCAAGTGTGTTCCTCACTTGATGTAGTTCTTCTTTTCAGCATGATTATTATGCAAGAGGTGTTAATTCACACTGAATGCTCACAGCACACTTACCAAATGGCAGTTGTTTATTCATTGAGAACACTTCATGTCTTTATAAGTTATTCAAGATTTTCTTATCACGGTGAATTAAGTTTAGCTTTAACATCCAATTTTTAGGTTTTATTACCATCCACTCCAAAACTTTTGAGGGCAAATAGAAGTAGCTTATTGTTTAAAATACTGTGTATCAGGATAAAAAACCAGTCCATTACATCAAAGCATGCAGTCCTTTGTGTAATGCTATGAATTCTACCCCTAAAATAATTTCCTCAGCTTAAAAGAGCACTAGCTTTCTACTGTAGCCTCCAAAATGGTTATCAGCTCTGTGTGTCTTGACCAATTATGGAATAGAAGCTGGTAAAAAAGAACAACAAAAAAAACACTCTTGCTGTAAAACTTGCATTTCCCTTGTGTTTTTCTATCTTCTAAATGTACCAATACAGACAACAAGAGTGGGGGCAGTAAGATGTTTTTTGTCATACAGGCATAAACCAGAATATATAGGCCCCCACAAGAACAATTACATTGCACTTCAGCTAAAGCAATAAAATATTGAGGGGTAGGAAGACAAATTAAATGAAGAAAGGATCTGTTAAAATAGCAATATCCTCCTTCTAGTGAAACTTGCCTACCCTCTTCCTAGTGCCATATGCCAGCATCCATCTTCTCAGATGCCTCTCCAGCTAGCATGTTGGCTTTTTGGTGTATTAAATCAGTATCCATTTTTCTTTCTGTATCAGCACTTGAACCAATACCCTGCTACATTAAACCACAGTCCTTGCCCAGTATAGAATGAGAGATCATTCTGATAAGTGTGACTGAGGATTATCAAGAGCAGAAATTTAATCTGCTTGAACAATAGATTACAGGAAAAAAGCTGTCATTCTGCATTGAAATTCATCTTCCATACCTAATATTTTTACAAAGATGCACACTTTGTTGAATGGTTTCTTAGCCATTAGACTGCCTAAGAGGGTGTTTCTGACTGATATAATTGCATCCTTGTAAAATTTTAGGCACAGCCCTGTATGTCTCTTAGCTTCCCCAGTGTATTCATTGTTTTACAATTACTCCACCTCCTGAGATGCTATATAGCTCTGCTGATCCTATGTAACACGTTTGTGCTTGAAGACAAGAGACTTATATCCACAGAAAGGCATACCAATAATTTCCTATCTATGAGGTGAATTTTCTGTCTGTAGGGTGAATAACATGAGACTCAAAGGTTATGTGAACTTCTTTTAATGGATAATAAAATACATGGAAAGAAACGTTGCAAATTCCTTTAAGGCATATGTAATACACAACAGCATTTTTCAAGCTATACAGCATTTGCAAAACAAGACACATACATTAAAAAATTATTAGATGCATAATGAAAGGAAGTAGAAAAAAGGCTTAATGGAAAATGGTCAGCATGTTCACATGGACCTTTTTTGCTCTCTATATTACAGTTTAACACACTTAGCCACACTATTGTGTGGTAAATCTATAAGTATATAAATGGCATGAATGTAGGTTTTCTTATATTCAAACACATTGTAGCACAATCCATAATTCTCTTTTTAGTGCTCCTTAGATTCTCTGTACTACCTGTCTTCTTCCTCCAGACTTCTTCCAAATTGCTTGGCTAATTTAGGATTTTATACAGGCTAGCCTATAACATGTAATGTTAATTTTTGCTGCTTAAACCAGTTACATCTGCTAATTTTGCTCTTTATGTTTTATATCTTATGCTGCCCCATTATCAGGTTCTGGGCAATAAGACCTTTATTTCTCTAGTTGCTGTTTCTGTAATTTCTTTCTTAGTACTGTACACTTGATGGGGTTAATTATCTGAGATTAGTAGTATTATCTTTCACTGAATTCTGTGTGTGTTGTAAAATATTTCTGAGTCAAATATCTGACTTAAATACTTAGCAGGACTAAGTATGCTTTACTGTCTTTTCCTCAGCTTGTGATGATGAATGCACAGGAGTTCTTCTCAATGACTTGGATCAACTAAACCAGATGGTTATGAGTGTCAATCTCAGTGCCCCACTGCCTGCTCCATATAAAATGCTGTATGGTTTTGAGAACACAACACAGGAATTAAAGGTATATTCACAGTAGAGATGCACAACCCCTCAGACAGCTGCTTCGGTACAGACTAGCAGCTATTCACTCAAACCTGCAGCTGTGGTTAGAGGTAGGGAAGAAGAAAAATTAAAGGTTTAATTACTTCAAACTTGTCACAGTTGGTAAACAGTTATTGCAATTATTTATTTTGACTTACTGTAATAAGTTAATCATGCAGTGATAATTTATGTTTGTGCATCTAGACACAAATACATGTTTCAGTCAAGAAAAGAATCAAGTTCTATTAAAAATGAAATAGAGTTCTTTTAACAGTTCATAAAACAGTTATATTGCAGCATATATTGTCTATCCTATGTTAAACCCCCTGAGTTTTGGAAGGGTGTGACAATAGTAATTAGTGTAAAAAAATTGGTGTATTCCACAGTGAGAAGCATGCTTTGATGTTTCTTCTTTCCATTATTTCTGAAACACTTAAATCTATAAATTAAAATATTTTTGCAGCACTTGTTATCACCTCAACGAGCACCAGAGAGACTCCTTCAGTTGGCAGAGAAAAACCTGGAAACCCTTTACACAGAGATGAACGAACTATTGAAAAGAGTGAGTCCATAGGGTTGTAGGTTGGTTCTGGGGAAGCTGTTCAGTAACAGAGAACATTTGTTTTTGGAGATGAATTTAATATGGTTGAAAGGATAAAGTATAAAACACTGTTCAATCAAATGAGCTGGTTTGAACTCCCATCCACCAGCAGCTTGTTTTTAGGGGCCAGTTGATTGAGATATAGTCTCAGCACCCAAGAATGAAAGGATTTTAAAATGCTATTGCTAAAGCAAAGAGACTCTTTGTTGTGGCAAATCTGAACAAGTCTCAAAAGGACTGCTGACAAAAGCAACAGTGGCTAGACTGTGAGATTATTACCTTGCTAGTCTCATGTAGCTGAAGTCTGATTTTGGTTGGTTGATGCACTCAGCAACTGAATATGTGAGTTTCTCTCATTCCCCGCTTCAAGTCAGTCCTCCCTCTCAAAAAGCTTTTGCTTTGTTTCTGCATCAGCAAACTCATCCCCTAAAAACTCCATATTCTCTTTCAAACCTCCTGGGTCTGACTATCTCAGTGAAATAATACAATGTGTTTCTCTTGTGGGATTGCCTGTCACAACACAGGTACCAGAAGTTCACTCAGTGAATTCCTCTGAGTTATAAAGTGCCCAGGCAGTCTCAAGGCATATTACAGAAAAAGTTCTGCTGTTTCTGCAGTTCAAACGGTAAAAAAAAAAAAAATCCAGTTGCTGGGGTTGCTTGTTTCTCTGGTGGCTGTAGAAGAAATGGTAAACTAAATTGATTCAGGTTCTGGGCAGAACTGCACAGCAAGGCAGTATATTCTGGTTTCAAATCATATCTAGTTATCATTCAGAGTCAATCACTGGAGTAATCAAACATTAGAACTGTATTTATAGGGAAAATTCAATTTTAAAAAAATACCTTTACTTTAAAAAAAAAAATACCTTTGAGGAAAGTGACAGTCTCCAGGAGGCCACTTCTATGCACTAGTTATTCTTTTTTATTGGGAAAGTTTTTATTTCAGTGCAGAATGTAGTTAGGTTATCAGGAGACCTTGAAAGGAAAATAATATAAAGTATGCCACCTAGTGGTAAGAAAATCCGAGAAAGGGATTTATTATCATGCTTGATGAAACTCAAACTTCTTAAAAGTTTGCACACCTGCTATGATGTTCAGCAAAGTAGTTCATCTGCTTTCTGTACTTTCATAAGCACACACTCAGGGTACTGTGTGGTGTACTTTTAACACATACAGCTAAGAATAGGTATCTGGAGTTTGAAAAATTCTAATTCATTTTAACATCTTACCCTAAAGAGCATCATTGTAACCCTGAGACATTTTGAGTGGGTTAGCTTTTGTAAATTATGTATATTATTTTGTAAATTTCTATTGAATTATGGTGTGTACTTCCATGCATGTTTGTGTGTGTGTATAAATCTTTGCTGAGTTACAGCATGTAAACTTAGAGAGTGTGTGCATGTATGTATACCACCAATGCTAAAATGAAGGAGTCTTATTCATTGTCTCTTTGTTCATCTGTGCTTACTCCCCCCACCTTACAAGGGGACTGGGCATAATTAAAAAGCCTTTGATCTTAAAGACCTTCTATTAAAGAGGACCCTATATTTGAAAGCAGAGAAAATGACACTTCTTAGATTTGGGTTTCTCAACCTTGAGGTTGTGAACAAGTTCCAGGAGTTGTGAGCATCCTTTTTTCTTCCTTTTTTCTTACCCTTGAAATTTTTTTAAAAAGGGATTCTTTTCTTGAAGGGATAACCTTGAAACATGAACAGAGAATTCAGTCTGTGTTGTCTTGTTGAATCTATAGACAGAAATAATAATTCTCAGATGTGTGACCTGTTTGATTCATCTTAGTCCAGGGTATGTGAACACTGCCACCCTGCTACTTTGCTTCTGCCAGAGGCCTACCATGTTGTTTTTTTCAGACCTGTCTTGCTGCTTGTGCCTCTGGTTCTTCAGTTATCCCCACAATGGATAGTTAATTGGATTGCAGTTTGTCGTCTTAGTATTGGGATTGTAAGGAGGTGCCAACTGCTAACTTTGCTTTTCAGTGGGAGGACGGGCCCAGCTAGGGGGAGTGTGTGGGGTGAGAAGAGGGTTGTTTTCTATCATGTAGCAGTTGGGAATGTAGTTACTGTATAAAGACATGTCTAACTACCATGTGATGGCTAGTGCCAAGAATAAATTATAGGGCTGCAAATAATAAAGCATCTTCCTCCTTCCTTCCCATAATCTGAAGGTCACAGAAACACAAGTGAAAGGTGCTAGGGAGCATATTAAGGAGGAAGTAGAAAGGTGGAAGTTGCCATACATTTAATGTAAAATGTAGAAGAAAATGCTATTTCTTGTTTTTGCTCTGTCAGTGCCTTTTTTATTCTTTCTTCACAGACAGTGTAGCTCTTATCCTCCATCTCTCCCCATTGTCTTCCATTTTGTCCACACTACCAATTAATTCATATCCTCATTAGCTAATTAGATTTTATTCTTTTCCCTCCACTTATTGATTCCTTCTCCTCTTGCTGTTCTCCCTCCCTCATGCTCCATCCCTTCATTTTCTCATTCCATGCTCTGATTTCAGGAAGATTTTGGAGAGTGTTGGGGAAAACTTCCTGGTGCAAGTGCTGGAGCAGCTAACTAGGAGCCATGCTCTTCCTGACTTGCTACTCACAAACAGGGATGAATTGGTGGGAAATACAGTAGTGAATGGCAACTTGAGCAACAATGACCACAAGATGATTGAGTTCAGGATCCTGAGGAAAGGAAGAATGGAGAGCAGCAGAGTAAGGATCCTGGACTTCAGAAAAGCAGACTTTGACTTGCTTAGGGAACTCATGGGCAGGATCCCCAGGGAAGCAAGTCTGAAGGGGAGAGGAATGCAGGAGAGCTGATTGTACTTTAAAGAAGCCTTACTGAGGGTGCAGAGGAAAACCATCCTGATGCACAGGAAGACTATCAAGTATGGCAGAAGACCAGCTTGGCTTAACAGGGAACTCTTCAGTAAACTAAGCCACTAAAAGGAACCTTATAAGAAATGGAAACTTGGACAAATAACTAGAGAGGAGTATAAGAGTTTTGCTCAGGCATGCAGGGATAATGTCAGGAAGTTCAAAGCTCTATTGGAGTTGCAGCTAGCAAGGGATGTGAAGGGTAGCAAGAAGAGTATCTACCAGTATGTTGGTAGGAAGAGGAGGATCAGGGAAAGTGTAGGTCCCTTACTGAATGGGGGAGACAACTTGTCACAGAGGATAAGGACAAAGCTGAAGTGCTCAATGCCTTTTTCGCCTCAGTCTTCACAGGCAAGGTCATCTCCCAGACTAGAGTTTGGGGAGGAGATGAGCAGCCAACTGGTGAAAAAACAGGTTAGGGACTATTTAGAAAAGCTGGACATATACAAGTCCATAGGTCCAGATAGGCTGCACCCAAGGATGCTGAGGGAGTTGGCTGATGAGATTGCAGAGCCACTGGCCATAATCTCTGAAAACTTATGGCAATCAGGAGAGGTCCTGGATGATTGGAAAAGGGCAAACATAGTGTCCATATTTAAGGAAGGGAAAAAGGAGGATTCAGGGAACTACAGACCAGTCAGTCTCACCTCAGTTCCTGGAAAAATCATGGAGCAGTTCCTCAAGGAATCCATTTCTAAGCACTTGGAGGAGAAGGTGATTAGGACCAATCAGGGGCAAGTCATGCCTGACTAACCTGATTACATTCTATGATGAGATGACTAGCTCTGTGAGTATGGGAAGACCAGTGGATGTGGTGTACCTTGATTTTAACAAGGCTTTTGATATGGTCTCCCACAACATTCTCACAGGCAAGCTAAGGAAGTATAGGCTGGATGAATGGACTGTAAGGTGGATAGAAAACTGTCTAGAGCACGAGACTCAGAGAGTGGTAATCAATGGCTCGATGTATAATAGACAACTTGGTATCAAATGGAGTCCCAGGGGTCAGAACTAGGACCAGTTTTGTTCAATGACTTCAACCTGGAAGATGGCATAGAGTACGCCCTCAGCAAGTTTGATGAAACCAAGCTGTGGGGAGTAGTAGATATGCTGGAGGATAGGGCTAGGATTCAGAGTGACCTAGACAAGTTAGAGGATTGGGTCAAAAGGAATCTCATGAGGTTCAGCAAGGATAAGTGCAAAGTTCTGCACTTAGGACAGAAAAATCCCATACACCAGTACAGGCTAGGGGCTGACTGGCTGGGCAGCAACTCTGCAGAAAATGACCTGAGGGTTACAGTTGACAATATGCTGACTATGCACCAACAAGTGTGCCCTTGTTGCCAAGGAGGCGAATGGCATACTGAGCTGCATTGGTAGGTGTGTTGCCAGCAGGTCAAGGGAAGTGATTATTCCCCTCTATTCAACACTGGTGAGGCCACATCTAGAGTACTGTGTCCAGTGTTGGGGCCCCCGCTACAGAAAGGATGTGGACAAATTGAAGAGAGTCCAAAGGAAAAGAACAAAAATGGTGAGGGGGCTGGGGAACATGATTTATGAGGAGATGCTGAGGGAACAGGGCTTATTTAGTTTGGAGAAGAGAAGACTGAGAGGGGATTTAATAGCAGCCTTCAACTACCTGAAGGGTGGTTCCAAAGAAGATGGAGCTAGACTGTTCTCAGTGGTGGCAGATGACAGAACAACTCTTTGTTCTGGTCTCAAGTTGCAGAAGGGAAGTTTAGGTTAGATTTTAGGAAAAATATTCTCACTGGGGGGTAGTAAAACACCGGAACAGGTTACCCAGAAAGGTGGTGAAATCTCCATCCTTGGAGGTTTTTAAGACTTGGCTTTGGCTGACTGGGATGATCTTGTTGGGGATGTTCCTATTTTGAACCAGGGGTTGGACTAGATGTCCTCCTGAAGTCCCTTCCAACCCTAATATACTATGATTCTATGATTCCCAGCATTTGCTTTCAAAAAAGACTATTTCTGTGTTTTACTGAGGTTCCTATGAGACCTTTAACAATTTCTTTGCCTCCATTTTCCTAAGCAGGGACCAGAACAGTCACCCCTCTTCTGGGCCCCCTCAGGCCCCAGGGGAGGCACACCTAGGCCAAGGGTTAGTGAGGAACTAGTTAGGGAACTTCTGGAGGGACTGGATGTATTCAAGTCAGCTGGTCC
>NW_017729026.1:5723199-5738333 GCF_001723915.1 Gavialis gangeticus | reverse complement strand
TCAGGAGGTGCTACTTCACAGTCAGGGCGGCTAGGATCTGGAACCAAGTGTCAAGAGAAGTGGTGCTGGCTCCTACCCTGGGGGTCTTTAAGAGGAGGCTAGACGTACACCTTACTGGGGTCGTTTTACCCCAGTACTCTTTCCTGCCATGGCAGAGGGTCAGACTAGATGATCTACTCAGGTCCCTTCCGACCCTAGAAACTATGAAACTATGAAACTCTACACAGCCAACCTGAGTCTTTCCCCTCCACCTTCCTTGTTCAAAGAGGTGTTCCTCAACTCAGAAAAAACCCTTCTCTCCTGCCTTACCCATGAAAATCACAATTTCCCTGCACATAAAATTGACACTAAATCTGGAGAATAAGAGCAGAGGCAACATTAGTTTCAAGCAGAGGGAAATATTGGATATGGAGCTAGACTCTGCCTCTGAACAATGAGCCATAATTATCCAAACACAGGCTATTGTGCACCCTCTATTGTCTGCAGTTCATGAAGTGTAGTATCACCTGGAGTTTGTTCCCAAGTGGCATCCAGGGGTTGAAGAAATGCTTTACCAGGATTACCCCACAGTTCAATTCAATAGAGTTGCTTCTACCAGAAATCAGTTTAAACAGAAGGCATAGGGTTGTGCATAGACACTGCTGTTTAGACTGACTTCAGATTTTCGGGCAGTGTCCAGGTGCGATGGATAATAAGAATGACATATGTGGGTATATGTCCTCTAGGTTTGTAGGACTCACAGACTTTGAAAAACACCCCGTCCCTAAATTCTCAAATACGTAGAGAAGATGACATCAGACATGCCATGCTGGATAAGACTAGTGGTCCATCAAAATGATTCTCTTATTTCACCTGTCTCCTATCTTGGGTGACCTTCGTATCTCAACAAGCTAAATCTGTAGCTCTGTATCTAGACCGTCAATGTGTTTTCTTGAGCCTTAGAATGGAGACAGATGTCATCTTTGTGCTGCCATAAAAATGTATATGGTGGCACAAAATGAAAGCAAGCAGATGTCCTTGCCTTCTATCATGCCACAGGTGCTCAAATTTATGGCCATGACAGAAGGTAGTATTAAACTGGACCACTTTATGGCAGCCCACATCCATTTGCTAATGGCAGAAGAACTCAGTCAGTGTGAAGCTGCCCAGGCTCTTCAGCTTCCCTAGGGCTGGAACTCCTCAGGCTTGTGGGACCTGGTCCTGCACACCCAGAAATTCCCAAACAGAATCAGCCTCCTGCACCCTTGCTTTCCCATTTACCCAGACATGTCCCTCCAGTGGCACATCTGGATAAGCAGCGAAAGTTGGGATTTCAGGGTACACGTCTGCAAGCAGGGGCTTCCTACTTACAGGCATGCACCCTGTGCAGTGCACAGGAAATCTCGTTGTAGGAGATTTCTCCAGGTGTATCTGCAACCTCAGAGTTTGGAGATCTCCCATAGGGGAGGTCTCCTGTCCCCCATACAGCTGCCAGGAATGCACACTGGGTCATTGGCATACTTTCCTGGCAGCAGCATGGAGCATGGGCTGTATACGTGGATGGGGGACACCCCCAATGGGACATCCCCCCACTTAGCATTTGCAGGTACACCTGGGCAAATCCATTGCAGAGGGATTCCCCCATGCACTACACAGGATGAGTGATTGCAAGCGGGGGTTCCCTGCTTGCAGATACTCACCCCAAAGCCATGACTTTCGCTGCTTATGGGAAGGAAGGGATATGTCCTTGCAGAGATGTGTCTGGATAAGCAGAGAACCTGAGGCAGGTGGATTACAGATGAATTTCTTCATGCTGGTTTATAAGCATGGAACAGGGAGTACAAGTTTCCCCACTCCATGGTGTCAGGTGTGCGTAGGGGAAAATCCTTTGCAGATTTCCCTGTTGGCACCTGCAAGTGCGGAGGGGGAACTCCCATTTCCCCCTCTGCACTTGCAGACATGCATGGGGAAATCCTTCTGCAAGAGACTTCCCAGCATGCATATCTGGAAATGCAGGGGAGGGGAGGGAACCTTGCGTGCAATTATGCTTGTGCGGAAATCCCTAAAGAGGATTTCTCCTGCTCCCAAAAATGGAAGGCAAGGCAACCAGGGATGTCTATAAATGTCCCTGGAGCGTGATCAGCTGTGCTGCAATGTATCATGGAACAGGTGATCATGCATCACTTGAGTAAGATGTCAATTTCTAGCCTTAGAGCTTAAAAAATGTGATGTGATTATCCAGTAATGGAGCCTTAACTTACACAGAAATGATATTCTAGTGGTCAGGATGAAAACAGATGTCCTAGTTCATGTTTTCAACACAGTTCCTACTTCTGTGTACTTAAACTGTTTTTAACATGGATTATTATAAGGTAATTACAGTAAGGCAGGTCATGAAACTGAACCAAAATCACCTGTGGTTTAGCTGTTCTGAAATGTATTTCATTTCAGTGGCAAATTTGTCATACTCATTTCAAGTACTGTAAACAATTATATTTTTAATGGATTTTCCATACAATTTTTGTACAATAGCAATAAAAAATGTTCCTCTGGGCAGGCTGGGTAAAATCTGGTGAGTACAATAATGATCTACACAGAGCCAATTGGGACAAGATTAAGACTTTTTTTTGAAGTGGCATTATTTTCCCCTAGCTACATGATTGCAGTGCTTTTATAATTGAGAACAGGGTTTACATAGCAATAGCTAGACAGATTTTGATCTTTCCTCAGATCACAGAAGATCTTCATTTTTTTTCCCATGAGTTGGAAAAAGCACACTGCCCTGTTTCCTAGAATCTCTCAAAACTACCTTCTGGGAAATCAGGCCCCTCACCAAACACTTTTCTTCATAAAGTAGTGTTTGTAGTTTAATATATTAAGGGTTTGGAAGACATAAAGTAACAATGGGCAAATCATAAAACATCATATTTTCAATTTGAAAATAAAATCAAGAATATTAAGATTTTTCCTCCTGGCCATGCTTTTCAGATCTATAATAGATGTTCATCTCTATATTGGTGCTGTTATGATTCAATAAAGTCATAAATCACATACTTACTCATAGTTAAAGTGTATTGATCACTCTAAAGTATTATATGCAAAATATTTCAAAGCACAATAGTTAAAAGAGTAATTCTCCCGTCTCTTTCTCTTTTTCTTTCTTCCTCTATTAATGTATTGATTTGAAATACCTCCAGCTTATTGAAACCTCTAGCTTATTATTACCCTTCAAGGAGGGTACACTGCACTTGGTCAACAGTAAATCATGAAACAGTGAAACCAGCGGAAAGCACAGGCTGTAGCATCCATTAAAATCTTTTGAACAACACTGGTTTAAACAAATTCAAAGAATATTCTCATCCTGATTCCCCTCGTTTATTCTGCCATATGACTAGGGTTTCCAAGGACCCAAAATAAAGTTTCTACATAATGGAAGAGGTAATAAAATTTAATTCTATACTTGAGCAGAGCATGTCATTTCCAGTACATCTGATCAATAATTCATTGATTGCCTTTTGCCTGAGGAAAGGTTTGCAAGCAGATTCAGCCAGTCGTAATATCTCCTGGTGCAGTGTTGTCATGTCCATTAATTATACTTTTCCTGATTTTTGGATCACTAGGCTACCAAGGTGACAGCAGATGGTGAACAAACCAGGCAGGATGCTGAGAGGACTAATGACAGAGCAAAATCCCTTGAACAGTTCATCAAGGGTACACTCCAAGCTGCAGAAGGTATTGAAAAAAGAAAAACACGCCAATTGTTCCTCAAGGAAACTGAAGGGTATTAAAAAATAGGGACAGATCAACAATGAGAGAGAGAGTTCATTAGCTCAGGCATATCATGTGATTTGAGTGTCAGATTAAGAAACTTTAATAAAGTATCTGTGGATTTCTGCAATCCACAGGGTGCATTTCATAGCAATAGTTTGAGGATTGGTAATTATAGGCACAGAATAGCAGGACATTGATTGTGTTTCTTCAGGAACATTCCAGTTCTTGAGGAATGCCTATTATATTAAATAACTAATGGGATGCCTTCTGCTTTGCATTCATTTATTATTTGAGGCAGTTAAAAAAAATCATTTGAAAAAAAAGGTCTCATGTAGTTTTAGTGTTCCATTTTGTACTTTAAGGCAATATCTTAATTTCTCAAAAATGACTTTAAAAATACATTGCTGCTTGCTGCTAATGAACATCTGCTGCTTGAAATTTGCAAGGGACTCCTAGCTTCAAGCAGTGGAAGTGAGTGAGCTCTTCTCCCTTGAGGACATGATTCCCTGCACCTAAAAATGCAGTTGAGAATCATGAGAGAGAGAATCTGAGCCTGCTTTATGCAGGACCTAAACACTGTCCACATCTATAAATCAAGATAAGGATAAAAACACTTTAAAATGCATTGTTTCTTAATCATTAACAAGGGTCATAAGGACTCATCCTCTTTTCTTGTTAAACTCTTCTCTGTGCGACTGATTTCTGTGGGGTTATATAGCTATTACGACAAGCAGTGTGTAGATGACTTATTTTAAAAGAAAATCTCCATTATTTACTACATTTATTGTAGATTAATTTTATATTACCTTTAAGGTTATGAACCCTAGTATACATCATGTAATAATAATAATCCTTAGTTCAAATTATCTTTGGAACTTGCAACGCTGGCATCCTGAAACAAATTTAAATCTACGTTAAAAGCAATATAAAAAAGCCCTCAATTTTCAAAGAGGTTTTAAATAAAATTCAGACTGGGTTTCCTGCACCTCAGACAGAAATGAGTTTGAAGTCTGAGATGATGTGTACATTTTGCCTCAAAGTTTCCATCCAGCATTTAGGCTTCTCCCCAAATGCTGCTCTCTCAGGTTTTTGGGAACAACTGGAAACAGAGTTAAGATTTGGGGTGGGGGGGAAAAGGAGGAGGAGGGTGAAGCAAATCAATGTAATGTCTCAGAAGTATAGTGAATAATTTTAAAAATCAATGTTTTTAACCAGCAGCTAAGTCAGTTTTTTAAATATGCTGACGGCATCTCTTTTTTCACTGCATGTTATTGTCTGTTACCAGCTAATCGATACTCAGGATCCACTATCATTATCATACTTACGGACACTTTTTTTCCTTGCAGGTACACCAATACAAACCTGATTGCAATGGTTGTATGGATTGTAACTGATGTTAGGTACTAAATGTCGTGAAATCATGAAGTTCCTGAAACCCTGAAGTTTCCTGATTAGTGAGGAGTTTCCTGTAGTTTTTCCCTAAGTGGAACAATCCATTACAGCAGGATGCTCTTTCAATAAAAGCATTCATATAAAATAAAAAGATGAAGGATAATAGCTAGAAATAAAACACGCAAATGATTCTATTTACTATATATTCATGGTTGGAGTGCCTACAGCAAAGAAGGGCAAGAAGTACTATGCTTTCTTGCACAGTTCCCACTGATCCTACTAACAAGATGGCACCCTTCTGATTTAAAAGATATTCTCTCTGATGTCAATGCATTTATATAAGTATGGTGCATGAATTGTCACTTACAAAAAGCCTGCTACCATATGCATCAGTTCAAATAACTAAAAAAAGTATTTAACACAACAAATATATTCCTAAATAGAAAAAAATGCTTATTCTGTCTAATGTACTCATATTAGTGTAGGAGACAAACATGCAATGAGTTGCTTTTCCTGGGTATGTTTGCTTCATCTCTGCATACTCTGTTCACAAATCCTTTTCCATGGGGCTATTCAAAATGTCTATACTCTGAGCAGTTTTAAGTAACCATCTTTGAAAATGTAATGCATCATTCCAATTTCTTTTTTTCTTCAAAAGTGGAATGTATCCAAAATCAGACAGGGAATATCCACTCCTTAGACCCTTGGAAAGGGTGAAACTCATGAGGATTAGAAAGCTAAGATAAGGATCCTTTACAAGGAGATTTATGGCATTTGCTTCTAGCTCTGGTGCAGAGCTGTGCCTTGTCTTGCATTGTATTGTCTAGTCTAATAAAATATTAATGATTTCTTAAATTTATTATTGTAGCTTAAATAAATAAAAATAGGTTGCCTAGACCTAGCTTCAGGCCTCCAATAATGTTTTAAAAAAACAGTCCTCACAGAGAATAATTTTCGGCTACCATAGGCCTCACATGAACATACAGATTAACCCCCGGATATTCAGAACCACAAAATGTACTATAAAGATGAAAAGAAAGCTTCCCTCCCTAACTCAGCTCTAACAATAAATGATCTTTTCAGTGCACCTTAAAGTCCATATAATGTGTTGGAGCTGGACCTAGAGTAAAAAAGGAATTCTATAAACATTCTGAAAAACATTTTGAAATAGTTTTGTTGCTAGTTTAGTTCAAGATGTACAATTAAATCTTCAAAAAGTCCTTCCAGGACTTTCCCCCCCCCTTAAGTGTCTATGCCTTTCATTGAAAAATGGCACTCAGTGTCCCAAATCACTGAGGCACTTCTAATCATGCTGCCCATAGCTTATTCTAAATATACAAGGGTGTATTATGGTATAAAGACTTATTGGCACTAGTAGGAGATACCCTATATAGAATTTTGCCCTCTCAGGAGTAATGTAGCTAACAGAAGCACATGAACCTAATACTTCTGTACCATACCAGGATGTATTCTCAGTCTCCCTCCTTTCCTCCATCTGTGTAAATCTAAATATAAACACACAAATCCACTTGCTCTATCTCCATTTTCAGAGAGGGCTCTCACTCATTTATTCTTCCTGTCACTATTAAAAGTGCATTTTAAAAATAAAATATTTCAAGATATTCTTTTAAAAGTCGCTCACATTTCATTTCTAGTACTACTCCCGCCCATCCCCAAAATCAAGTGTTCAGTGTCCCAAATCATCCTGTGACATTTCAAGGGTTTGGTACAAATTTCCCCTATATATTTCTTCCCCTGTATATTAAGGCTCCTCACTTTAATTATTGTGCCTGAAAGTGAAATACAATAAAAGACTTGATGGTACATATAACATTTTCTCATTTGTTACTGATCATTGGATTAACTGCCCTTTATATTTCACAGCAGGAATACCTACTGCAAATTGCATTCCATTTGATGATGGCGATGTGCAGATGCTTAAAGCTTCTGTGTCATGTTTATTTACTAACTCTATATATTTTTGCCCCCCTGCAGCTGTAAATGAATATGCTATAAAACTGAATGAGACACTCAGAATCCAAGACAAGACCCTGGAGAAAAGTCTTCAGAGTCTGCAGAGTGATATTGATAGAATGATGGCAGAGCTGCGGAGGAAAGAACTGAATGTGCAAGAAGGGGTGGCTCAAGAGGAACTAAAGTGAGTAGAAAGGCCACAAGTTTCAGCCTTACGACAGTGAGAGCTGAGTCTTTTCAATGTGATTTCAGTCCATTCCCGTGAGATTTTAAAACTTGGAATTATATAACTACAAGGAAAAAGAGATGCCAATATTTCCCATCAATTTTGCGGCATGCAAATTTTGGGGAGCACTTACACCTGTATAAAATGATCTTTTCGCATTCATAAGCATATTTTGTATCATGTTTATATTGGTATAGGCAAAAAAGATCCAACTCTACATAAAAACTGAAAGCTTGATCAGTTTACTGCTCTGTAAAACAAATGATGATACTGCCCTTCCTCTGAAAAGTATTATATTAGAGCTAAGTTAATGTAAGAATGATGTTATAGACATGATGGTCCAGAAATTGTGTGAGGGGCAAAGACTTTTTAGGGTGATATCTTTAATTGGACCAACTGTGTAGCTGGGATAAATTTAGACAAGCTTTTGAATGCAAAACATTCTTCCTCCGTGGGACAAGCTGAGGATTTGCTGCCTGAAGAGCGTGCTGGCAGCCATTGTCCCAGTAAGTTTGGGGCTCAGCCTGGCCCCTACTACATTGGTCTAATAAAAGATATCACCCTTAGAAATCTTGCCCATCAGAACTAGGTAATGCTTAACTGTTGATCCTGCAAGATTCTGAATACAGTGGCCTGATGCAACCAGGAACCTATGCACATGCTTGATATCCACAGGAATGGGATTTGAGTAATTGTGGATTGCCATAAATGTTGTCTGCAAAATATTTATCCGGGCCATTTCAAGAGGTATTAAATCTTACAGAATAACAGCTTAAATAACTTTTTCCTGGATACAGTTTTTATCTCTAGATGATGTCATAAAAAGTGACAGACACAACTTGATGGCAATGCATTCTGCGAAGGAAAGAGACAAAAATTGTCATCTTTTGAAAATACCTGAGAACTCCCTCCCTTCCAGAAAATAGTATGTTGCAGGAAAAACAAAAGCTTTGAAATATACTGGTTTAATGGCACTGGAAGTCTTTTGACTACTTTGAAGTAATTACTCTTGTCGGCTGTTCAGGAAGATAACTTTGGACAGTGATGTATTCTGGTTGGCTTGATTTTGACCAAATACACAGAAATAGCTGGAGTAGACTCTCCTCTTATTCACTGTGAAGCTCTAAATGCTAAGTGAAGAAGATTATTTTGATTATTTCCTTTGAAGTTCAGGGTTCATGATGTTGCAGTCAAGAGAACTTCACTCTTTCCTTGCTTATTTTTATTGTTTATTTGGAAGTAAGACCCGAGACTTCATTCGTCTTAGGCTACCAGAAGGGTAGACTAAGCACTAGCTCCTGGAATTATATCAGACCTATTATTTAGAAAGGTAAGATTCTAGCTCTTCTGTTTACAGGGAAGTGGTGGAAAATGAAATTTAAGGACTCAAATTCCAAGAGGCAAATTAAAAGTATTCATCCTAGTATTTTTTACAATTTCATGATTCAGTCGCTGTTATGATTTTCTGAGGCCTGATTTACAATGTTTTTTGAACAGTACCAGCTACTAATCATGAGTCTTCTTTCTGAATATTTTCATTCTGATGTTGGGTGGATATCCAGAAGAGCACAAGTTTAATGTAAGACTGTTTCAATAACTGTGCCAATGATATAGGAATATCAGTAAATAAGACAAGAAATTGAACGAAATAAATCCATTGGTTTGTACTTGATTACCCTTGCATTATAAGGAATTGCCCATTTACCTGCAAAATAAAAATAACACTTCTAAGAGAAAAGGTACTTTCCATTTTCTATTTCTGAAGTACATTTAAGAACACATATTTCCAGAGCATTTTTTATGTGAAGTATTTTCATTGCTGTAATGGGTAGATCTCAAATATTCTAGGACACTTGTGGCAAAAGAAAAAAATAATGATCTTAGACTGACTATTGCAGTTAGGCCTGAAGCTCTGCTCTGAGGCAACTTCAAATCAGGCATATCTCCACTCTGTCCCCTACGTTCAAGTTAATGGACCACTTTGTGCTAAACATCACATTTTAATGTGAATGAGAGAATGTTTTTAGACAAGTGTAGTATTTCATAAAAACTCACTTCAACAGGCAGATTCCAAGAATTAGTATAAAAAGGTCTTCCTTGAAGGATATTTTTCACCTCCTAAATTAGACCCAATAAAGAATTTTAATTAAAAAAAACCCAGAATCCTCAAAATAGGTCTATGATTCACTTGTCAGTTTTAATTTATTAAATGTGTTTTTTAAGAGACCTTCAACTTTTATTTAAAGAAAATATTTCTTATTTATAAAGAGTTAAAACGCATGAAATTACTGGATGTGGTGAGAGAGAGCTAAATGCCTGGATTTTGTTTCTGTTTTGCATTGGGGGCTGGCAGAAATGCAGAAGATCTTTTGAATAAAGTGAAGAAATTATTTGGAGAACCCAGTGACAAAAATGAAGAACTCAAGAAAGAAGTCAGAGACAAGCTGGCAGATTACAGTAACAAAATTGAAGATGCTCGGGCTCTGCTGAGAGAAGCTACCAGTAAAATTAGAGAGGCTGATCGCTTATCCGCAATCAACCTGAGAAACATGACAATGGTTGAAGTGAGTACTGAAAGGAAAATCCCTTAAGTATTTTGGAGGTCAGACCAAAATCTGGGAGCTTGTAGTCCACTAGAATCTCTTTAAAACCCATGGAATAAAATTAAGCAAGGATTATAGGGAGTTCTTTTTATTTCCTCAAAATCAGCAATTTATTCTAAAAGCAAGGGCACTGACTAGGGTTTTAATTTAAGAACACAATTTTGTTTTCAGAAAGATATTTACAAAAAATCAGGTAGATGATTCCCTTGGATTCCTGTGTCACACATGAGGTGGATGTCTTCCCAGTATAAAGAGGACGACAAATGGTCTTATGCAAAATTTAAGCTCTGTGTGAAGGGTTTAAACAAGAGACCTATTAAAATCTTCACTGTCATATATTTGCATCTTCATACTTACAATTTCACCTCCCTCTCTGACCACTAGAAAAAAATGAATTGGGAATATGGATGTTAAAGAGTAATTAATCAAACTATATCCTCAATAGTTAGAAGCTGTTATAAATGATCTCCCTAGTAGCAGAGGGGTCTGCCTTTGATTTAATTTTAATTGAAGAGACTTGAAGAGCACATTATACTGTACATTAACAAGCATTTAACCAAGATAGAAAGAGCAGAGTGAAACCTAAATGAAGATAAATGTTTCAGACTCTGTTTATATCTCAATGAGCTTATGCCTAATGTATAATGATGAGGTTAGAGTTCCAGGACCTCAGCTTTCATCACAGATTTGTGGGCTTGGTTGATTTACAGAGATACATTCTGTAAAGAAGTGAAATCTCTCTGCTGAACATTTCCCAGAGGAGAAGGCAGGAATAATGGTGGAGGGTCTTAGTCAATGGGAGAGCATCCAGATGAGCACGCTTGTGTGGTATGTGGCACTGCAGACCTCTGTGGCACCACAAACCACATGTGCTGCGCATGCAGGTGTTTGCCATGCTGCTCATTTGTGCTGTTTATTTGGAGACCCTAGTGTAAAAAACAACAACCCATGCCTGAAAAAAGCAGGGCGGTGCATGTGGTGACAGTGTGCACCACCTGAAACTGGAGTCTGGTATGCTCCAGAAGCTGGCTACACTTCATGTGCCAGATCACAGCCACTGGAGCTCTGGGAGGCCCCCATGATCCCAGGTAAGGCTGCTGGGGCCAGCCCAGGTGCTGACCTCAGCCTTCCCTGCCCCACCCAAGGCAACATGCCATGTGCCAGAGCACTCATGTATGGGTGCTCCCCGGGGACAAGTATCAGTGGCAAAACTATGTGTCACTGCTATTTGTCCTCAGAGAAACGCAAGTGCACACTCATCTGGATGTGCCCTGGGAGTTTAAGTAGCCAAGGTATCTGAATACTTTTAAAAAACTGCTCTAGACTCTTAAATCATTCCCAAAATAAGTTAATTGAAATGCCGGAAAGTCCCCCCTCAATCAACGCCTTTGTCATAATTCTGAGGCTATTTCCAACTTTTCTGCCTTTTTCTTAGCCAACAGCTATTATAGTACTTTGCTAATAATACTAACTTGGCCTCCTATGTCCGTTTAAACTTTGTTACTTACTGAACATATATATGGTATGGCAACACACCTTGTCCTAGAAACAAAAATAGTGCTCTTCTTGTTGTGGAAAATGCCTGTTAGCTGGAAAACTGAGCGCAAAGGTTGCTGCAAAATCATCATTTCTTGCTTCATAAATCAAATGAAATAGTGCTGCCAAAAAAAGAAAAAGAAAAACCAACAACAACAAACTGGAAACTTTTCATAAGTGTAGAACCAAGATTAGACACAAGTATGAAAACTATTACCTGTGTATTTAGTAAACCTGCAAAACAGTTTTGAAGCTAATTTTCTGTGGAGGCTGGGGAAAAGTAACAACATCAAAAGGAAAGTGAAGGGCCTCAGGGGAAGGACTAGAATTTCTTATTTTTCTAACTCATTCCACTGCAATGTTATAGGCAGATGCTGCTGATTCTAGATAGAAAGGAAGGTAAATATTGACTAGTTTTGCCACTGAGACATGCTTTTATTATTGTTGCTTTAATGTCTTCAGAAGTTTCGAGGTTTCACAAAGGTACCGCCATCATGCTTGTATTTGAATTGCCTTTGCACTCTGCTGTACTTTTGCTCAACTAATCTGCATCTTTGTTTGGATGCATCCTATAGAAAAAGAAACAAGCTGTAGAAAAGGGGAGACATAACATTGAAAATACTCTAAAAGAGGGGAATGACATCCTTGATGAAGCCACCCAGCTTGCAAGTGAAATCAACTTAGTTGTACAGGTAAGCATGTTTTAAGGGTAAGTAAAATGCAGTATTATTCTAATGGTATAGTAGGTAATTAAGGTTCATGGCAGATGGTAATTGCATAATAAATTGTAGCTTGTCACACATCCAGCTAATTTACTACACCATACCGGAAACCAGCCACAAAGATGTCCCATATTTCATGTGGAACATCTTTGGGCATTTTTACATGTGCTCTGGGAGATGCAGCACTAAGTTAATTGAGTCTACTCCAATGCACTGGATTTCCAGTGCATCAGAGCCAGGTCCCTGCACATGTATAGGAACCCTTTGTGCCTATCTTAATTTGAACGTGTGGCAGGGACTTGATGGAGGCATGGATTTAAGCTTCTTAGCCCATTGGCTCCCTCTTCATAGTGCCTGTCAATCCACACCAACAGTCACATGATTAGGATCTATCCCTGATCCCTAATATAGTGCATTCTGCAAGGCTGTGTCCTGTGAAGTTACAGAGCTGTTCAGATCAGGGTTCAGATCCTGAGCACCATTACGCTAACTTCTGCCAGTGTGCTATATAACAACTGATTTAATTTAGCCTTTTTTATCAATGCTAAAATACTTTAACTAAAAGTAGTCATTTTTTCCATTCTTATATGGTTAGCCTAGCTATAAAAGACATATTGAAGTGAACCAGACTGAACCAGGTTGACCCAATCTGTCTGTATTGTACTTACAAACACACTATTTACTCTTCATGAATCCTGTCTGCTTCTCTAGGTACGTTTAATACTCACTAGATAAAATGACTCCTGGAGTCCAACCAGAGTGTAGCTTACTGAGCATGCTTTGTCCACTCATCCTTGCTTACGTGTGCACAGTGTGAGGGAAACAGAACTGCAACCAGCTTACATAGCAAAAGTGTTGCATTATGTAGCTAGAACAATGCCATTAGATGCACAAAGAGGAATACAGAATTCTCCCGTGTCTTTATATATAGGGACACAGTGGAACAACAATAGTGCCTATGATTCTTTAGGCATATGGATAAACCTCTGCCTTAGTGCAATGGATTCATGAGCAAAAGTGTTTCTGAGGGTGTAGACACTCAAATGCTTGGAGCCCTTTCAAAAGGGCAGCAGCTGCTACATTCTGATTACTGTATGTGAACAAAGTGAGAACAATTCAAATGAAGCAAGCCTTCTCCCACTTTAACACTCCTTCATCCAGGGTTAAAGTTGGAGCTGTTTGGCTATATTTTAGTTATTCTTAGATCGTTCACATATAACAATTATAATGTACCAGCTGCTGGGCTCCAAGCATTTGAGTGTCCACACCCTCAGATACACTTTTGCTCACACTAATGCTGGAGTCTGTCAACCATACGTGGCAAAAGGTCTAGTTTTTCATATGACGTGGTATTTTATCTCCGGATATCATCAAAGTGTTGTATAAATTCTTATGTATCCATAATTTAACAAAAAAATACAGTGCAAGTGTGACTGGTTGTATATAAAGTAAAGTTTATTATTTTTCTTTTATCATCTGCACACAGTTAAGAGACAAGGAAGAATTCTAAATTCAAGACAGGACTTTTTCCAGTGGAGTAGTAGCCTATTTTTCTCCAAATTTCAACTGTCTTTCATTTTTTCCTCATTAGCTCACTGAAATTTTCTTAAATGTCAAAGAATATGTGAAGATGTCTCAGAGGGTAATATATGCAAAGGATTGTGATTTTTGCGATCAGCTGCTTAAGGGCTATTATTTTGTGGTTTACAGAAAGTTGAAGATATTGGGAAGAAGATGCAACCAATCACTGATGAGCTGACAAATAAAATAGACGATCTAGCCAAAGAAATTAAAGACAAAATGCTTCGAGAAAAGGTGTTACGAGCTGAGAGTCATGCAGCACAGCTGAATGAATCATCTGCCATACTGGATGGGTAAGACTGACCTTTGTTTATACTTCTAAGACTCTTTTAGCCTGATATTTAGAATTGTCTGAAAGGAATAAGAAGGGATCACTTTCAGACATTGGTGTCTATGATTATGAACATACAAAATTCCAATACACTATACCAGGGAGGTTCAACCCCTGGCTCATGGGCCAGATCTGGCCCATGGCTCCCTATCATCTGGTTTGCCAGTTCTCAGATTTCTGGACCCATGGGACCCCAGGGCCCTGCAAGCTATATTGGGCACCTGATCCAAGCACGTAAGGCTGGGGAGTGGAGACAGTATTGAGCCCCAGGGCCCAATCTCAGTTTAAGGGGGGGTAGGGATTCCAGGCCCCCAGGGTCCAACCCCAGCATATAGAAGTGGGATGGTGCTGTGCCAGGGCCTTGGGGGCTAATCTAACTGGGAGGGAATGGTGTCATCTTCTGAAGCTCAATCCTGGCGCACAGGGTGGGGAAGCACCAGGTTCCTGGGGCCCAGTTGCAGCTCGGGGGCCGTGCTGGGCATCTAAGGCCCAATCCCGGTGCATGGATGACCTAATCTCCATGGCCTGACCCTGGTGTGCAGGGCTCAATCCTGCCCATGAATCAACCAAAAGCGCCAAAATTTTAAGTTACATTGCTTTGTACACTGTCCAGTTTGAAGGGCTGAATTTTCATCTCTTTGGAATCTTTGTCCCCTATGCCTTGCACCCTACACACTAGGGCAGTATGGGTATAAGACATGCTCATTTGGGTTTGATATAGAATTTTAACACACACTTGTGCAGAGTCACACATGACCTCACAAACACTAGTCCCTTTTTTGTTGAAAAAAAAATTGTTCCCTTTTGATGTCTGAAGGTCTTTAAGTCTTAAATATGTGCCACTGCAGGTACTGGGATAAAAGGCCAAAATAAATATCACTTGTAAAGTAATGTGAGAGTACTTGGAAATGTGTTTCCAAGAGTTTGGATAGATTGTTGCTTACCTCTATTGTGTTACTGGTAAAGGATCATACAACTAATGTCATAGCCATAGTCAAATAGTGTGGTGTGCAGCAGAC
>NW_017729026.1:5710352-5723137 GCF_001723915.1 Gavialis gangeticus | reverse complement strand
CCCACATCCCCCCACACCTCTTCCCACCCTCCTTCTGCAAACCCCACATCCCCCTATCATACACTCATCATGCCCAGGTGCCAGACAGGATAAGATCTGCTGGCAGGAGCTGTGGCTGCAGGGGCAGCTGCCCCCACATCCTAGTTAGTGAAGGGGTCGGGGGAGCTCTAATGGTTCTATGATAAGAAACCAAAAGCAAACATCAAAACATATAGATATTTAGAATTTATTTTATTATGATAGAGACACTGGTAGGCTTCCAAAATGCTTTAACATTGTAAATATATAAGTAAAACATTGCCCAACTGATCTCTGTCAGCCTGTCTGTCTCTCTCTCTATCTATAGTGGGGGGGGTTTAACTGTGGAAGAACATAGATTTTGGGGTACTTTAAAGAGTGTATTCAGGATTGTGGAGGGGGCAGGCAGAGGGCAGGCAGGGGACCCACCCCTCCCGAGCAGCCCCCTCAATTTTCCTCACCCACACAGCCCTGGCTCCAGCCCCCATCCCTACTTACCTTGGGAAGGAGCCCCGGTTCCGGTCACTGCAGCCTGCAGCACTCCTTGCCCCACACGGGCTGCAGCACCAGGGCAAGGGACAGCCTTAGAGATGCTCTGGCTGGTTATCAGAGCATCTTTGTAGAGGACCTGAGCCTCCAGTTGCCTCAGGGCTTGGTCGGGGATTGTGCCCTGCCCTGCTTTTTTTGCCCGGTTTTTATTGTGGTACCTGGATTTCCAGGTAGCAAATGTTGATCCTGCACTGCAAATATGCAGTGTAGGGAATGTATTTTTGCTCCCAGTGTGCATCCTACGGCATCTCAAATTCCTTTGAGATGCCACAAAAGGCATGTGCGCACTCATCTGGACATGCCCTCCGGGGTTAAACTGCAGAGGTATGAAGCATAGTTTAGGTGATGTCTGTCTGCACTTTATACTGGGTAGCCATTTATTCAAATCAAACAGGTTGTTACCTTCTCACAGCCACTTAGTGGTGAGTCATAGTAAAGCAGCCTACAGTCTGGGCTACCTCTGATAAACTGAATGTCCATCAGTTATATATCCCAGAATAATTTGTGTCAGTGCACAAACCTGATGCACATTACACTGGGATGTGTGATTGTCTTTCTATGCCCTTAGGTTTCCAGCTCCATATTAAGGTTCCTAAATAAGAGTGGCCTGATTTTCAAGATATACTGCACCTCCAGGTACCATCAACTTCTGTAGGATTCATATGTCCATAATACTTTTATAGCTTCTTCTAGATAAATAATACAATTTATGATATTATTTTCAAAACAACACAAATAAAAGTATTGCTATCCCTGTTTCATAAATTGGGAAGCTAAATCTCAAAGAGGAATAGTGAGTTAGTTGCCCAAGATTTAATTCCTGGAAACAAACCAAGGATCTGGCCCCCTTCCCTAGTACAGTCTTCTACTGTTGACCATCTCTTTTTTTAAAGCTGCTACATGGACAAACTCTTTTAAACTCCCATAATAACTCAGCACAGCTTGAAAATAAAGTTACTTTTTCCTGATGCCTTCCTCTCTTACAGATAACTAGCAGGCTAGATTATGAAGGCTTTTGAGCAGAAGCTTTTAACTGTTGTTCCCATGCCTGGAGATAGTATTTTTGGTAGGAAAAAAACCCATGAAATTTCCTCTGATAAAGTATTTGGTACTTACAAAATTATCAGCATCCTATTCAGTGTAGTCACACTACATGGATGCTGAGTTTAATTTGTTTTAAGGGAGAGATGTAAAGTACAGATAGATAAGTGCAAAGACACAGTCCTTGAAGGAGCTAGGTAAAGAGGTGAAAGAAGTTTACAGGAATGGGGATATTTTTACCTCTATAATGAAAGGTTGGCAATGCTACTTTGGCTTTCTTTAACTGTATTAAATAGGCTTTTCTTCTGGGTGCATCACTATAGTGTCTTAACATAAGATGACAACTTAGCCCTTGGGAGGTCATGGTCTCCATCACTCATGATAATGTATTCTTCACTGCAGTGTAACAGTACCATGCAAATGATACTTTTATCTGCTCTAGATATGCACTGCAAATCTCTCAGAATATACAATATAAAGGAAAAATCAAATGCATTTAAAAACCTAATCTTTAATTAATAATTGCAAATTGAAGATAAAGCTGTTTACTTCATGTACGGACATTAGGGGGCAAATCCTGCTCCATCTAGTATCTAGTAAGTGATCATGTGTGACCCAACTCTTCCTTGTTCAAGCTCATAGAAGTTCACATGTCTATTTGCATAAGGCATCATCATCTTAGCCTAAAGGCTAAGTCATAAAAAGTATACATTTTTAGGGACTCAAGCAGAATGGAAAAGGATCATACTTAGCTACCTAAGTCTATGTAGGTATTCCTCTTAGGTACTTATATAAATGGCATTTGAGCACCTCATAATCTTTTAAAAATATTTATTCTTAGAACTAGACCTCGGCCATTTTTTTTCAGCCAGTAGTAGATTCACTGAGAAATGCCATGTTAGTCAGCCCACTAAGCCCCACAACCTCCCCCACAAAGATCGGGGTGGTGTAGTAGGAAGAGATAATCTAGGTTTCCCTCCATTTGACAGGATTGGAGCCATCAATTTGAGAGAGTACTTTAACTACAAGACTGTCAGATTAAGGGAGATAGATAGTGCTCTTAATCTTTCCTGATGATTCTTTTACATTTTGGTTAAATAAGAAAATAATTACTGGAGCGGGGGACCAGAGAATCATTTTTTCTTGCTGTCCATCTTAATGACTATTTCAAGTATTTTATACAATATGTGACAGCTCCAGGAAGATGACGTGAAAAACTCCACTTCCAGCCCTGAATAACCTGGTGGCTAAAATAGTCTCCTGGGAAGCAGAAGATCCAAATTTAAATCCACTGTCTGATTCAGGGAGAGATTTTGAAACAATGAACCCCAAGCCATTCAGGTACATGTCCTAACCAGCAGGCGGTAGGGTTTTCTGAGGTATGTCTTCTTAAGTGCCTGCTATTGACGCTGTACCACTTCATATAAAGTACATAAATAGTTGCTCAAAGAGCAAGAGACTGAGATAAATTGATTCACTAGCTTGGTGCTTAGGAACTCTACTGGGAAGTGGGACAACTGCGCTTTACTCCTTGCTCCAGTGAATATGGAAATATGTGTTATAATTATGTCTCATTTAAATCATAATGATCTTTAATTAAACATTTCACATAAAATGAGCATTTTATTTTGGTGAGAAAAATTGAAAACTTAATTCAGGTCAGACGGAAGAGATTTTCCCTACCCTCTCCAACCCCCCACTAATTTTTTTCATTTGACTACCAAACCACAAAAATGGGTTTCATACACAGCCCTGTACACAACTATTTTTTAATCCCCATTTTACAAAGACACAAGGAAACTAAGGGTGAGATTCACTATAGAACTTAAAAGTCTAAGATGGGACTTAGTCCAAATGAGTAATTCAGAGAAGCCCCACCTAAATCCAGGACTCTTAAGACATAAATTTGTACCATAAAGCCTTATTTATTGCCTAAAATTCAACTGTTGCACATGTTCAGAGGCCCTGCTGTCTTGGTCAGTTAAATTGCTTAGGCATGCCAAAGGCTGTTTGGTATTCACAAAACAAGTGTCTTTGTGTCTCAGCCCCCTGAGGAGCATGCCTAAGATTCACTCTGAAATTCTCAACTAGGGTGTCTTGATATCTTTTCAAGGGCGCCACTGAGTGCTGCACAACATTAGAACTGCTAGGTATGCAAACATGATTCATGTGATAAACTCAGAGGGTGCATCCAGATGAGCGCACAAGTACAGTATGCAATGTCACACACACTGCACATGCAGGCATCCCTTGCACTGCTAATTTGCAGGGGTGTTTTTTGACACCAGGTGTTTTTTTGACATCCCAGTGTAAAAAAACCCTGCACTAGAAAAAAGCGAATTGGTGCAAATGATGGTCATGTGCACCACCCAAAACCGGACCCCGTCCAGCTAAGGCACGCTTCGGCTGCCGGCCAGGCTCTGTGTTCTGGATTGCCACCTCTGGAGCCTTGGTAGTTCCCTAGGACCCCAGGTAAGGCTGCTGGGGCCAGCCCAGGTGCTGGCCCCAGCCTCCCCTCCTCTACCCAAGGCAATTTGCCACACACCAGAGCAAGCATGCACAGGTGTTCCCTTGGAACAAGTAGCAGTGGCACAACTATGTGACACTGCTATTTGTCCCCAGGGAAGTGCATGTGTTTGCTCATCTGGATGCAACCAGAGTTTTCAAACTATAGTGTTAAAACATTTTGTCCTTTTGAGTTCTTTGAAACAGAAGAATTGCTCTGTTCTTTTTCTGTAGTCACAAACAGAATGGAAACTATGCGCTGGCATTTTCTGAGGGATGCCTCAAGTCTATTAAGGGGTACCTCAAGTCTAAAATGGTTGAAAACCACTGAGTTAACTGGTAGCTTTGAGATCCACATCCATGCCACTTTCAGTCAAATATGAAGACCAGAAAGAGGTAATGTCTGTAGTAGAGTCTAGAGGTCCCCTTCATATAATAACTTAGTGATTAGAGCACACAATTGGGAAGTGGTTTCTTGGCCTCTCCTGAGATGGCAGGGGCTCAGTCCTACATCTCCTACAGTCTAGGCCCTAACCACTAGTTTAGTGATAGGAATATTCTTTCCTCTTGCTGAAGCTTTCTAAGAAAGGAAGTCAAGAGTCATAGAGACAGGGAGAGTAAGCAAGAGGAAGGATGACTTTGTAGTCCAGGAATGAGTGCAGTCACCTGAGATAGGATAATCCTAACTTCTAATTCCTAGTCCTCTCCAACTTCCAAATGCTACATCCCCACTCCCCTAGGTAGGCATTGTAACTGATAACTGTTAAATGCAAAATGTATAAGCCATCTTTGGAGCAGGTACTGGAAACCAGGACTTGCCCCTACTCCAAGGAAAGTTTTTTTCTCAGAGTCATAAGACTTGTTGCAGAACTTCTGGACTCTTGGCCTAATCACTGAATGGTTTTCTATAGAAAATAACGCACATAAAATTTGGGTCTCATTAAACATTGCTATCGTTTCAGAAACCGCAAATGTGACATGGCATTCTAGGGCCAATTGTTAGAAATCTGAGCTATTGGGAATCAAAATAGCCATATGGTTTGTTCTTGCAGTTATAATGGAAGCTTTTAATAGAATGCTTTTCATTTCCATCCTACCAGAATCCTTGCTGAAGCTAAAAACCTTTCGTTCAATGCCACCATAGCTTTCAATGCTTATACCAACATCAAGGATTCTATTGATGAAGCTGAAAAAGTCGCCCGGGAAGCAAAGGCTCGTGCAAATGAAGCTATACAAATGGTAAGAAAAATAAGGTGTTTTTGTTGGTTTCCCTCTTCTTTATAAAGAAAAGAGATTCTGTAGAAACAGACTTTTCTGTATATACACAAGACTTCTACAGCTTATTTTCCATTTTGTTCTGTTATTGTACTGACATCTTTCTCACTGCCAAAGCCCCCCGTTGCTGATATCAGAGAACATATCTCCATGCAGCATTTTCATGGTTATTACTATCACTATGTCCCTTCTCATTCCTTTTTGGACTCTCTTCCCTTTGCATTTTTCTTGGACTCTTACATGTCCATACATATCCCTCCGCCCCAACTGTGCCAGGACCTTCTGCACTGAAGTTTGGAGTCAGAAATAGGTTGGTTTTATATATTTGATGAATACATATCTCATTTACGTGTTTAATAATGTTTAGTATATACTTCTAGAGATATTTCTAGTTTAATAATCTCCTCATATACTAGTTCCAAAAAGAAAAAGAAAAAACCTACAAAATTATAGGGCCGTTCTCTGCAACAAGGGCATCAAAGCAAAAACAAACCTGGACATGATAGAGCCATTCCACTCTGGAAGGGGAATGAGCTTTATAAAATAGGAATGATTCTTGGAAACTGAATGGGTGAATATAATAAACTATATAACATTATAACTATAAAACTTACTTTCTGGTCTCTACTAAATTTCACATCACAGAATAATAAACTGCATGCACTTTTCAAGAGGATTCCCAAAGGAATTTTTTTTAAATGGATCACAACAGGATGCTACTTCCTCAGTATCACTTGTACAACATGTTTCTCCACTACAAAAACACATCATAGGTAGAAAATGTTTTGAGTGTTTCCATACACTTTTGGTGTGCCATGCAATGAAGGAGTTAAGAGTTTATATATGGAGGCAAATAAGGAAGCAACTGACCTGCACCTCAGGTAGAAAATAGCTCTAAAGATGATGGAATGGCGTGAAATTGGAAGACCATATACCAGCTAAAGAAATATTGATGGTACAAGTAGATAACAGAAGGAATACCAGTGTCAGAGGATTCAAAGCATTGGGAGTCCTGTGAAGGGTTATGGTATAAATGTCCATATTCACAAAGGGGTAAACAATCTGGAAATTAAACAAATGGCATCCCTGTTTTGTTTTATTTAAGTTGTTGGCTTATATTACAAATAACTCTAATTCCTGAATTTCTCTAGTGTGAAAATGGCACCCCACATATTGGTATGTATTAGGTGCCTAAAAAATTGTTGCTTCTGTTGTGAACTACTAATTATAATACAACAGCACAGAAATTTTGGATTTATTTGACTCACTAGAATTTAATACCTATAACTTTGCTTTAGTCCTTTGATGACTCATAAAGTCTGAGGCAGACACATTATGATGGTTGACAAGGAAAGAAGAGACATACAGTAGTCAAGCAACAAAGCAGGCAATTACAATATGACTACAAAAGGGCATACATCAGACAGGCAACGAACCAGATGATTATACTATGGAGAGAAAGTGGCTAGACAATTTGTTAGGGGAGAGAAAAAGGAGATGGACAATGTTTTATAAATAGATACAAATGAGTAGTGAGGAAAGAGTGCAAATCTTGATTAAGGCAGCCTTTAAGGCATTTCCATGTTTATGGATTCGTTAGATGTAGTCTATTTATATTATATGCTGTAAGTCTACAATGGGCACCAAACTGATAGAGAAATGGGGACATGGAGGTAACTGTTCTTTAGGCAATTAGTTTGCAAGAGAGAAGCCATGCTAAGTATTTGCAGGCGCCTATACACATACAGAAAGGCTGCTGTGATGCAGACTCCAGCAGACTTGATTAATTGAGTCGGCTAGAGCATGGTAATTACCACACTCCAGCCAACTCCAGTGTCGCGTGTATCAGTGTGCCCGCCCTTAAAAATTGGTGGCAGGGGCACTTTAACTAAATCTTGTTAGTTAAAGCACCCAGCCACAATTTTTCAGCACAGGGTTGCTGATATACATGATGCTCTGGGCACTTTAATTAGAGCAGCTCTTGGAGCACCCCCCTCCTACTGCCAGAGCATGTCCATAAACACCCTGCCATTCCATCCTGAAGTGAATACAATTAAACAGTGGTTTTCAACCTGTGGTCCGTGGATGCCTGGAGGTCTGAAGACTATGTCTAAAGGGTCTGCCAAAGATGACTATGATCTTTCAAAAGTATGTGAATACCCACACTTACAATTCAAAGGGGTTTGCACCTCCATTCAAAATTTTCAAAGGGGTCCACCTCTCCATTTGAAGTTTTGTAGGGGTCCACAAATGAGAAACGCTTAAAAACCACTGCAATAAAATACTTGCTTCTATGCAACACAGATTTTTAACTGCAACTTTGTGTATGGTCCCATTAGGGTTTAAGTTACTTTAATTGGAAGGATGTTTTATCATAAAATTAAGTTGATAGTGGTAGAAGCTGGCAGTAAACAAAGCTAAGAAATATCACAGTAGCTGGAAGCCTGATAGATTACTAGAAAGGATAAACCATATTAAAAATATGACAGAAGTATTCCTCCCATGCTTTATATGAAAGTTTCATTCTACCCTTTAAAAGAAAAGTAAATTAATCACAGATGAAGATCTTTAGTGTTCAAGCAGCTTTCCACAGCCCATTACTTAGATGAGATGGCAATGGTGATCATGGTAACTGACTGAAAGGACAAATCATGATAAAAGATTTGGCTTCCAGTTCACAGTTTAAAATTACATTTTCAAAGGAAGACTTCAAATATGCCTATTTTGTGTGTGTATTTTTTAACATGTTAGTATATTTAGAGTAGAATAATTTAGCGGCTTTGAAGCTAAAATAAGGGGCTAGGTGTTAAATGGGTCCTAGTTCCAGCTCTACTAGTGACTTTTGGTGTGTGAATGAGGTTATCGCTGTGACTTTTTTCAAAAAAACGTGAACAAGGATGACTTTGAATCTTAGGTATGGGAATGACAGGAGACTTCATTTATTAGCCACGTTTATGTAAAATGCTAAGATGGAAGACGCTGCAAAAATACAAAGTATCTTTATTATTTCAAATTTGTTTAAATAAATTTAAGTTGCTTTAAATAAACCTTTACAATTGAAGTTATCTTTGAAAAGCAAGTCAGTATATCTAAAGCTATGACTGCATTCTATGTAGAGTACACTTATTTAATTTACAGTTAATTAAGCCCCAGATCTACAAAAAGACAATTTCCCTAAAGGGTCTAATCAGAGTAGATGTTTTTAGATGACTCCTAACAGACACCAACAGAATGTGGGTCTTCACAAAACACAGCAGCCAGGGCATTTTCATTCAAAAAAACAGCTAGTGGCCATGTGGTAGCTCAGTAAAGGGAACACCCACCCAGAATGTGGAAGACACGGCTGGGTTCGAGAGGGTTCATGCCCAGGCCTCCTACCACTCAAAACAGTACCGTAACCACCAGACAGGTAGAAGGAACACGCTCAACCACTCTGGCTACCACTCTGCCAAATTATTCAAAATCATGGGGACAAAGAGAAGGTAAGAGTGATGCAGCCTGACTATGTAGCCCACTTTTCAAGGCACTTACCGTAAGTTTATTATCTATACATCCTCTGTATCATTTAATAAATGTTTTTTCTTGAATATTAAATATTTATTCAAAGTTTGCCCATTGAAGCATTCACCATTCCCATGGAATTGCAAAATTAGGCCATGAATCATTTACTTATCGTGAAATTGTAGCTTTTAGGATTACTGTATTTACTTGCATACCACATGTGGGCATACCACATATCCCACTTTCCCCTGAAATAAGTCCTCCAAATTTGGGGTGCATGTCTTAAGTGCAGAAGCCAACTCCCACACCAGAACGGAGGCTTGAGGGTATTATAATAGCTGCTGGGGGCTGCCTCCATGCTGGACATGCAGGAGGGGGAAAGCACATTCCTCAATGTCACTCACTCTCCTCTTTCAGCTAAAGCTTTAGCCTTCATAGCTACTGCCAATTCAGCAGTGGCTTTGAGAGGGTTAAAGCATTAGCTATTTGGAAGGACAGGTGGTATTCAAGAAAATGTGGTTTATTTTTACCAAAGCACATTAAGTCCCAATCTTCAGTTGGGACCCCACCATTACAGACATTGTGTATTTACAGTTCCTAACCCAAAGATTTTACAGTCTAAAGAGACAAAACACGCAGCTGATAATCGAGAAAATGTGGAGGCACAAAGAAGTAAAGTATTTGGCTCTAGGTTACTGGCACATCTCCTGAGTTTTGGTTCCTCAACTATTCACTGGACCACACCATCTTTCTTTTGTCTTTTATTTCTGTTTTGTCACATGACTGCTTCAGTTAATCAAAATAGAGTATCACATACTATTGGCTGGCAGCTTTATTAAATCACAAAGGAGTTTATCATCACTCAAAATTGCCCACGCACCTGAACATGCATGTCATGCACAGTCAGATATTGTTAATATCTGTGCTTTTCACTAAGTCTATATCTTTCAAGCCACAAGCCAGTAAAATGCTCATTTTGCATAGGATGTTTTGATTAGCTTAGAGTTTTTAAGTATCACATTTCTTCTTCAATAGACTTTTTAATCTGTACATCTCTATTTCTTTTTTTTTTTTTATCAGCATTATGTACTACAATCAGTCTGTAGCATGTGTCACCCAGCCCTAATTACTGCTCGTTACTCATAGGGTGACCATACATCTTGGTTTGGCCGGGACACTCCCCAATTCCATAGCTCAGTGCCAGATGGTTGTTCAGAAGTCCTGGGTTGGAGCCTAGTGGGGAGGTGGAGCAGCATGGTGTGCCAGGCAGGTGGTTGGACAGACACCACTGGTGCTCTGTGACAGCAGTTCCTTTATTTAATTGGGGATCGAGTAATGATTGTGTATGAATCATTCTTTTTAATGAATGTTTGGGCTTTTATCTATACCTTATGGGCAGGGCTTGAATTACACTCTGACTCTTGAGGGGCTGGAGGTGGTAGCCGCAGCAGCAGTGGCAGAGAGAGGCTGCAGGGCAGCCGGGGCACAGGCTCTAGACAACTGCAGGAAAAAGCATCCAGCAGCAACAAGGGAGAGGAGCCATTTTTCCCCCACACTAAACAGCAGTTTCTGCCTGGATGCCAAGGGGGCTCTTGTTTCTTATGCAAGAGATCTCATCTCTTATGGGGGGCTCAGCCCCACCCCCAAGTCACCCCATAATTTGAACCCTCCTCATGGGAACTGTTATTATACTTCAACTGAGTATTACTGGATGCTAAAAATAAAGGCTTAATTCTACAAGGAGTCTCTCCTGGCTCCAGGATTGTTTAATAACTTCATTAATGATTTGGACAATGGAATAGAGTGTATGCTTAGTAAATGTGCAGCTGATACCAAATTGGGTGGAATTGCAGATACTCCAGAGGGAAGGGCTAGGATCCAGAATTACATGGATAGACTGAAGAAATAGTCTGCAGTCAATCAGATGACATGCAGGAGACATGCAGAGTCCTGAACTTAGGATGGAATAAACGCAAGCACAATTACAGACAGGGGAATGACTGGATATGTTGCACTACTTCAGAGAAGGACCTTGGGGTTATAGCAGACCAGAAGCTGGATATAAGACAGCACTGTGCCCTTGTTGCAAAAAAGGCCAACAGCATACATTGTTGTATTAATAGGAGTTTGACTTGTGAACCAAGGGAAGTGCTTCTTCTGCTTTATTCACCACTTGTGAGTTTTACCCCGGAGTAATATATCCAGTTTTGGGTCCCATGTTTCAAGAAGGATGTAGACAGATTAGAGAAAGCCCAGCACAGAAAAACAAAAATGGTTAGGGACCTGGAAAGCAAGACTTATAAGGAAAAACTGAAACAACTATGGTTATTTAGCCTGGGGAAGAGAAGACTTGGGAGAGGGAAGGGGAGGGGTTGATACCAGTCTTCAAATATGTGAAGGATGATTAAAGAGAGGATGGAGGTGGATTTTACTCTGTGACCAAAGGGGACAGGATTCAAAGCAATTGCCTCAAGCTTACAGCAGATGAAATTTAGGTTGGAAATTCGAAGGAACTTTCTGACTATGAGGATGGTCAAGCATTGGAATGGGCTACCTGAAGAAACTGGAGAAACTGTGGAATCTCCATCCTTGAAAGTTTTCAAGTGCAGGTTAGACACTCAGTTTGTTGGTATGGTATAGTCAGTGATAATCCTGCCTTGAGTAAGGAGCTGGACTAGATGACCTTTCAGTCCTGCTTTGCTTTGTCTCTGTGATCCTGTATATCATTTCCTATTAGCAGCTTTGTGTGCACAGTGACTATAGCTTGAGGCCCCAAGTGGGTGTGTCTATGCATGCAGGCACATCCACACTATTTGCAGGAGCTCAAATAGAAGCAGTGCAAATTTGAGCTGGGGCTTTTTGCCTCAGCGCATGTGCTCAGACATGCATTTTGGTTTGGAGCAAATTGTGCCACTTAGGGCAAAATAACACTGCCTGGCTCCTCCCAGATCTGCAGCCAGGGGGAGCTAGAGCCCAGGGCCAGAGAGAAGCCCAGGGCCAGCACCTGTGTTGTCCCCAGCAGTATAAAAAGCTGCCCTGTCCTGGCCCCATCAGTACAAAAATCTGCCCTGGCAAGTAGCTCAGGGCTACTTGCTCTCAGGAGCTTCTGGGGCCCAGCCAACTGGTAGCTGGGGGCACTACCCCTTGTGCCAGCTGGATTACTGAAGCAGCTCTGAGAGTTCCCTGCACCCTTTACCCACTGCAGCAGTCTGGCAGTGGGGGCTGTGACCTGCTGCGCACCTGCCAGGCCCAGACAGGGACTACAGAGCCAACAGAGGCATGGTTCAGCTTTGTGTGGCACTACTGCCATGTGGGCCCCTGCTCGGCCGTCTGGGTAGCCATCGCCCAGAAGATGTTCCTAGTGTGGTATCATGCTTTGAACTGTCAAAGCATGTCTTCCTGGCCCCAGTTGGCCAGGAGGTCAGCCACCTTCAGCTGGTCCAAGATGCCAGCTCTGAGCAGGCAGGGTCCTGACACGGGCCTCCCTAGCAGGAATTCTGGCATTTCCTATTGGAAAACTGAAAAATCCCTGATAAAAAAATCCCAGTCACTCTGTAAAACAACCTGAAATCCGTCTTTCTCCATGATTAAAACAAAAGACCACTATATATAAAGACAGAAAGAGAGTGAGAGACAGAGCAATCAGTTGGGCAATGTCTTATTAATATATCTACAGTGTTAAAGCAATTTGGAGGCCTACCAGTGTCTCTATCATCATAATAAAATTAATTTTAAATAGCTATAAGTTTTGCTGCCCCCCCACAGGGGCTACAGCCCTCCACCAGGGGCAAGAAACCCTCACAGGGGTAACAGCCCCCCACTGGGGCCAAATGGCCCCAGCAGGGGCTACCACCACCCCCTGCAGGGCCTGCATGCCCCACCCCAACCCCATCCCC
>NW_017729026.1:5702401-5709505 GCF_001723915.1 Gavialis gangeticus | reverse complement strand
TGGCACTGGAGCCCTGCTGCTGGCACACTGCCTGCCCTGCACGGGCAGGCACAATGTTTCACCCCAGGACGAAGCCAACCACAGAGACACTCTGGCAGCCAAAGCGTCTCTGTGGAGGACCCAGCCTCTGTTGCCTCAGGGCACGGTCTGGGACCATGCCCTCCCTACTTTTTTAGCTCCGTTTTTTTTTTTTGACCCCTCGATAACCAGGGGTCTAATTTTGCCCCCATACTGCAAACTTGCAATTGGGGGAACCTTTTCCTGTTCCTGCACGTGCCTCTTGCAGCATCTCAAAGGGGTTTGAGACGCTGCAAGAGGCACATGCAGGCTTATCTGGATGCACCCTGTGAGTGTAGAAATGTGTCATTACCACTCAACAAGTCAGTCCTGTTTCACACGCTTAAGCCAAAACTCAGTACCAGTCTTAGGGCAGCAGTTAAGCACATAGTTAAAGTATCTGTGCAAGTCCTATGAAATGATTGCAATGAACCTGAACTTTGCAACAGTATATTTCCATGATACAATGCCATAAGCAGTGAAATACTACCTTCCAAAGAACCTTATCATGATTTTCTGAAATATTTTAGGCTTCTCCCAAGATTGTAATGTGGACAAGGGAATGTATGGGCTTTAAAGTGTAGCAAAGAAATAGCAGAGATTGGGAGAGATTGTTCAAAATATGACCTCAGGGATCTACCATAATATAAATAATGAATAATAATAATAATTGGCACCTAGTTATTTTTGAGTATGTGTCTGCCCTGGAAAATGAAAAGCAGTTACTTCATAATTACATACTTGTTACAAGGCTATGACCCATGACTAATATCAAATGTTTTCTGGCTGTCAAGTGTATTCTCTGATGCATTCTGCATTATGGAGTGACCTGAATTCTTTCTTACACACTGAAGGGCAAATGTTTCGCATTCTAGAATATTTCCTAGCAACTGAAAATACTCATCTAATTTTAAAAAGTCTTCCTATTGATCAACCATTGCACTGAAAGTACAACATTTTGTATTTCTTGGAACAGAGGGAGTGATACATAGCATGCCTAGATAAATCCTGGTCATTATTAATGTAATGAAAGTCTTTCAGATTAAATTGTAGTTTACCCTTTTCTTCTTTTTGAATCCCATTTCATTCATTTCACCTTTTCTTGACTGACATTGTTAAACTAAAGAAATATAATTGCTATGAGAACATCTGTGTGCTCTGTATTAGAGTCAGTGTTGTGAGGTTCAGTCTATTAAAGGTTTTATAGCTGGTATTATGGAGGAGGACTGTATGTATGTTTCTGTGTCCATAGTTGTAGAAAGAGGTCAAGATTTATATAAGTTCTGACATTCAATCCTACTTCCTTAATACTCATAAACAATTTCTTTTTCTTTCTTTTATTAGCTTCATCATTGACATTCTAAGAGAGCTCTGGTTTCCTGTAAAAATAAAAATAAATTAATTTAACGGCAAGTATTTTATTAGTCTCTTGTTGTAGGACCAGGGTAACAACAGTGGCATATAATTCAGAGCTCATTGATGACCACTTAAAATTTTGATCACTCTTTAGCTACATTCTTTGCCTTCTACATTTTATGACTTTAAACTTGTGTTGAACTATTTTAAAAAAACATTTTTTTGTAAGTGATACTGATGGTTTGCTTACAGGTATCTGGTCCTCAAGGATCATTAAAGGATGGTGCCAAGAGCTCTCTTCAGAAAAGTTTCCGGGTTCTTAATGAGGCCAAACAGGTAGAAAATGATGTTAAAGGTAGGTATTGCATATGAAGCTACATCAGTAGGAAATGAGTGTGATTTGTATATATGTCTATTTAGGATGAGATTTTACTTTGGAGCAAAAAGTCCATGCAAAACACTAAATAGCTTAATGTAGCATTTTATGACTACCTGAAATACCTGTTTTTTGAGTTCAGGTATTTGCCTCTGATGGCAAATGGCATTCATGTGTGAGTTGGGGATGATGGAGGCTTAGCTCCTCCATTTCACTGACCTGAGTAGGTAAGTCAGCATTGTTTTGTTTTTGTCTGTTTTAAGCAAAAAGAAAAAAAATCAACTTTTATGAAAAAGGAAAATCAGTTTTCAGCCACCATAAAGAAAGAAATTTTGTCTTAAAAATTGCAAATATTTGATTGAAAACTGAGAAACATTTTCTTCTTTCTTTTTTCTGTGCCCCACATGGAAAGGCACATGTTTGTAGTGGAAAAAAAGTAGCGGCACAAATTTTTGCTGCTACTTTTTGCCGCTGTGCATGCCCCTACATGTGTACTTTGGTGCAGGGCAAAATACCTTGCTTGAGGGAAACTGCCATTTCTCCACTACTTCTGACTCCTGGTGTTCTAGAGAAGCTTGGGCAGAACTAAAGGAGGGGAGATACTCTGGCTGGGAAGGACCTCTGTGTCTGCCAGCACACCCTCCTGTGGTGCCCACCGCACCACTTTTTATTTCGGCAGGGTGGTTTTTTTTGCTACCTGGATTTCCTGGTAGCAAATTTTGCACCTGCACTGCAAATTTGCAGTGTGGGGAACATTTTAACATATTGGGAATGCAGTTTATGGTGCCACAAAGAGGTTTGCTGTGCCACAAACCTCACGTGCCTACATGTGTGTAACCAGCCTGTGTAGCTTTGTCTAAAGTTAGAATCTTGACCTTGAAATGCAATCATTTACTTCTGTAGCTAGTAAACCTAGTCAAAATCTATTAACAAATAATACATTTGAGTACTTTCCTTCTACATTCAGTTATTGAATGTATTATCAGTGACTACATTTCCTTTTTTTTGACCTGTTCAGGTACCATGCAATCAATAATGGCTTGCTTCTAGAACTTTTACTGTAGACAGATCCCACAGTTTCCTATCAACCTTTTCAAGAATACACAAAATCACCTATTGCAACACTAATACAAGCCTCCTTAGGTTGAAGAAACATAACATTTCTCCACAATACTTTAGGACAGGAAGTGAAAAATACATTATTTGATTGGCTAAAAGTGGAAGGGGAATATTTGGTAAGCAGAATAAAATTATTTTTTTAATAATTATTTTGCTTTTGTGAAAAATGTCTGTAATTAAGTTATTTCAACTGGGGAATCTTTTACTTCTACCTCCCCCTTAAAGTACCTCCAGAAGTGTGCCACATTGGGTCAGTGGTTCAATATAATTTGGACAGAAGAGAGTCATCAAGTTAATCAATCATACAACTTTTTTTGAAAGTATCCAACTGCTAACCATTCCTTACAGTTATGGGATATGTTATCAAATTCTGAGTGGTGATTTTGTGACTTAATGCCAGTATGTCTCTGACTGCCATTCTTCTATTAAAATTGAAAGTGTAATCACGGGTCTTTTGAAAGAGGTATGCATAAGGACTCTGGCATCTTTTGAATTTTAAATAATTGTCACAACATTGTGTTCTTTTAACTGAAATTATCATGGCAAGTTACAGGCATCTAGAAATATGCAGGAGGACAGCAATGTTATACTACCTGGAAAACACAGTTCTGGGGCTAGCCAGAAAAAAAACAATAGCTGATATTATCTATTTGTTGACAAATTGTAGGCTCATCATAGTATCTGAAAATCAAACTCTGATCTCTTTGCTTCATCCATCATCACTAAAAAATTGCCAACAATAAATATTCTACAATCAGATCTTAGCTATGTCTTTTTTTATTATTATTGATGATGCCCAAAACCTTTCCTTGTCAATACTTACAGTAGTTTAAATTTGTTTTTGCGAGAAACCAGACAGATCTGGTTCAGATGTCAGTAGGATCCAGTCCACAGTCTCACATAAAGAACTATCTTTGGCCCTATAGAAGTTCTGACCTGTAGACCTCAGGATCACTTTTTAGCCATCCATGGTTTTTGGGGGGATTTTTTTTGGCAGCCCTAGGTTTTCAATTCTGGGAACATAACAAGTAGGAAAGAGCTATACGGTTTAAGGAGGTCATTAACTATGTTTTACCATCATTCTTAAAACAGAAAAATATTTTTTACGAAGTAGGAGCTTGGTGGACTTGAAAATTTGAAGCACTAATAAAACTGGGTGTACATTTGGGTTGCCCTTTACATAAAATTCTATTGGTTGTCTTTACTGCTGCATTTACTGAAGGATATAGAACTAGAGAAGGAACCCACAGTAATACATATTACATAATACACAGATACTAGGTAGCAGGAGTAATAGGCAATGTAGCTAGGGAAGGAAGAATGCATCCCCTTCCAAGGGACCCAGTGGTTAAACTAATACATGTCTTTCTGGATTGCAGCTTACTATAACATGGACTGTTGGCCAGTTTCCCTGGCCAGTGTATGTAGCTTGGTCATGATATAGCAGCACTGTCCTTTCTCCATCAGTTTTGATGATCACATTTTTTTTGAACAGCTTGTGCTACAAATAGTGTAACTGAGTCCGTGACAGTAATTGATGCATTACAACTTTCTAGATAAGTTATACAGTTATATTGGAATAGCCATTTTTTAGGGATGGTGTTCCACAAGTCAAGACTGCTGAAATATAAAGTAATAAGCAAGCCAGATTCTGTCCCTGGACACGTGCAAATTCCATATGTACTGTAGGGAGTCCAATCTGGCCCTGAAAAGCTATGTTATAATCTAAATAATACATTATTTAAATATAATTCTGTTAAAGTGTCATCTCTGCCAAAATGGAAAGATATCTCAATTTTATAAATCAGACAGGGAAATTCAAAGAGTCTCAAGTTATGCATAAGTCAGTCCTGACTCATACACAGAAAGGGGCATTTATAAATTTACAACTTAGATTTTCATCTATTCTCTTGCAACTTTGTGAAGGTTAATGTGACTGATGGTTTTTCACTAAGGTTCTTTAATATGGTATATAGTAAGTGGTTTGCAACGACATAAAATAACATATCACTGTATGGATTCAGCATGTTAGAAAATATAGCCACACATTCTACCCACCCTGTAGAAATCAGTTAAAAGTTGTGCCCTGAATGTAGATACTGTTAGGACACAACAGTGATGAATTCTCCACTCCCCCTTCACCCTTCCCCCCTCCCCCACCCACTCCAATCTTTGCTCCAGAATGATGTTATTACAGGCATTATTAACATAATCCCTTCTGTGCGTCTGGTGTTTCTAGGATGGAAAGTGAAGCTAAGGCTAAAAGTAATAGAATGAGACCTCCTTCCAATTCTTACAAAGCCACCCATTTCAGGATCCCCACTGGAAATGTAAAAGTGAAAGACAGATGATGGGCACTCTATAAAGAGCTGGTAGACAGAGGTGATCATTAGTTTAGAATTTCCCTCTCTGCACTACAGGTAGCACATTAGTTAAAGTAATGAAAACCCGTAAACCACTCAAGTAATACATCCTCCAGGAATCCAGGCCTGGGCTGTGACGGAGATAGGAATGTTTTCTTGCTACATTATGACATTCCCCTGATTTGTGGCCAATTACACTAGTTATAAAATGGCTGTTAATCAGGAAAATGGTATATATTACCACCAAAACTGCTGAAACAGTCCTTGCAGAGCAAAACTACTGACAGAAGCTATTAAAATGGAGATTTAGTCATTTCTCTCTGTGGATCTGGGAGTTAGTAGGAATAAACCTGGTGGGAGAAGTTGATTCTATATGAGTGCTTTGGTGTAGTGTGAGTTTCCAGTTTTTTGGCTATGAGTGAGTGAATGCTGCTGTCTGCCAGCCTCACTCTGTGTGTGCCTTGAGGGATTCTCAGCTTGCCAGGAGCAATTTTTCTTCTTTATAATTTTGAATTTACATTTTTAAAAATATACTTGCTTCTGTGCTGATTGAGATTAAATACAGGCTTTGTCCAAAATGCTCAATGAAAAACAAGTAAGAATGCATAAGCTGAAGACTCAATGTCAGATGGTCACTGAAATCCAGTTCATGTTATTCCCTTTAGCTTAAAAGCTTTTCTTAACTGACAGGTTAAGAAAAGTCTATCCATCTGACAACAGATGAACATTTTTAGCTAAAACATTTCATATCTGACAGCTACAATTGAAACCCTGGGATTTTTATCCCCACCTGAGGTGGATTTTAGTTGATCTAGAGGGTTGAATTCCCTCGGTGGTTATGTATGGTAGAACTCTTTCATTAATTTTCATGAACAACATACTTTTCAGTACAAAAATTGCAATCAACACTAAGTCTACACTTTCATAAAAAGGTTGATGAACATAGGCTGCATCTCTCATTACATCACTGTTTTTTTCAGCTTATTCCTAACCCCGGTTTCTAGCATCTTGCTTGTTTTGTGGATAAAGCATTATGTGGCGAACATAATCCTGTTTATATGATGAGACTATAGGGAGCAATAATTCTGTTTGCAAAGGAGCAAAACAAACGTAATAGAAACAGAATAAAAAGCACACAGCTTCACCAGCTGATTTGTGAAGTATGTAGTCAACATAGTTGACCATGTTCGCTGACTGTCTGGCTTTAGAACTACTTTTAAAAAATGTTAACAAAGCTCCTTTCCCCATTCTTTGGTGACATGCAACGAGCTGTGCTTTTCTTATGTTTGTGATTTGCAATTAACACACCAACATATATAATATACAGAAAGAATGTACAATGCTCGGATATATAAGTTGATAAACCATCCAGTGTTTATATGGAGCATCTAATCATCTATATAATAATCAGGCATCCGACTGCAGCAGATTAAAATGCAGGCATTTTTTTTCTCCAAACTCATTTATGTCTGATTCTTTTTCCTTTGAGTAGATGCTTCAATATCTTGCCGTGCTGTGTTTAACAACAAAAACATATCTTTGTGGGAGATCTGAGTCCAGATCATGGGGAACTACACACACATGTCTTCAGGCATACAACTCCAATTGATTTCATTGAGGGTTAAGTGCTCAAATAGCAATTAGGTACCTAAATACCTTTGAGAAGCTGGAAAGAAACTGACTAATTAATTATCATTAATTGCTTTTCTGGTGAAATCTCCTACCAGATACTGAGAAATGAGTGGTTATAAAGGGATCAGTCCTTCAAGGCATTCAGGAGTCTCCAGTTCAGGGAGAGTTGAGGGGGACTTAAAGGAAAGAATCCAATAAACT
>NW_017729026.1:5688315-5697401 GCF_001723915.1 Gavialis gangeticus | reverse complement strand
CTGACTAATTAATTATCATTAATTGCTTTTCTGGTGAAATCTCCTACCAGATACTGAGAAATGAGTGGTTATAAAGGGATCAGTCCTTCAAGGCATTCAGGAGTCTCCAGTTCAGGGAGAGTTGAGGGGGACTTAAAGGAAAGAATCCAATAAACTTTTCCAGGCCTGAGATATTAGCTAAGTAGCAAGAGAAAACTTACACTGCAACTGTCCATGTTGCACCTGTTTTCTAAGGCAAATTGGAGGATTCCAGTCTGTAGGGTTGTCACTTCATCTTTCTTGAACACCAGATCTAACTTAGGTGCTAAAGTTTTATTTTATGTGGAATGTATGCTAAGTTCAAGTGAGCTACCACAAGAACCTCACCTAACTGCTGAGGTGCATGTGAAGTTCTAGGCATCCTAGGTTTCTCCTGAAAACTGACTTGCACACCTAAAGAATAGCTACTGCACGGGCGCATCTACGCGTGCCTTTATGGCACTGTTGTTACTGCGCTGTCTCTTAGTACTTCATTTTGTGTCATGCTGTAATGGGGGAATGCATCACTATGGGGATGTATCTGCAGTATCATGGGTTTGGCCGGTGAACGCTACCTTGCTAGTGTAGTGTCACATGTACACCCCCATGTGTCCAGAACTACTACCATCTTGACTTTGCGGACTGTAAATCCTCCCCATCTCCACCTGGGATTTACAAACCAGGCTCAGAGATGTCAGACACATTTATTGTACATTCTTAAATGAGAGAAAAAAATCACATTTGAAATGAAGCTAATATATTTCCTAGCTACTACACACTGTAAATACTCTACAGTTAAAACAAAACTTCTGCCAGTAAGTTGACAATAAATTGCTTCAAATATGACTCTTAAGGAATTTATCACTGGGAAAAATGAGCAGTTGGCTTAAAAAATAATGGTAGTTTTAGGAGCTTCATTCCTCCCTTTATGTACAGGATTCCCTCTGGGTATTTATTTATAGTTTTATTATTCCAATATTAAGAAAACAATTAAAATGCATTTAAGGAATTAAAAGCAAAAATATTAAACAGATGGAGTTTGAATATTCAAATTCAGAAATTCCAAGGAGATTTAGCTTATTAAAATCCATAAAGATAAGCCTGATGTTATGGTTACAAAGTTGGAAACAAAAGTCTGGAAGCACAATGCTTCAGAAATATAAAAGGGGAACAATTAGCATAATTTTTGGAGCTGGCAGGAGCAAAAAAGGAGAGAAATTAAGGCAATCCAGCAAAATTGCAAGATACATCACCTGAACTAAATCAAGTATGTCAGAATTATTAACATGCTTTCTATACACTAATATTCCAAAAAGACACTAGAGACACTAGAGAAATATCAAGCAAATTATATTTGAGAAAATTAAGTGGATCAAATTAAAACAGTTTGGAAGCTTATCTTACTAGACATGAAATTAGCTCTGCTTCATTTAGAATCAGATTCTGATACCCTGTCTGTAGGGGCATGACTGCACAAGACACTTTACTTGAGATTAGAGTAAATTACTACGCAGTAATCATCACTGTCTACATATGCAGATGTTTACTGCACAGTAATTTGCTCTAATCCTGAATAAAATTGCTACCTGTAAATACAAGTAGCAAATTTACTCAGGAGTAATTACTGCACAGTATGGCACATGTTGATGGCCTACAGGGAGCAAATGTGCTCCCAATCAGTCAGGCAGCAGGAGCGCTCCCAGCCCTCAGGAGCTCCCTGCTTCTGGGGCAGGCTCCACCACCAGAGTTCGGGCAGGGACAGCAGCAGGGAGCTCTCAGCTCCTGCTCCATGATTACGGAGTGGGGACTAGGAGCTCCCTGCTGCCAGGATAGGGGGACATTGTCCCCACCCGGGCTCTGGTGGTGAAGCCTGTCCCTGCAGCAGGCAGCTCCTGGGGGCAGGAAGCAATCTTCCAGTCCCAGCAAGAAGACAGCTGTCTCCTGGCCCTGTGCTCCCTGTCAGGTCCTGTGCTAACCCCCAAGGGGAGCCTAGAGCTTCCCCTGGCTGCTGCAGGTGGCCTGTGCAGGGCTGGCAGGGGTGGGAGCAGACTGCTGCCATGAGCAGCAAATCTGCTTCTGCTTCCCTGCATGCATAGATGCCTGCCCAGGGTGAGTTAACTCTAGAATAATTTACCCCAGAGCATTTGCACATGTAGATGCACCCTAGTTTAATATCACCTTACAAGGAGCCTCCCAGTTCAGCAAAATATGGGGTATCAAAATTTGGATCTTAAATATACAAGCCACCTGGTCCACAGGGGCTCACCTTCATAATTTAAATAAGAGTTTTCCTATCTTACTCCAGCCTTAGCTGGTTTCCACATCTCTCCCAGCTTGCACATGCTACCTGCCTGTTCTATGTGGGGTTCTTCCCAAGGGCCAGGCTAGGAGCATCCCCACCTAGCCAACTGATAGGATTAGCAAGCTCTGCCCTACATGATATTTCAGTAGCGTGCCCCCAAATATCTTCCACTTATATTCCATCTCATAAAAGCATCAGTATTGCAGGCTGGATTTGAGCTAAGGGTTTTATTCTGAAATATGCTAAGCACTGTCACTGTCTACTTAGCCCAGGCAAATTTACAGTGCTTAGTACTTTGCAGAATCAGGACCTAGGTGGTTGGTTAAATGGTTTTGAAAGAGGCCCCAGATTTGCATTAACCAGCTTCTTTTCTCCAGTCCAGCTCCTAATCTGTCCTTTTTCTTTCTTCCATATGATTATTCTTGTTCTTCTACCTGCTGCTCCTCTGCCCACTCCTCTTTCACTTGTGATTGCTGTGCTATCTTTCTGTTCTCTTTGAAGGTTGCCTCACCTCCTAAGTGATTGCATGCATGCTGTCCTGCTCTTGCTTTCTCTCTTTTTCCTGTATTTTGAAAAGATAACTTTTTACAATTATTTTTAAAATAATCTCATTTTATACAGCCAGCATTAATACTGTTCTAATACATCACCTAGAAATGACTTTATAAAACCCTTAGTTCATATCTGCAGTGCATTACAATAATTGGCAAATCAAAGGCATGGTGATTATGCTGCCTTTAGAAGGCATGGAATAGAATGCATAGCATATTTCATGTGTCAAAAAATATTCAAAGTGTCAAATAAAGGCTACATACTTGCTCAGCTAACTTAAAAATCAGAAAGACTGGAATTTTTTGTACACTCAAAATCAGTCAATTCTTCAGGTAACTGATTCCTTAACAGGAATAAATTAGACAGTTTTGAAAGAGAAAAAAAAAATCTGGCAGCCTATTCATATTCTAAGAAAATGTATTTCTTGGTTTTGTAGGTAATATAGTTTTGTTAGATTAAAAAAAACAAATGTTTGCTTCTGTTTTAATAAATTGATCATTAAGACACTGTAACTTTTATAATCTATGGAACTGTCTCTCTCAAACAACACTGAAAAAAATTAAAACTCATGACTTTTAATTAAGAGTATAAAATTCATTTAAAAAATGTGTTTTGGAATGTAATAAGGGAGTGAGAAACTGGAAGTGATTAACCCCTTTCTACATATCTCTGTTCTTACTATATTTCTGCATACAAAGTCTTGTGTGAAGGGGTCCTGACCTCATTGGAGTCTGCAAGTTCTACTGAAATACAAGCAGTGCTACAGTAATCATGCCTTAGCTTCTTGCCTCAGGTTGAGGTAAGATGGAGACAACTGAAATGCCCTCTGAATAGACCTTACAGGATAAAATTTCTCAAATAATAATTGTCCTAATAATTTGGCAGAGGTGAAAGGGTTATTACTGTCTGTGTCCTAGGTTAAGGCTGGAATCAGCCTCAATGGTTTGGAGGCTTTGGCCTTATTTTTAGGGGCCTTAACCTGTGACATGGTGCATCATTATGTTATACCAGTGGGCTAGGCAATACCTTGAAATACCTGTTCTCTAGGTATAACAGACTGATTTTTTTCCTTTTGTTACACAAATGCCTCAAGTTCCTATGCTTCCTCCTTTAAATTACACTGCTTTGACTTTCAGCCAACTAGAAGGTAGAATACAAGAAAGGCAGCTTTTTAGAGAATCTAGAATTAAGAAGTCGTGGCTTTGGTCTTCCTACATGAGCTTAATCAATTAATTTAGGGTCAGATCCAAATTATTCTAAATGTCTCTGCTTAAGTGTTGCAGTACCTAAACATTATGAGTCTTGCCTCTATGTACGATCCAAATAGAGAAGGTTTAGTGCCTAGGATTTACATATAGTCATTGAAAAAGTATGGTTCAGAGCAAGGAGATGCAATAGGCAGCCAACAGGAAACATTAGGCACTGAGGTGTGTCTAGATTCCTGCTCTTCCTCAGAGCTTAGGCAATTGACTCAGGGTTTCCCATTAGGCACCTCCATCCTTTCTGCACCTAGAACTTTTAGTGGGAAGACATCTGACTCACACTAACAGCAGTTCAGTACAGTGCATGACCCCCATGATAAGTTTCACTTGAAAACATAGGTGGTGGCAATAGCCTGGTGAGTGAAAAACTCACTGAGGAAGTGGGAGAGCTGGATCCTAGAGCTTTCTGAGTCCAAGGAGATTCATACCCACATCTCCCACCTTCCAGGAGAATCCTCTAACCACTAGGCAAGGGATGTTAAAGTTATGGCCCACTGGCTAGATTCAGCCCATGGAGCCATCCCATCTGGTCCACCAAGCTACCAGCAGACTATTGGAAATTGCTTGGGACATGTCCTGTCACAGAATTTAGGGCCCCTGAGCCCAAGTAGACCTGGCCATCAGTGGGGGTGAGGCAGGGGGTGCAGATATAGCCCTTACCCTGTGCCTGCTGGACCCTCAGCATTCACCTGGATCAACTGCTGCTGGCTCCAATGCATACAACCCAGGAGGAGCCCCACAGTCTGGATCCAGCCTGCGGTGACTTTGATGTCCCTGCATTAAAGTTATAGAGTAGTATATTTGGGGGAAGTCCCCGCTGCCTTTCCTATTGAAGTCACAACAGTGGGCAGAAGCGAATTCAAGAATCATTGGGCAAAAAGATGAAAGCAAAAGAAGACATTTCTTGGGAGCCTAGTAATGATTGCAGTGCCTTGAGGGAAAGAACACCGTACATCAGACCCTATTGTCACTGTTATTATTGGGGGGGGGGGTGGTATCAATGGTTTTCTAATATAAAATGCATAAACAATCTTATGACCAGGGTCCAAAACCCTGGGCTCCCACCTCAGTGAACTACAGAGTAAACTCTTCCTTGTTCTTCTTCTGCCCCCATGAATCTTGTATCACTGGTTGCCCAGTGCCACAGCTTCAACAGGGATGTTGGAACATGCCTCCATCTAGCATACTCTACTCCTAGGGTAGCTAAGGTACTCTGAAAGGAAACAGATAGATGTGGATTTAATTACCTCCAGGTTACAGAAGGCCTAGGGCTCAGGCCTCTCAATTACTGGATAAGTGGTTTAACCACTAGGTTTTTGTGAAAAAGCTGAGGAGCACCATCATCAGTGCTTTATACTGGACTCAATCCTGTTGATGTCAGGGGTTAGGCCTGACCATTCTGATCTGGAAAAAAACTGAGCTTAACCAGGAGTTAAATGCCTTCAGTTCTTGATCTGGATCTCCTCTGCATGTGTACATCAGCTTAAATCTAAATACCTGTGCCAGAATAGAGACACCTACTGAGCAGACTCACCCATTGGTTTTTGCAGCTGGTGAAGTCAATCTGGATAACATTTGGAGATAAAGCACCAAAGTTCCATTTCAGTTTCACTGAGGAATCTACAAAAATGGTTTGGATCAGGCCTTTAGTCTCACTAGGTGTGTCCATATATGCATTAGATCTAGGAGCAGTTTACTTGCGAGCAGCACAACCAAGCAGGCATCTACATATGTAGGGAAGCGGGAGCAGATTTACTGCTAATGGCAGCAAACTGCTCTCACTGCCTGGGGTCCTGCAGTGGGCTGTTGCCACCACAAAGGGGTGCTCTAGGCTCCCCCTGGGTGCTAGCCCAGGGGTTAACAGAGAGCACTGGACCAGGAGAAAGCTGTCTCCTGGCCAAGGCTGGGACATTGCTCCCTGACCCAGGGGGCAATGTCTTCCTGCTCCAGCAGCAGGTAGCTCCCAGCCACGGATCCCTGATCAGGACAGGACACGCAGAAAGAACCATAGAATCACAGAAAATTAGGGTTGGAAGGGGCTTCAGGAAATCATCTAGTCCAACCCCCTGTTCACAGCAGGACCATCCCCACCTAAATCGTCCCAGCCACAGCTTTGTCTAGCCAGTTCTTAAAAAACTCCAAGGATGGAGATTCCACAACGTAGATAACCCATTCCAGTATTTTACTATCCTCCTAGTGTGAAAATTCTTCCTAATATCTAACCTAAACTTCCCATGCTGCAACTTGAGACCATTGTTCCTTGTTCTGTCATTGGCTATGACTGAGAACAGTCTAGCTCCATCCTCTTTGGAACCCCCTTTCAGGTAGTTGAAGACTGCTATTAAGTCCCCTCTCAGTCTTCTCTTCTCCAAACTAAATAAGTCCAGTTCCCTCAGTCTCTCTGCATAAGACTTGTGCCCAAGCCTCCTCACCGTTTTTGTTGCCCTCCGCTGGACTATCTCCAATTTGTCCACGTCATTCTGTAGCGGGGGCCCAAAACTGAACACAGTACTCCAGATTTGGCTTCACCAGTGCTGAATAGAGGGAAATAATCACTTCCCTTGATCTGCTGGCAACATACCTATCAATGCAGCCCAGTATGCTGTTAGCCTTCTTTGCAACAAGGGCACACTGCTGGCTCATATTCAGCTTATTGTCCACTGTAACCCCCAGGTCATTTTCTGCACAGTTGCTACCCAACCATTCAGCCCCCAGCTTTTATTGGTATGTGGGATTGTTCCATCCTAAATGCAGGACTTTGCACTTTTCCTTGGTGAACCTCATGAGATTCCTTTTGGCCCCATCATCCAATTTGTTTAGGTCACTCTGAATCCTAGCCCTACCCACCAGAGACTAGACACACACCTTTCTGGGGTTATTTGACCCTAGTAGTCTTTCCTGCCCAAAACAGGGGGGTTGACCTGATGATCTCACGAGGTCCCTTCGAGCCCTAAACTTCTGTGGATCTGTGTCTACTATTCCCCCCAGATTGGTATCATCTGCAAAATTGCTAAAGGTACACTTTATGCCATCTTCCAGGTCACTGATGAAGACATTGAACAAAACCAGTCCCAGGACCAATCCCTGGGGCACTTCACTTGATAACGGCTGCCAACTAGACATCAAGCCATTGATAATTACCTTCTGAACCCAATGATCTAGTCAGTTTTCTATCCAAAGAGCAGCAGGGGAGGGGCAGGTCTCAACCGCTTCCTCGATCTTCGATGGGGCAGCTTTCAGCGAGCCCCTGGCTAGGCAGGGATTCCCCATCTAGTGGGGGTTCACTACTAGCTGCCCCATTGGATCAGGGCAGAGGGCTGGGACCTACCCCTGACCAAGACAGTTCCTAGCCCATACTCTACAATTGTGGCGTGGGGACTGGGGAGCCTGGTTCTCTCTCAGCTCTAAGATCGTAGAGCTGGGTTGGGAACAGGCTGCAGAGTTTGTTCCCTGCTCAACTCTGCAATCACAGAGTGCGGCAGGGAACAGCTCTGCAATCGTGGAGCTGAGTGGAAAACAGGCTGAGAAGCTTGTACCCCACTCAGCTCTATGATTGTGGAGCTGGGTAGGGAACAGGCTTCCCAGCCCCTGCCAGCAGGGAGCTCTCAGCACCACTTCTGCAACAGTGGGGCTGGCACTGGGAGATCCTTATATCCCAGGTTGAGCCCTGCAGTCACAGGGCTCAGGCTAGGAGACAAGAATTGTGCATTGCAGGCCCCGCAGTCATGGAGCAGGTGCTGGGAGATAAGGATCTCTCAGCCCAATCCCCACGGTTGCAGAGCTGGCATTGGGAGATAAGTATCTCCCAGCCCCCCTGCTCCCTGATCATGATGATGAAGAAGGATCTCCCAGTCTCCGCTCCCCAATCACAATCCCAGAGTGAGGGTGGGGGGCTTGGAGTTCCTTGCTCCTGGGGCAGGAGGACATAGTCCCCACCAAGGCTCCGGTGGTGGAGCCTGCTACAGCAGCAGGCAGCTCCCAGGGGGAGGGAGCAATCTCTTGTCCCCTAGTGGCCAGCCAACCAAAAGCAGATTTGCTCCTGGTCATGTGCCTAAACACATGTTACAGCGCCGTTAGTAATTGCAAGCAAATTTGCTACTTGCATTTGCAGGTAGCAAATTTACTCATGATTAGCAAGGCTTACTGTGCAGTAAACTATGCTATACTTCGCATTAAAGTGTCTCGTGTGCTTCAGCACACCCACTGTGCTTCAGCTCCTCACTAGGGTGTTATGAGATTAAATATGATAACCCTGGCAAAGCAATTAGATACAAGACAGTTGCCTTTCTCTTCCACTTTCTTCAACAGCACTGGGTGAGAAGCTGGCTGTAAGAGTTGTGACACTGTGGCAGGGAGTACAATATACCAATACTTTTAACTAAATCTGTTTTCTCAGTTATGGACTAATGCAAGGATGGCCAAGAGCACATTCAAATAGATTTTAGAAAATACTGCGTTTGAATTCATCAGACTGAAGGCACAGCTGCCCTTTCCTTATCTCTTTTTAGAAGGAGGTCCTACCTAGAGGGGAAGAGGTTTACTAAGTTGCCTTATGGAAGAAGTAATCACATTATTAAAAAGGTTGAGATCTCCTTTAAAGTGCATTACAAGCAGTTTTTCAAAATATGCCCTGAAATCTCTTTCTCCCCACCGTGAAATAGCATAACCATACTTAAAAGAGTCTTATGCTTTTATTTCTTCATTTCTTTCTGTGTAGGTGTAGAGTAAATAAAATTCTGTTCCCATACTCTGTTGGGTAACTATTGTGATTTCTTAGAGCTTGATCATTATATAATCTGATTTGGCAGACTGTAGTGGCACTTGTTTCGATACAGGTCCAAACTTTTAAGTATTAAGTTTCATTGAGCTTCCACACTTGTGAGAGTCACAGTTATAGTTTATGTTACTCCTGACCCCCCCACCCCACCCCACCCGCAACCAATGAGGTCCCT
>NW_017729026.1:5684215-5688059 GCF_001723915.1 Gavialis gangeticus | reverse complement strand
CCACCCCACCCCACCCCACCCCCAATTCTCCAGCTTTTGTTGTCAAGGTTAGTGTCACTAATCCAGTTTCCTAACAAGAAGACTGGAATTGAGAAATGATCCTGTCTCTTTCTCAGCTCTGAGGTCTTCCATGTTCATGTAAAAATGAGAACAGCACCACTCAAAATAGTTTTTTTCAGCAATAACTAGCATTTTCTTTGCCAACCTCTATTTCCAGCATTTTGAACTATGAATCCAAAGCTTATTTGGAGCCTCTCTTCAAAGAACCTTAAAAATCATTTTTACAGTGGATATTATTCCAGCAAAATCATCATTGTTATGCAAAACAATTTGTGAAGAATATTGATTTATTTGTAAAGGATAATATCAATTTAATCACTAATGTACTGATTATGACATTACTATTCCTCTGATTTGTATTAGTTTTTCAGTTGATCCCAATTTTGATCTATCATTTTATCCACAAACAGGTTTTTTTCCAAAAATCAATGTACTTGTTTCATAATAACTTGTTGTGGTAGTCTCATAATAGTGATCAATAGTTGTCCTAATATAATTCCATTCATTTTCCCCAAATTTCATGTCAGCAAAAGTTCCCTCTGTTTAAATCCAGTGAGAGCTTGATGTTTGGCACGCTACTTGTCACCACACTGATACGATTGATCTTGTCTCTTTATGTACAATGGACAAACCATATGCCTACAACAAGTATCTGAAAAAGAAGACATAAGATTATCACAGTGCACTTAATTTAGGGTTTATAGCATATAACTGAGACTTTTTGGGTCCTTTACCATTGACTCACTGGATGGCCTTAGTCTCTGTGTGCCTCATTTTTTCTTCTGGGCATTGTGAATGTAAACATACAGAAGTGCACGCACTTTGAAATCCTTGATAAAACCCTTTTATAATCACTTTCCAATAGTCAAAGGAAATCAGGTACTTAAATACTAAAGGAAGAGGTGTCTTAAATATAGAACTTAGCCTCAGTAAACCTTGCAACTATGTTCATTGCAGTAATTTAGGGGTCTGGCACACGCTACATTTAGGTCATGATTAAGGTGTTAAATGAACCATGAATAGTAACCTGACCACATGTTAAAGCCAACTTACGGCATGATAATAGAGCAAATCTTTGTGGCTCATTTGTATCACACTTTAAATTGAATGTATGGCCATGACAGATCCTGATGCTCAGCTGAACACAGAGACCCTGCATGGGATAGACCCAAAGTCTGGGGCTTAGTCCATACCAGATTAGTGGGATCAGGCTGGGGACAGCACCAAGTCCTGGACCTATCAGCCCCATTCAGTCCCCAAAGGCAGATGGATAGGGCTCTGTGTATATGACATCAAGGAGCATCAACCCAGTCTCAGGCTCACTGTACCCCAGATCTTTAAAGAGCAGTTGTGAAGCTGGGAGTCCTTACTGCATGTGCACTTTTTTGAGTTCCTGAGGCTCCCCTGGAAGCAGCAGTTGAGGATCTGGCGGTGCCAATCCAGTGCATGGAGAACTTTAAAGAGCACATCTGTAGTTGAGGTGCAGCTGTGCTTCTTAAAACTCCTTGGGTAGACCCAGACAGCAGGGAGGGGTTGGGGAGACTTTAAAGAGCTTCCCCAGGCTTCCCTGCTGGGGACTTTAAACCCTGTATCTGGCTGCTCTGGCTAGGGGTTAGGGATCAGAGTCTCTTGGTGGGATTTAAAGTCACCAGGAGGGAAGCCCTTCAACTCCTTCCCCTATCCCACCTCTGTTCTCCTGCACCCAGCAGCCTAGCCAGAGCTGCCAGATACAGGGTTTTGACACTCAGACCAAGGCCTGTCCCAGCTGGTGCTGACAGTCAGCTAATTGTCCTCTCAGTGCACTGGGGACAATCAGCTGATTGTCAGCTCTACCCCAGACCTCACTGGAGTCAGTCTGGGTGTGTACAGACATTCAGGGAGGTTAGGAGGATGTTAGATTGATCTAAGGCCATCTGATCTAAGGTAATTAGGGATGGAGAAGCTAATGGGGGGCCTTGGGGAGATCAGGGTCGCAAGCAGACTTCCAGTGGGGGATCAGAGGGCAGGCAGAGTCCATGGGAGGCTCAGGATGGCAGGTGGGGTCCCCAGGGGAGATTGGGGGGGTGGGGGCAGGCAGGGCCTATAGGTGGGACTGGGGGATCTGAGGGGCAGGTGGAATCCATAGGGGAGGTGCTGGGGTCTGGGAGGGTCTGGCAGGGGCAGGGACCTCATGGGGACTATGGGGAGTTTGGGAGGGTGGGGGGCCTTACACTCCCACCCCCAAAGCCAGGGCTATTTTTCACCCTCCAACCCCCACAGTGGACCAGCCCTCCATCCTTCCTGCTCATCTGCCCACCAGGACTTACTTCCTTGGCTCTGGGCACTGGCGAATCCTGGTAAAACTAGCACCAAGAGTGAGTTGCAGGAAGGGAGGTTTTAGTAGGCTCAGGATGGGGGGTGCTGGTCCACAAGGGTGGGGTTGTCTGTCTGGTGGTGGGGGAGGGGCTGGGGGGCTAAAAATAACCTGGTGCCAGGGAGGGGGTAGGAAAAGCACAGTCCTGGGGCTGGAGCCACTGGCTGGGCTTCCCTAGCTCTGGGCCTGTGCTGGGAACTGTACAGAAGTTCAGGCCAGTTAGATTGGTCTAAAATGGCCAACCCAATTTAAGTTAGACTGCCTTGGAGGTACAGTTAACTTAGATCAGGCCAGACATTTTAGACCAATTTAACTGTCTTGAACAGAAACACTTAAATTGACCTAACTAGGGATGTAAGTGTAAGGTCTACACCTGGGCAAACTAAGTTTGATTGGGTGGCTATTTTTAATCTAGCCTCCCCCTAACCTCTCCAAATGTCTGCACCCTTTGAGTCCTGGTGGTTAAAACTTACTGTCAGCTGTTTGTCAGCTTGGGCTGGACATGTGGGTACTCCTCTTTTAACCTGCTGATGCAGAAGGAACCCAGGATTATGATCCCAGGCTGCCTCTGCACTTGCAAATAGCAATGGTATGATTAGGATCTGGTCCCAGCAATCACACTTCTTGCCAAGTGTGCCAAGGGCCTTAGTAATTAAGGAGATAGATATTTTAAATTACAAGTAATTGTTCCTGATGAGTATTATTGCAGTAATAAAATTGTAGATCAGAGAATACTGAAAATAAAGAGTTAAAGCTGCTGTTTATGTGTACTCTGCAGAAAATGGAGAAAACTTGAATAGCATGAAGAACAGGTTGAGAGATGCTGATGAAAGGAACTCTGAGCTCCTGAAAGCATTGAATGACACATTTGGAAAGCTGTCGGCCCTTCCTAATGGTAAGTAGGGAAAAATGCTGAAGCACTGGGCTCAGCTACATTTTTTTTTTTGTTTTGCATCATTTAAAATGTGTAAATATGTTAACCTTTGTCTATACCCATCTAGTCCATTGTCTGCTATCTTGGCCAGAGTGCTTCTTCTGAGATGAAGCTACGCTGCATCTGAGAGAAACTAAAGTAAAAACAAATACCAAGTATTCGGTTGCATTTTGACCTGGTGGAGACCACCACGTTTTTGACATTCTCAGATGGCCAGAGAGAAGTACTGAAAACACTGTCAGCCAGTCAGTTCCTTTCAAAGCTGAGAGCCCTTCCTCTAACAACTATTTTTGTGGACAAAGTTTTTCAGCTTGATCAAAACCAAGATGATGGTATCAACAAACAGTCCAAAGAGACAGGAATCTGAACTAAATAAAATCTCAAATTGGCCTCCAGATACCCTGTGTTTATAGGGACCCAACTGGATCCAGCCTGAAGGTTGGCTGATGTGGGTGGCTGCCCAGGGTGCCATGGTCAAGGAGGCACAATACACTCAG
>NW_017729026.1:5675720-5679215 GCF_001723915.1 Gavialis gangeticus | reverse complement strand
GTACCAAGCAGAGGGAGGTCACCCCACTCCCTTGCTCCCTCCTTCCTGTCTCCACAGGCTGCAAGCCTGTCTCCCTTCAGAGCCAGGAGGCTTCTTGTCAGCCCTCTGCCTCTACTGTCTGCTGTCAATAATTAATTGCTTTCCAGCAGTGGCAGCAAGCAGCAATGGCAAGTGGCAGTGGCAATAAAAGGGGGTGGGTAGGTGGGAGTGAGGAGGAAGTGGCAGCAGAGGCATGGCGGCGCCCAGCCTGGCCTGGCTCACTGTGACTGGCTGCTGCCTATGGGGCAATGGTGCTTCCTGAGGGCTCCACGTGCCTTTGCCACCATGCCCAGGCAGTGTCCGGTAGCCACCTCACCAGGAAGTACCAGTGCTGAGGAGGACATGGGAGGATGAGAACAGGTTAGTGGTGGAAGGTGGCAGCAGCAAGCCTGGCAGGGAGTAGCCAACAGGGGTGGGGGAGTGCCAGAGAATAAAGTGGGGCATCCAGGCAACCTGTGTCATGGTCTCCTGCTGCCTCTTATTCACCTGCATGCTCAGTGCTACCACTGTGGGCCTCAAGTGCTGCCCCCGGGGCTCCAAGTTGAAGGAGAGCCTTTCTGCCCGGGCACCACTACTGGCATCTTCTACTTGGGGCTGCTGCTCTCTGCCGGGCCAGGGAAAGAGGTGCCAGGGGAGATGCATTTGAGGGGTGGGGACCAAAATGCGAGTTTGCCCAGGGGCCCACTTTCCCTAAGGCTGGCTCTGGATCCACCTATAAAACTTCAATTTGGCTGTATTTTGGATCAGTCAACAGTGAAGTATGGTAGCATGTAGTTGTTCCAAAAGCACCAATTGTGAACTAAATCAGATGAACATGGTTTTCTAACACTAGTGCCCCTGAATTTCTTTGTATGTGAACATCAGTATATGCAAACATAGAACACATATACACTTCCCAAGAATCATCATTCTAGTTCCCTTATAAATAATTTATCAATTGCCTATTATTAAGATAGAAAGAGATATTACCTTGATCATTTCCATAACTCACATCTTGTTTCTAATTACATCTGTTTCCTTGTTACCTTCCCCATTTCATTTAATGCTCTCCTTTATTGCTTCCTTATTAACACAGGAACTTCTGTGCCTTCTTTCAAAATGACCCCTGATATGCCTCCTTCTTACAACTTAACTTTCAATTAACTGTCTACTCCTGAGTTGTCTTTCTGCCTGACTTTTTTCTCCAAACTAGAAAAGAAAGGAGAGAAAAAACTCTAGAAACTTGGGGCTGGAAGGGATCTTTTGGGCCATCAAGTCAGCTTATAGTCACAGTCAGCCATTTATTCAAAGCCTTACAAAGCACCTAGTCTGTGAACAGCACAACTCCAAGGCACAAAACCAGAAACACCATGGGTGAAAAAGCAGGGCAGAGAAGAAATTAGTTAATATATATTCAGATAATACTAGTGATAGTAAAGGAAATCTAAATTAGAGAAATGCACCATTTATAAAATCACAACTAACATCTGCAACTTTGGAATCAAACTGATGCAGTCTTCTTCATTGTAATTATCTTGTGCTTCCAGTTCCTCTTTCACTTTGGACCACTGTGTGCAGTCTTTATTTCCCATGCTATGTCTCATTCATACAGTAAGTTTCTTAGGACAGACATAGGCTTTCTTTAATTATCATGAAGTGACCTACAAAATACATTCTTTATAACTAATAACAAAAAGTCTTTAATATTCATTAATAGTCCTGAACACCATATATTTACTACTGTGTGTGTGTATGACATATATACACAGACAGAGAAGTACAATATAACATAATTATAATGGACACTGGTAAATGAAATATTTGCTTATAGTGAACTAAAAGCTCCACCGCCTCTTTAAGAGTATAGTTTGCTAAGCTCCTTCTGTCTGAGGGACAGCTTGTTTTAATGAAACTATGCCCTGAAAATTACTCAAATTTATAATCTGTCTATTCTGGGGTGGTCATGAAATTCTGCAGGAAGACAAAATTTTGTATCTATTCATTTCTCATGTTTTTGCCTTTCCAGATTTTACATTGCTAAAGTATTTTGTTCTATATTCAAGAATCTGCCCAGATACTTGCAATTTCTCATTTGTAAGATTTTGTGGTAATATGCCATGCCTATTTTAGATCATTTTGTGATCTTATGGCTACAGCTACAGATATGACTGTTGTCTTTATGAGTGCAGATAGATGTCTCAGTCACACAGAATGGACCTCAGAGGGCAGTTGCCCTTAGGACACAGAATACTAAATATGAAGGAAGCAGAAGAAAAATGAAATATGCAACCCATGGGAATCTAATAAACTACTGTCAGATTAGAGTTAGTGGGTATTTGCCCTTGGGAGAAAGATACTTACACATACAGAGGCTCAGATGGCATGCTTTCTAAATGTGATTAAAACCAAGAATAAAATCTGCAGCAAATAAATGCCAAAGGTAGGAAAATGCAGTAAATTAGTTATCAAACAGGGAAATAACCAAGGGAAGGCACAAAAAATCCCTCCAGTCTTATCCCTGACTCTTCAAGGATTCAACAAGACTGAGTGGCCTAAACTAATATTTCTTGTGTCAGCTCTGAAGTAATAGCCTGGCAATAACAGAAAGAAGCAAAACGGGAGGACAGCTTACCTTAGGAAAAGGACCCACATTCTCAAAAGGGGGCAAATGTAATAAATGCAATGTATCCAGTGGCTAAATGTCAAGGGAAAAGTAACACAGCGATCTCAGTTTACATTCCTCATAGGTAGGTTTCACACAACGAAATTTGGAATGCCTCTTAAAATGGCCAGCAAAGGAGCATACTCAGACACTTTAATGAAAAGAAGTAGAGAAAAGTAATCAAGCCCCAATATCATTTTCCTTGTGAAATGTTGATATATAGTATAAAATGGCTTTGTTTTACTTTCAAGGCATGGCTATGTTTTAGGGGCTCTCCCAGCCAGAATACCTAGAGGAGGTGCTTAAGGAGGCATGCCCTGGAATAAGATATGAACTTTGTTTTCAAAAGGCAGGATGAAGGGAAAAAAGATCTTTATTTGTAGTAAGTAACTGGTAGCAGCAGCTCGAGAACCTAGCCTCCTCACTGTTCTTTTCCCTGTGGATCATGTACAATTATTTTCGCTTTTGCTCCCATAGAAGTTGATGTGGCAGAAACTGCTGTTATTGTTACTTCTTCATTTACATTGTGCACCCAGAAGCTGTTTTTTGGGGGAAAGGTATGTGTTGTATGTAAGAAAATATGGACAGGAAACCATGGACAATATGAGAACCAGTCCTACTTCCAGTCAGCTATAGGACATATCTTTACTAGCCCACCATATAAGTTGAAAAGATAACTTTGGATGTCTTTTGATCTATTTCACTCTAGTTGCCATAATACTACATTACCAAATCATATATATTTACAACATGCCTGGGGAGTAGAGAAGCACGCTTTCCAATTTACTGATGGGAAACTGAGCCACAAGATCCGT
>NW_017729026.1:5668664-5670720 GCF_001723915.1 Gavialis gangeticus | reverse complement strand
GAGAAGCACGCTTTCCAATTTACTGATGGGAAACTGAGCCACAAGATCCATAAAGTCCCTAATTCCTACTTGGGTGCCAAAATTCTATTGAAAATGTTAATAGCATTATCTCAAATGAGAACAGCATGCAAGGACTCAAAATACAATTGTAGTTTGGGGTCTTCTCAGAGTCAGATCATGTATGGGAGAGCAGGAAGGAGTTAGAAGCCAATGGGAATGAAGTACCTCAATACTTTTGAAGATCTGAGCATAGCTAACTTGTCTAGGATAAAACAAGAAATCTGTACTTGAGCAGGAAATGGAATTGCATTACCTGAGCCTCAGCTTACTGCGTCTAACCACTGTATCACCATTAGCTGTACCTAGTATGTACCACAATATAACCTACATTATTTTGATTAAGAAAATTAGTTTTCTGCACTCTATTCATCAATACATCAAAGTTCTCCATTGTATCAAAGACTTTGAAGGGTCATCCCTCTTTCACTCTCAAGATTAAACAGACAATCTTAATGCAGAGATAAAAATTCCATAGAAAAAAGACTCTGGTTAAGGTAAGGTTTGGTTTTCAACGTCCAAATGAGATTGAGTAGTCTGCCTTTTGATTTTAAATCTGCCCAGTCAAGAAAGACCTATAGAATAAAATTCTGCTCTCCAAACTCATGCTGCATGGGAAGGTCCTATTCCCATAGTAAGGTTTGCAGCATTCTGTAACAAACTGACTTTTTTGATACATATAAATAAAACCACTATAACTTTGGCATGCTGCTTGATCTCCTTGATAAACTTTCTTGCTTACAGATACAGCTGCAAAAGTGCAAGCAGTCAAAGACAAAGCCACACAAGCTAATGACACTGTGAATGATGTGCTGGCTAGAATTAAAGACCTTAATCAGAATCTCTTGGGATTAAAGAACAACTACAGCAAACTTGCAGATGACGTGGCCAAAACAAATGCTGTTGTGAAAGATCCCATCAAGAACAGTAAGTTCTTTATTTGGTTTGTATATTTTTCCCTTTATTCCCTAAAAGGAAATACACAGACCTCTCACTGTTACCATGATGTGATTTATAGGACATCAATACAGAACTTAATAGAATACATCAGTAGAGTGCAACTTGCTGAGGTTTTATATTGCTGTACTGAATTTTAAATGTGAAATAAAAAACTTTTAGCCACAAGGATTGCTGCTGGTATAGGATAAGAAGAAGGTTAGTCATCATCAGAATAAACTTATAGGCTAGGGACAGAAATTTCACATAAACCAGTACAAGTGATGAGAAACCAGTCAAATCTGTAACACAACAGAAGTTCAGCGCGCATAAACCAAAATTTAAAATGGCAAAAAATGGTTTAAGATAAACCTGGATGGGTGTAGTATCAGACTTAACTGATTTAGATGAAATCAGTTTATTGAACTTCTGTCCCAGATCCCCTCCAGATACAAGTTAACTCACAGTACCCCAGCGTCCCAGGATGTTTTGCACCTCCCCTACAACCCCCTCTTCCCCCCCAACACACACACAGGGTCGGCAGGCTAGCCTTGGCCCAAGCTGTCTGCTCCAGCAGAGCAGGGAGGCGTGCTGCATTTTCAGAATCAAAAGTGATTGTCTGTTACTTGTTTATTGGTTCAATCTACACAGCCTCTATAGACTAACCTGTGAAGACTGAATCAATTCAGCCTTGAACTTTTTGACTGTCTGTACTTAGCCCTAGTTTATATTTTTCACTATATCTTTTCATATAGTGAAAAACTGCTTAAATGGGGTGGGAGAGTAATTAAAGAAACTTGCATTTGGCTGGAGATTCCCCACTCTGCACTGCTATGGTACAGGGTAAGCACAGCCCCCATCAGCTCCTATACAGTCCAGCTCTAGTGGTACAGGAAATCTCTTTGCCCCAAGACAGCAGATATATCAGTAGCAGCAGGCGGTGGAGGGAGGAATGGGAAGGAACATGACTCTAAGCATGGAGAGGAAGGTGTGGGGGAGGAATTCTTACCTTCTTTGGGACTTAAGTCCCTAGCTATTGCTTCTGTGTGTGTGTGGGTGAGCA
>NW_017729026.1:5661262-5663664 GCF_001723915.1 Gavialis gangeticus | reverse complement strand
GTGCAGCCTTTGTAAAATCTTGGATCCATTTCTGGATATACACTGATGTCCAGTTCAGGAGACTGAGTCTGAGAACCCTAATTTGAGTGCCCAAGTGTGAAAATTGAGGCAAATAGTTACACATTACTAGCAGCTTTGTATGCATGAAATAATGAGTTTCTTCAGAATAATCCTGTCCATTAAGTTATGTGACTATGTGTTTTTATTCTTTTTAAACAATTATCTTACAGTATCATTTTCTGTTTTTTCTTTTTGTCTCTATATTGCCTACAGAAATCAGTACGTATATTGTTCTTTTCTTTTTGTGCCTTAACTTTTCTTTTTGGTTTTTTCCTTTGCCAGCAACTGATGCTTAGCCACATATTAGAATAGCTTTTGCATGGTGTTCTTTTGGGTGCTGCATTAGACTAGTTAAATATTTTTTTTTAATGCTGCAACAATAGCACTAATAATTTTTGGGTTATTGTACGGTATACTTAAATTGCCACAGGAACTTTTATTCTCAGCAAGTACCTGACCTCTTGTACCAACTAATGGGTGAATTTTAGAATATCTTCAATATTCAATTTGGATCAATGTCCAAATTTGGACAGGTTCTTTAATGTTATCCACATTTTATGTGATCCCTTCTCATTCCTTGTACATGTAACTTTCTCCCAGATTACCAACATATATGTACTGTCGATGGGCACTAGCTACCATGCACATCAGAAGCAGGTCAGATATACTAGGAGATTAACGGAGAAAGCTTTGGGGCTGTTGACAAGTTGTACATTGGAAAAAGATTCGCTGATATTGACAATCAGGACTCATAGTAGAGATGATATCTTTTATTAGAGCAACAAGATTTTTACAAAAAAAAATTTTTGCAAAAATCTTGTTGCTCTAATAAAAGATATCATTCTCTACTATGAATACTGATTGCCTTTTCCTCTAGACCAATATGGCTACAACCTGGATACCTCACTGATATTGCGAAACTCAAGCAAATACAGGAAAAGAGAGGAGATCCTTATGTTGAACTAATTAAGTGTGTTTGAGACATGGAAAAATATTTGCAATGCCTTTAAATTTGTGATTAGAATGAAACTTTTTCTAGGTATGACCACATAACTCATTTTGGGAGTAGTCCTATAATAATTGGGAAAGCAATTAATGAGTATGAAGGAATCATTCTTTTAAGAAAGGATAAAGAAGAAAGGTAAATGTTTAATTGACAGCTGCATCATACTATACCAGTGTGTTCTCACAGCATCAACCTTAGCCTTAGCAACTGATCCAAAATATTAATGTAATTCTGGCATATGGTACCATTGCTATCTTCAAAATCTTAATGAATTACTAAAATTATCATGACCTTGTTTTTCTCAGGCACTTTATAGTTTATTTGGTCTTGGCACTAAAATATAAAATTGCTTGGGAATTCCCTCAGATTTTGTTTCTGCTGTTTGTAGCCATTCCGTCAAATTCTAGCTTCTAAAATCCTGCATTTTTTTCATGTGAAGTTGCAGATGCAGATGCCACTGTTAAACATCTAGAAAAGGAAACAGATCGGCTCCTGGATAAGCTCAAGCCAATCAAAGAACTCCAGGATAACTTGGGGAAAAACATCTCTCAGATAAAAGAACTGATAAATCAAGCTCGGAAACAGGCCAATTCTGTAAGCCTTTTTCTCTCAGTAATTCTGGGTTGTGGGTGGGTAGTATGTTTTTCTAGTTTGTATTTTTTCCGGGAGGAGAATCCTTTTCAGTTTCAGATGTGTATGTTGAAGATTACAATATAAATACTTAGGTAGACAGAACCTAGGATATTAGATATCTGATGATTTTCTATCTCTGATGATGTTATACCATGGATCTATCAAATGGAATATATTTTCAGAAATGTAGCACTATGGAAAGTTTATCATTTAAGTGATGTTATAGGTAAAAGTACAGCAAGAGGTCAGTGAAGGGGGGAAATTTCCATCACTAGATATTTGTGCAAAAACTTAAAAATGCAGAGATCACAGGCTTGGTTTTGTTTACCATGCACAGATATCTATAACCTGATTTTATTGAAAGTTCCATTACTCGTGAAAAATATGGTCTTAATAGCATCATATCTGGTTTTTGGTCCCAGACTGAGCCATCTCAAACTCACTGAAAATGCTAAGTGTGCTTGCGTTTCCATTTTCTTGATTTTCTTCAACTGGTAACAATTGAATAGACCCTTGTGCTCAGGATAAGAGTGTATTTTCTAGCATGATTACTAAGTCCCAAGCCTTTCTCCCTGATGTAATTATGTTTTTAAACTCAGGGATCAGCCAGTAATACTAAACTTATTTGGTTTGTGACCTACAACAATCAGGAACACCGTACAGAAAATCCTAAGAGATGAAAGTTCAATAAGTCTCCTGTATA
>NW_017729026.1:5612791-5656262 GCF_001723915.1 Gavialis gangeticus | reverse complement strand
TGCGTTTCCATTTTCTTGATTTTCTTCAACTGGTAACAATTGAATAGACCCTTGTGCTCAGGATAAGAGTGTATTTTCTAGCATGATTACTAAGTCCCAAGCCTTTCTCCCTGATGTAATTATGTTTTTAAACTCAGGGATCAGCCAGTAATACTAAACTTATTTGGTTTGTGACCTACAACAATCAGGAACACCGTACAGAAAATCCTAAGAGATGAAAGTTCAATAAGTCTCCTGTATAATTCATGTGAAACCCAGATATGGGAGGACAAATGGCTGAAAGGAATGTAGACATAATAACAGAGCTGTGACATGTTTGTTCTTTGAACCACCTTGATAAAAACCTATTTCAGATTCTCATGGAAGTATAGATAAGGCAAAAAGGCAGGTTAACAAATTCTAATACTTTTCACCTATGTAGTACCTTTTATCCAAACATTTCAGAGCACTTTGCCTCCTAACACCTCGAGAATAGGTAAGTACATTGTTTTTACCCCTGGGATGCCAAAAGATAAGGAAGTTAAATGTCTTGTCCAGTCATGTAGGGACAGAGATAACCATACACTCTTGAGGCAAACAGAAAATGAAGTTGTCTTAATATTAGTGTGGCATAAATGTGACAAAAGTTCTAGGGCCAGTTCTTATTCCATCTATTAGGCATCTAAAAAACCACTAGTGGAAAAGATAGTTCTCCTCACCACTTTTTTTCAACTTAATTTCAACACTAAGATGAAGACATATATCAAAAGATAAATGCATGAAAGTATGAAAGGTCTTTTAGGGACTGTAGAGGGTGGAATAAAATTGCGCTCATGCTGCATCCAAATGAGCAAGGGGGTATGGTCTGCGGTGCTACAAACTGCATGTGGAGAATGTTAAGATTTGAACATGCAAATTTGCAGCATGGTGGGATTTCCCAGTAGCAAAAAAAAAAAAAAGAACAAGAAATGCCAGAAAAAAGGTGGTGCAGCATATGCAAAAAAAAAAAAAAAAGTGTGCACTGGCACAAATGGAGGCTGGGCTCTCCAGAGCAATGGTCTGACTGCTGGAACAGCCTCCATCTGTCCCTGTTGCTCCAGCATGCCACTAGGACACCAAGTAAGACTTCTGGGGCCAGCATAGGTGCAGGCTCCAGCCTCCAGCTCTCCCTGCCAGAAGAGCGGGCAGGATCTGGGCAATGGCAGTTTGCCCATTGTGGGACAGTTTGTCCTGCAATGAAGCACGCATGCAGGGGCGTGCGCTGAGGCAAGTTGTGTTGCTACAAGTTCATGCCCCTGCTCACCCAGACACTACCTAGGTGTGTTGTAGGTGGAATAGGCTATAACCCTTAGCACCCTTCAAAAAAAATTCCAATTCAAACACACAGTAGAAGCCAAAGTAGAACTCATTTGTACCTGGGTCATTCACAGCATGCTTAATATGCAGCAGATTGTTAAACTAAGAACAAGTTGCTGAGCTGCTTGATGTGGCTTTTACTTCAAAGGGTGCTGTTTCCCTGATCAGCTGGAATTTATCAGTGATCCCATGCAGTTGATCAGAGAAGTGGTACCCTTTTAAATAAAAGCCACCTGAACAGGTGGAACATCTCAACAGTCCTGTGTGGCAGCTTACTAGATGTCTGTGTGCCCCTGGCTATTTTGCAAACCCTCATCTTCACAGAAATGTAAGGAACCCAGCTCACTCTGAAGAACCTGGATTCTACCATACAAAACTCTCCTGGTCCTTTCTGCTTCCCCCAGTGGACACTCAGTCACTGATTCCCTCAATTCCCCAAGCCTGAACTTCTAGGTCTTAAGATCCTGACTCAGCAAATATTTCCACTTGCAACAGTAAGGTAAATGAGACTCATTTACACACTGAAAATTATGCAGATGATGAATAATTTTAAATGTCAGGGCTTTAATGCATTTCTCAACCCCACAACATAAACCTAACTTGGAGAAAGAAACTATTGATGTCATTGCTAGTTTTGGGTACCAAGAATCTAGACAATAGTTAAATTGTCCAGTTAATTACATTTCTTCTTTGCATCTATTCCATTTGCCCTAATGCCCATGTGAGTTCATTCCAATTACCGATGCTACAGTATATAATACAGAACTCATAATCATCATTATTAGATCATTATTTTTATGACTTACTGCAGATTTCTTAAAATAGACCTAGCAACAGAAAAAAGGGCAGGTTAAAAATTTCAGCACAGCTCTATGAAAAGGAAACTTGGGACACATAATAATGAAAAGCATCTCCTTTGGGGACCATTTTGTAGCACCATGAAATCATAAAAATGATTATTTGTAAAAAGAATGTTTAAATAAGCCAACCATACAGGTCAAATCACAGATACTAAAGAAAGAAAAAGGAAGGTTACCTAGTCCATCCCCAGCAATATGCTAGGACCTAGGTTATACTTCTGATTCCTTTCTACGACTAACTCTTGGATATCTCTGTTACCTGAACCTCCATAGTAGCCTCTTACAGACATTTATGTATTCTAGTAATTTTTATATGAAATAAATATTCTCCTGATGGGCCAGGAAGGCAGGATAACAGGCCAAAAAAGGCCGATATATATCATCACTCATTATAAAAATCTATTCTACAAGAGAAGGCAATTTCAGTCTCCCATACACCTTGTGCAAGCAGCTCTGACTAGTCCTCAGAGATGTGAAACAAAAATGAGACAGTATACTCTTTTTGCAGTTCTTCTAAAGCCTCTATTTTTGTTCCCTCTGGAATAATGAGCTGTAACCTGAATTCTCTGTGCTGTGTTTTTTATAAGATCAAAGTCTCTGTGTCTTCTGGAGGTGACTGTATACGCACATACAGACCAGAAATAAAGAAAGGAAGCTACAACACTGTTATTGTCAATGTGAAGACAGCAGTTGCCGACAACCTCCTTTTTTATCTTGGAAGTGCCAAATTTGTAAGTCTGGTTCTCAGTTTTCTCTTATTGGAGTTTCTCAATCATACAGGATCTCTGGCAAACAAAGATGACAAGAATGCTTTCCATTAGAGACTTCAAAGGAATGGCAGAGGACCCAAGAGTTTACCAGGATAACTAGATATATACTGTTACTCACAGAAGAAACAAAAAAAGTTTTTGTGTATTAATATAGGCCTTAGAATTAACATGAGTGGCAGATATTTTGGTGTTTGTCTAGGAATCCAATCTGATACTCCTACATGGACTGCATTAAAACTAAAATCAGTAGTAGTGCAACTGGGATGATTTTTTAGTTGCTTGTTTCTCATCCATTTTCTCTTGGGGATGAAGTAGCTAATCAGCTTGGATCTGTCAAAGACCCTACTTACCATGACTTCCATTCAAGCCCATAGTAACTTCAGGAATGATAGTGATGAATGATTCAGTTTTCCACAAGCCCTCCAGCAGACAGGCTTCTCAAACCATCAGTAATAATTCAGTAAATGGGAGAAAGTGTTCATTTTCAAACACTCTGAGCAATGTATTTTATTTTTCTACTATAAAAGGAAGAGTCTGGAAGGTAATACGTATTAACCTATGGAACACTGGCATTGTTCAGTACAATACTGCCAGCCAAATGAATGCTTTCTAAATAATATTGTTTATGTTTAAAAACCTCTCTAAGCAGCTATAATATTGCTGTTAAGAGCTTCTCCAATGAACCAGCAATACACAGCTACCTAGAACAAGATACATAGTAAAGAACCATTAAATAATGGAAGGGATGAGGGAGATTCCTGGTCTCTCATGGGACCCGAAAGAGTAATTCATCCAGAAAGAGAACTAATAAGAGGCAGCCAAACTTCTGTAGCCTAGTAATGACTGCACTCCCTTGGTGGTCAGGAACAGAAGAGAGAGAAGTCCTGGGTTATGGTCCCTATTCCCAGCAGTTTATGCTTTTTATCCAATGACTTTTTAATGGAGAATTCATGGGAGTTACTATACAAAATTTGCTATGTGAACATGGATCCCTGAGACCCCATAAGTTTACTTATGATCTTCAGAAGTGTGGAAGATCTTCAAAAATTATATTTTTATAATGTTTAAAGTAATTCGCTATTTGATTCCTTTTATTTTAATTCTTTGTATGCTAGACTGACTTCTTGGCCATAGAGATGCGTAAAGGCAAGGTGAACTTCTTGTGGGATGTGGGTTCTGGCGTTGGACGAGTTGAGTATCCAGATCTGACCATAGATGATGGCTTTTGGTACCGAATTGAAGCCTCTAGGTAAGCTTTGTAAGGTTTGGCTAGTATAGAAAGAAATGATACAACACAGCAAGGTCTGTTGCTAATCCTGTTTTTGTATCCACATTCCTTAGGAAATAAGTACAGCATTTGTACAAGGATAATTTTTTTAAATCAGTGTCATTATAACAATAAAAATGATAAATGCAGTCCAGTTTAATAGAAACGTTTGAGCTTGTGTCCAACTGTCTGTTATCAAGAAGCTTCTAACCAGTGGCCTTCTAAAGGTGCAGGTACTCTCTCTGTTCCTGAGATATACTACAGATGTGCAATATCCATTATCTACTTCTATCAGCATTTCTCCGCCCTTCTCCCTTCACTCTATAGTCTTCTTGCCTATCACTCTCACCAGGGCACCCTCAGCTAGCTCCCCTTTCAGTACATCCTCATATTCAAGATTCTTACCCTCATCTTCAGGGCTGAGATTCACATAGGAATTTAGGTATCTAAATCCAAGACAGAAAGTTGTAGAAACTTCACCTTATCTTCCATTTGTGCCTAAACTTTCACCAGAAAGCCTAACTACAGACCTAAAGATTAGCTCCCTTTCATTCCCAGAGGCACTTTTCTCTTGGCTTATCTGAATGTTTAGGCATTTATTACCTGCCTGAGGCCATTTAGGATTCACAAACCAGGCTAAAGGCTCCTGAGAGACCCAATCCAGTATGGTGTTGAGAGCCTACCTAACAATGATTAACAGCATTGAGCTCAGTACTCACAGCCAGGGGAGGATCCATCGCAAGGGTGAAGAGAGCACATTCCACCATTGTGGTTGTCCCTACCTGACCAGGGCACAGAAATAGCCCCAGAGTCATTCTTTTCCTGCTTGGCTGTGGGCTGCAGCTGTCCAGGGTACTGGGCTCAGCAAGGGGCAGCAGTGGTTGGTGGGTTCCCTCTTTTTGCACAGGCTATTCCCCCGCTGCATTTCCTACTGGCAGGGAACAGGCTCTATAAAAAGGAACCCTCCTTTAACTACCACTGCTGTCCTCAGCTGAGCTCAAAATCCCACACAGCTGCTCCCTGCAGCCCCCAGCTCAGATGGGGACAGTTGCAGTGGCAGCGGGAAGTTCCCCCCTTCAAGCATCTGATCCCTGCCCAACTTCCCTTGGGCCCCTGCCTGCCCTGGGCATCCTTTCCCCCATCACCCTATGGTCCAAGGAGTAATGTGCTTCACCCCTTTAGGAAATTCTAGATCTATCCATAGTCACAGCTACTTTCTTCACAGCTACTTTCCTTCAAAAAGAAGGAGGAAGTGGTAGTAGTCTTCTTTTTTATTATAGCCAAAAGTTCACAGCACTTGCCCAAAAAGTGGGAGTTCTGGGTTCTACACCTCCTCAGCCTGACGGATCTCACCTTCTCACTGCCCAGGAGAGTGCCCTGACTATCAGACAAGGTAGGCTTGGAAAGTAGGCCCTCTTTATACTGTTTCTGTAGATGCTGCAAAAAGGAATACAAGATTCATAAAGTCAGAGAGCAACCAACCGAGAGAGCAAAATGCCATAGTGCAGTCATGAGAACACTGCTCTAGGAGGGAGAGGAGCATTGGTTTCTGGTCCCTGCATCCAAAAGTTTATGCATTTTTTTTAATGCATAAACCATCTTTAGGCACATGAGTGCTCAGCCTATATTCCTTTGTGAATCTCATTCTGAAATCCCTTATACCTTTGCTCCTCTTTAGCCATTCTTTTATCTTATAGGAGCCCATAACCCTGCCCCCTCCCCTGTTCTTTCAGTGATGTCAGTTTTACCCTGTTGTTTTATAACACTTCCCTCATAATTCTTGTTGTTTAGAAACCCCACCCCTAGACTGATCTGTAAGACTCTTCTCATCCAGGCTTCTCAGAACCCCCTTTGCCCTTGACACCCACCAGCCAAAGTATCTTAAAATAGGGGGCAAAGAGTAATTTGGGGGCAGTTCATATTTATCTAAAAGTTGGGTTGTATGTATCCATACTTTTATACCCTTTTTTTTCTCTCATGTATGCAGTGTAAGCTCTTTTGTTATGGACTGTCTCACCTTGTGGGCATATAGATAGTGCTTTAGAATATTGTGGGCACTACTTCAGTTAAAATATGTAATAATAAAAGTATTACATAATCTACCCATTAATAAAGAAGCCTATTTTAAAATGTCCAAAAATTAAAGGCAAGAATACTTGTGGCTGCTATATTTTATTGGACCAACTGCATGACTGGATACAGGCAGGTTTTCAGGTATCACAGTACCCTTGCTCCGGCCTGTTGGTCCAATAAAAATATCATGCAACAAGAATTCTTACCTCTCATATATTTCTTCGACCATCAGGGCAAAAACATTACCTCAACACTACCAAAAGTTAAAGGGTGTTTTTGCACTCAGACTGAAAACTTTTATGTATCTCTGGATTTCAGTGAATTGTATCCTTTCAAAATATCTCTGTTTCATTTGTTATTCGGAATAGATGGCCTGTCACATCCTAGTACACTGATTCTTACTCAAAATGCCACCCTTATAGGCAAATGTCTTTTCAAGCTGAACATGTGAAAAGATATAGTTTATGGGAAATCAAGGTTAAAAATACTTATTAAACCACACAGGAAGATTTTACACATTTTAAGAAAACAACTATTGAATATTTTCTTTCCCTTCCCTAACTTCAATAACTTAGCTGGATTAAGACCTGAAATTCAAGCTAGTTCTCAAACCATATATGTGGAATTATAGCCTTGGTATGTACATTAGGGAAATATACCATCTGGTATGGTATGGTATGGTATGGTAATAAGAAAAAATAATTCAGCTGGTTTAAAAAGTATATTTTTAATCTCTGTGTACCCTGTATTTAATCTCCAATTGTCTTGGGTCCAGTGGACTTGGGTCTTTTCAGCCTAAAAAAGAGAAAGCTGAGAGGGGACTTGGTAGCAGTTTACCACTACATCAGGGGAATACATCAAGGGTTTGGCGAACAACTGTTCACCAGGGCACCCTTGGGGAAAACCAGGAGTAATTGCCACAAACTCCTGGGAGACCATTTCAGGCTCAACATTAGGAGAAACTTCTTCACAGTCAGGGTGTCCAGACTGTGGAATAAGCTCTCTCCAGATGTGGTGCAATCAGCTACCCTGGAAATTTTCAAGAGGAGACTGGACGGTCACCTCGCTGGGGTCACCTGACCCCAGTTGTCTTTCCTGCCTGGTGCAGGGGGCTGGACACAATGATCTTGCAAGGTCCCTTCAGCCCCTAACAATTTGTGAATCTATGAGTCACTATTAAAATCTTTAAAACTTTTGTTTTGAGAGTAGATAATATTACAGCATGGCCACATTATGTGTCGTATATAAAGATTACCATATCACAATTAATAATTTGCTAAAAGAATTGTAATCTTTTTACTAAACCGTTCCAAATTTTGTTTGCTAACACAGAATAAACCATGGTATCATATACAATATCAGCTAAACTAATATCTGTTTAAGGACATGAATCCTAATTTGAATAAATCCTGTTCCACTGTAATGTGCTAATTTGACATAATATTAGGCAGTGAAAAAGATAACATTGTCAGTAAGCAAAACAGGAAGGAAAATATAGGCGTCTTAATTTCTATTCTGTCCATAACTCAGAAGAGTGAGATGTCTAATGTAAACAAGTTAGTAAAATCTCAAAAATCACCCATTCATGACAGCTAAATAAAATCATGGCAAAGTTTCCAAAGCTATTTTAATTAAATCTTACAGTTAAGGGAATGCAAATTGAGCTAGTTACATAAGATGTTCATCAGTTTAGTGCAGTCTGAATTCATATTACACACACTGAAATAGCTTCATGTCACAGTAGAACAGGACTTTCATTTACAGGAAAGCTGGTTCAGCAGAAAATGCAGCCAGGACATGATATAGGAATTTAGACATTCTACAAAGTGCATATCACGTATTAAACTGGTTGTTCTTGATATAGGGCATTCGTGCTCTTACATTTGAAGCAAATGGAGCAAACTGCTAACTCAGCAATGGAAGCAATTACAATAACACAGATCTGAAGAGTGGAGCAGTGTTGAGGAGAATTAGATTATAAAGAGACTAGATGAATTGGTGGGATCAAAATGAAGAGCTACAGAATGGTTTTTGCATTCCTTAGGCATATTTGATAGACTATGCGCTGAAGACCTTTAACTGACATCATTATACAGTACCCCTGAGTAAGTGCTTAAACCAGTGCACCAATTTCATTTTTTTTCCTTTCATCTTTATGTTTCCACCCAGTTCCAAGGACACAAATTCAAAATTATGTGACATAACTGTTGTGACACCCATTAATGGGGGTATTCACTCCTAGAATGGAGGCGTCAGGTGAAATTTTGGCCCCAGTGAAATGAAGAGGAACATTGCAATTCATCTAGGTGGTTACTGGATTTCACGCAGGCCGTGAGCAGACCTACATTTGAAGCATTCTAAGTTTGACTCCAGTTGGGAGTGCTTCTGGTCCTGGACAGGTCCTGCCACACTCCCTCCACCAGACCACAAAATCACCACAGTGGCATACAGTGGCATGCTTTCTAGCCAGGGGTTGCCATAAGAAGTTGCTTGGTCATGTGGCTCCATTCCCCCACCAGCAGGAACTCAGCTTCCAGTTTACCGGTTCTGAAGACTGAGAACTGTGCAAGGATTCATCTCTTTAGCCCTAGGGCTAGAGAGAACAACTGCATTGTTCTAAGGCTCCAGAGATTGCTGAGAATGGCAGAGTATTTTCTGTCCCCTCTCTCCCCGCACCTCTTCAACCACTGCAGCCTCCAGGATTCAGGAGACCAGAGGCCCCACACCCTTCCATGGAAACCAGGAGACTGGAGGCAGAAAGGCATGCAGACATGCAGGCATTCTTGGCAGAGAGCAGTGCAGTATGAGATGCAAGAGGACTGAGCAACCCTCCTCTCCCTACACCCACTCCCATCACACTCCAAAGAGTATACAGGTGTCCCAAGAAGAGCTGTCAAAGGGATTGATCAAAGATGTTCCTCATTTTTGGGGATCTTTTTTTAAAAGCTTCTTTGGCCAGGAACATCTGTATGCTTGCTGATATTACATCTGTCCCTGGGCCTCATGTAATGTCACATGCACAGTAATGTTTCAGCTTTGGATATATGTTGCACCCATTGCCCAGAGATTCCCAGAGCAGCTCTAAGATGTTGAAAAAAGAGGTATAGTTAGGATTGGCAGCAGGGACCACTGGCTGCCCTTCCAGCTCAAGAACTGGGGGCAAATCAGACCATCAACTGACTTGGCAGGTAGGCCACCCACTCTAAATCATAGGGCCAATGCGCCTCTCACTCTGCCCTACTTATACTACTGGAAGAGGGTTTGACTGCACTGGCACACATCCCCCATTCAAGATCTGTCCCATGGGAACCTTTACAAGGGAGAAGAAATGGAGATGATTAGATTGCTCAAGTTCACAAAATGGGCATGATATTAATTCCATGTGTTTTTTCAAGTTTTTTTTTAATATAGTCTAGTAATAGTTAGCATATTATTGTATTTACACTAGTTATAATGAAGATCCTTTAATAATAATGTATTTAATTAAAGTAAAATTTGTTGTTCTAGAGATATTTGTTAGGACAAGGGAGTATTATGTATATCACAGTACTATTCTCTTGCAAACATGAAGCTAACTGGGATAAAAACTCTGATTTATAAAGGTACTGACGAAAAGGCAGTGGTTGCATATACAATGTTACTGTAGCAGGTTGTATCCTGCCTCTGATGAGAAAAACAACAGCAGTGATAGAGGCTGATCATATTTACTTGATTCCAAGACGAGCTTACCCCCTCCCCCCATCTTATAATCACATACAAGGAAACTTCACTAAATATATCTTTAAACTGCTGCCAAAAGCAGCATATGCTCAGCAATGGAAAACAACTATGAAGTTGATTAAATGTAGTCAACACTAAGCATGACTATAAAACACACGGCCCAAATTTGACAAACATATTAATGGAAACCTTTGATTTAGTGATTTAGTTATGTATTGCGTGGCCCTTAAAAAAACAGGCAATTGCTCCCCCAGAAGGTAACAAGCACCAGGCCTGGACCCTCTCTTGCAACCTTTGAAGCAGTCCTCCTCTGCTGGCCAGCATTTGCACAGGTCAAATCAAGCTCCGATACCCTTCCCTGATGCCAAAAATGCTGACGGCAACATTTTTTTATTACAAAGCATCTAAAGAAAACTACATTTGCACAAAATTTGGCAACCTCTCATACAATAATATCTTGTACACCTTATTATACCTCTTTTCACCTTTAACACACTAACTTTTCATGAACCTCCCAAGCCCAGGAGAAAGCAACACTTTTCACTTGGTCCCTTTGTCCTTTTGGAAGAAACACTACCATTCTTCTTTCCTCCATACCTTCCCTGCCTTCTTCTTTCTAATCTTGTCCGCATCTTTATCCACATAGTATTTCAATTCATATATTGCCAACTCCAAACATTCTTTTCTGGTGAAAGCCAGATCCTCAACCAAGAGTAGGTTTTTCACTTTCAGTATTGCTCCTGTCACACAAAGCAGTATGGTTCTCAGTTTCTTTGTCTCCAGTCCTTTGGGCATTAACCCATACAACTCCATTTCATATGTTTCATTTAATATCAATCACCCTCAAAAAATGATGCACCCCCTCCCATACCCTTGCACAAAAGGGGAGTCCCAAAATACATGCAATACAGATTCTTCAGCCCCACGTACCTCTCTCTGTGGCACACTACCAATCTTATCAAACTTGATTTATGCTGAATGCCCCTTACAGGAACAATATTCCATATCACCATCTATATGATATCCATATGTTCTCCTTTCAATCTGTTATCTATCACTTCTTTCCACATATTTGCCACCTATCTTTCTCTCAGATCCCCAAATATTGTTATCATGTGTTTCTTTCTTATCATATTAGTCACCTTCTTACAGTCTTACAAGCATTCTAATCCCACTCCCCAAGTTTATTTCCCCTTATGAAGATTTCCATCTTTGCTTAGTGGGCTGGTGGCTGCCATGCCCACAGCTTTGTCCAATCTCCCCCATACATGCCCCATCTTCTTAACATTCTTCCTGGCTGGTAGCAACAGAAACATGCAGTTTCCCCTACCCTCTCCGTTGCTTCTTTACAAGAGTATACTTATACAGTAAGTATACACAAAGCTTTCCAAATCCGGCATTCCCACCCTCCTAATTCCTTGGCTTTGTAAAGGTCTGTTCTGGCTACCCTTTCTCCTTTAATTCCTGCCCCCACAAAAATACATATCTGCCTCTGTATTCTCCTTATCTGTTGCCATGATAGTGGATACACCAGTCCTGTGTAAAGGATGGTCAGTAAGAGTACCATTTTTACCACAACTGCTTTACCAATGAAAGATAACATTCTACCACTCTACAATCCCAAGATCTGTCTCACTCTTATCTCTAACTTCTCCCATGCCCTTGTTCCTTTCCATTTGGCATCCATTGGGATTCCCAAGATCTTGATTACATCCTCAACTACCCACAGCCCAAACTTCTGTAAATGTTCCCAATTCCCCACTCCCATCAATGTACTTTTCATCTTATTTAATTTTGCTCAGTGTTTCACCATAGTTCTCAGTATGCATCAGTATCCTCTTGATTGATATGTTGTCCCAAGCCACTATGTTCACATCATCCATATATAGTGTATATTTAACTTCTTCTCCTCCTGGTATCTTCACACTGCTTATCACCTTATCATGAATTCTCTGTGCCAATGGCTCCATCATGCACATAAAAAGATAGGGGGACAGTGGGCATCCCTGCCTTACCCCTGTTTGTATGGGGAATGCTTTGCTCAAGTAACCATTCACCATTACTCAACTTCCCACTTTACTGTATAACACTTGAACCCATCCAGTCATCTTTGTAGGAAACATCATCCTCTGCAGTACTTCAAACATGAAATCATGTTCAGCCCAATCATAAGCTTTTTCCAGGTCCAAATTCATTTTTACTCTATTTCTTTTCCTGTCTTGAACATCCAGTATAACATTTCTCATTAACTATAGGGTCCTGGTTATCCTCTTTTCAGAAACAGTACACGTTTGTTCTTGTATCACAGCTGCTAAACAGTTCTTTTAATGACTACTTTTGTCATCAATTTGTAGTCTATTTATAATAGAGTTATTGACATCCAATTGCCTGACACATCTCCCTTTCCCTTCTTGAATATCAGAATGACCACACCTTCTTCAAAATCCTCACCTATCTCCCCACCCTCCATTATTTCCCTGTATGTCCCTATTATGTCTGTCCTCAGCCATTGCCAAAAATTTCCATAGAATTCCACCAGAAGTCCAACTTTTCCTGTCACCTTCCCTCTCTTGCAAGTTTTTAAGTAGTCCTCCACTTCTCTTTTAACGTATTTATTAATGACTTGGATGAGGGGGTGGAAAGCGCAGTGGTTAAATTTGCAGATGATACCAAACTGTGGGGGACATTGGGCACATCAGAGGATAGAGTAAAGATCCAGGATGACCTTGACAGACTGGATTTATGGGTGGAATGGAATCAGATGAGGTTTAACAGGGAGAAGTGCAAGGTCCTTCATCTGGGTAGGAAGACCCTTCACCACAACTATACGATGAGTGGTGGTCCACTGGCTGGCACAGCATCTGAACAGGACCTGGGGGTCGTGATCGACCGGAAGATGAACATGAGCTATCAGTGTGATGAGGTTTCCATAAGGGCAAATAGAGCTCTGTTGTGCATTAGCTGATGTGTTGCCAATAGATCTAGGGAGGTGCTCCTCTCTCTCTATTTGGCATTGGTGAAGCCACAGCTGGAGTACTGTGTCCAGTTCTGGGCACCACACTTCAAGAAGGATGTGCATAAGCTTGAGGGGGTACAAAGAAAGGCCACCAATATAATTAGGGACCTGGAAGAGAGGCCCTATGAGGAAAGACTCTGGGAACTGGGCCTGTTCAGTCTGAGTAAGAGAAGGCTGAGAGGTGACTTGATAGCTGCCTACAAGTACATCAGGGGTGAGCATCAAGATGTAGGGAAGCAACTGTTCAGGAAGTCACCTCAAGGGAGGATAAGGACCAGTGGGCATTAGCTAATGTAGGGTAAATTCGGGCTGGACATAAGAAAGAACTTTTTCTCTGTAAGGGTCATCAAAATCAGGAACACACTCCCAGCAGACAGGGTGCAGTCGCCACCTTGGAGGTGTTCAACATGAGGCTGGACAAGCACCTTGTTGAGCTTGTCTGAGCCCAATAACTTCCTGCCCACGGCAGGGGACTGGACTTGATGATCTTGCAGGTCCCTTCTGGTCCTTCAGTTATATGATTCTATGATCTCATACATAACTCCTCCTCCAGTTTTTGTTTCTTTCCAACCTCTATTCTTTCCTTTATCCCCTCAAGGAACACCTTCATTTTTCTTCCATCTGCTCATCTTCTTTTGTACAGCTTTTCATAAAACTGCCACCATATCCAACACTTTTGTATTCCCTTCTATTTGGATTCCTTTTCAGTTCTTACTGTTTTCAGTCCCTTTCTTCTTTTCCTCAATTTCACCAAAACATACTTACACCATCCTTCTTCCCCCTTCACCATCCAAGGTGCTCTGGTCAGAAAGATATTCTCATCCATTTTCTTTTGAAGCATTCTTCAGTTCATCACTTTGTCTTCCAGTTCTTCTTTTACTTGTACACCTCTCACCACCCCCTTTAATAATTCCTGCTTCCTTGCCCATAGTTCTTCTAGCTATTCCTCCATCTTCTTTGTTTCTCTTCGAGCAATATTTCTGAAAAATTCTCTTGTTTTTCTTTTGATAATTGTCCCTACTCCCAGACACTTTTGTAATGTCTCTTCAACATCCTCCATCCTTTATACAGTTCCACATATTCTTGACAGGTCTTCTCATCTTGTAATAATTGAACATTTAACTTCCACATCCCTTTACCCCTACCCTTGCTTATATTTAAATTCGCTTCCATTCTCAACATCCAGTAATAGCTGAAGGTCAAATCTGTGTTCACCTTCTTTCCAATCCCTACCCCATCTGACCTTAATACAAAATCAGTCCTTGATACCTCTCTCCCACTTGGTTCCATCCTCATAATCACCTTCTCACCGGCCCATACATCTTAAAAGCCTCCATCTCTTACTATATTAATCAGTACTTTTGACAAGCTCCCTCTCCCCTCTGTCCCCTCTCCTATCCTCCTCCTCAATAATGCAATTGAAATCTCCCACCAGAATTTGCTGCCTACCTCTGCCTACACATACCTCTAATTTCTTGAAGAGGGCCATCCTTCGTACTCTTTCAGTCAGGGTATATACATTAAAACTGTAACACTTTCTTTTCAAACTCCACCACAGCCTGTTGCAGTCTCCCTTCTGCAATCACTTGCACTTGCCTCACTTCCACTTTCTCTCTCCTGAGCAAAATTGCAACTCCAGCCGCTTTGTTTGCAAAGCACCCCATCTGCCATGACGGTCCCCATCTTTATTTCTTTACAAAACTCTTGTAATCCCTCTCTCATTGGATTCCACACTTCTGCAAATGTAGTATGTCCACTTTTACCCCACCCAATATTGACATAATTTTATCCCACTTCATCCTCAGTAACATACTTCTGGTATTTATAGATGCAATACACAAAGTCATGCTTATACATTTAAATTTCATCTCTTTATTACTTTATGAGTCTTCTATGCTTCTGCTTGATGCTGTCAGCGCTAATTCTCTCCCCTTCCCATTCTGGTAGAGTTTGCCAGTTATTTTATTGCTTTAATATTTAAGAAAGGTTCCTCTTTCCCCTCTCCCACACATTTCTGCTCCCCGCGCCCCCACCCTTTCCCCTCTTCATTAGACCCAGACCACATTAATGATGAGCTTTTTATCAACCCTCCCCCTGTCTTTCATTGTGCGGCTTCTTTTTCTTAAGAACTATTGAAAGTGATTTCTTTCTTTTCCCAATTTGGCTTTCTTCTTTCTCCTGCTCTATCCTCAGTCCTCCTGCTTCTCTTCTCTCTCCTCAGTCTCAAAGTCACTTGTTCCACTTATCTTTCCCTCTTCCCTCCTCTGTTTCCAGCTTCACCACTTCACTTACTGAAATTTCTCTATCTTCCTCCCCAGCTCTTCCTGCTTGTGGCATCTCCTCCACCATCATGCATTCTGACTCAATATCTTCTTCCTCACTTTCTCTTTCCTGCCTCTGCTGCTCCTTTGTAGACCTAGCTTTATTTGAAAAGGATCACAAACATTGGCACTGTAAGTGTTCCTCTTCCCTGCAAGTAACACCCTTCAGTATTTCTTGGCAGCGGCATGTGGCCACGTGTCCTTCATGCCCACACTTTTTCAGAGTTTAATCAGTCTGAAATACATTATAAACCCTCGGTGTGGCCCTACTTGGGTTACTGGAAGTAAGTGCACTATCTTGCCAGGACTCTTGTCATGCACCCTCTTTGCCACCTGAGCTCTCCACGATCCTGTCTGTATACTGTATTTATCATGTATCTTCTCAACATACATAACTTTTTGTACATAATTCTCCAAACATTTCTTTACCCCCCATCTCAAGCATGCCCATGTACATTTGAATAATTATCATCCTTTCTCTTGTCTTTTTCCTGAAATAAAACTTATTTCCCTTTCAGTTCTTCTCTCTCACCTATGCTGCATACATCTTCCAAAAATAACCTTCCTCATAGCCTTCTAAGCTCCAGTACAAAATTTCCTACGACTTCCAGTTAGGAAAGGTGACCAGGTTATTAAAATGTTCCACTTCAACATTCAAAACTTCGAACAATATTTTATCTATAAATTCATATCTATTCATTGTCTGACTTCCATTCTCCTTCCCCTATTACTACTGTTCTGTAGCAGTAGTAGATTTCTTGCCCCTGCATCTCTCACTTTCACTTTGCAAATCTGATTTATACCTCTCACTAGTCTTCCTCTTCCCTTCAATCACTGTTCCATACCTCATTTCTCCCTCCAGACCTCCTCTCCTCTGCCTCCTTTCCTGGTCTTTCTGCCGACTGGAGTTGCTTTCTTCAATAAAGCTTTCTCCAATAGAGCATTTTCCAACACCACCGATCCTGCCACACTTTTCTTTCCTATCTTCTTTTGTCCCTTTTTCCCTGCCTTTGTCCATCTTCCATCAGACTCTGGCTCTTCTCTTCCATTTGCCAATTCACTTCTTATCTCTTGGTCTGCTTCCCCTTCCATAACTGTCATTCTCCTCTCCAAGACTGCCACCATTACTGTTCTGGACTCTGAAAACTCTTCTTCCTCCATCCCAGGGCCCCGTCACTATCCTCCCAGTGTTTCTGTCATGAATCCAGGTAGTATACTGGGCTTCTGCCCAGCCACTACACTTGATCTTAGCCAAAGATAACCAAGAAGTTGTTCTGTTGAGTCTTTTTTTTTTTTTAATGATTTTTTTTTTCATATTCCGAGCCAAATTGATTCCAAATCCATGAATCATTCAAAAACCATATATGGCACTATTCCGGGCAAACATCCTCCACCCCCACCTGGGCCTTCAGATGTTTCCAAAACATTTGGTGTGCATCCTACATGCAGGCCCAAGGCCAGAGGCATAGGGTTCAGATGCCCCCAAGTTTTGCTTGCCCTCAGCCATATGGCCACAGGAGTAAGCTAGGGAAGAATCTCCTAGTTCCATAAAGCAGGCATACAAGATCAACCCACTGGAAATGCAAGTGGGAAGGTAAACTGTACATCATCTCTGCCGAGGTATTAACCAATGCTAAATCAGTAGTTATCCCCTGTCCCTGGGAAAACCACCATGGTGATCACAGTAGTTCCCCTACCAGGTAACAACAGGTTGTACATCCTACCTGAATAAGACACACACCATTGCCCATTAAATGCAATCCCCCCCATCTCTGACTCTTTTTCAAGTCATGGTGAGCCATGACATTGCACACAGTTCACCCAGAATCCCTGTGTCACACATTCTCTCAGCCTGGTGCATATGATTAACATGGCTCTGCCCTCCACAAGGTGAAGCCGTACCAGAGGGCCCTGTGCCTCACCTCCACATAAAATTTTGGAGCATCCCAGGACTTGTGTTAAGAACACCCAGTTTCATTAGTGGGAGCTAATGAGCACATGGATCCTTTGTAGGGGCTGTCTGGAGTATACACACATATGAGCAGTGTTAAGCTGTGGGGTCACCATGGGGCGGGGGGGGCGGCAAAAGTAATTGTGTACTGAGAGAGGGAGCAACAGAGGGATGCCAGGTGAACTCTATGCAGTGTCAGTTTGAACAGTGGTTTCCATTCAATTGTAAATATTTTTCAGCAAGCACCACACCTATAGTTGATACTACATTTATTTTATATTCTAAGTTAAAGAACAGGAAATGTGTAGAAACTTTTGACAAATTGATAAATAATATTACAAAGTTTAAAAAGACAATTTTAAACACAACAGGGTAACAATTAAAAATGATGGGGCTTGTGTCTGAATTTAATAATCACCCAGGGAACTTTATTGTGGAGGATGCAGGTCTCTAACATTACAGTAAAGTAAATTAAAGGACTTCATTAGATGATCACCTACTTCAAAGGAATGAAATTAATCAAATAAACCATAGGAAATTCAGAAATTAATTTGGATCATAGCCTGCTTCATTTATTAAGTCAAGAAACAATTACATGGTGCTATTTTAGTCTTAGTAATTATCAAAAGTTGAGCTTCTCTGTTTTACTTGTTGAATTCTTACTTAATGTATACATATATTCAAGGTAGAAAGTGAGGCAAGAAACACCTGCTCTGTGATCCTGTATAGAGCTTTCATGGGTATATGAGAGCAAAGAAACTTCCTTTGACTGTATATGGAAACCTGAACATTACCAAATCAGAAGCACATTAATGATATACAGTCATTATTGAAACATATCTGGAAAATGTTGTTTTATATGCTATGGTTTAACTGCAGGGTTTGGGGGGGTTCTTTGTTTTTAAGGACTGGGAGAAATGGCACAGTATCGGTCCGAGCTCTGGATGGTCCCAAAGCCAGCATTGTGCCAACCACTGTCAGTGAAATCTCCCCACCTGGTTATACTATTCTGGATGTAGATGCAAATGCCATGCTGTTTGTTGGTGGGCTAACTGGAAAAATAAAGGTAAGGTGTTTGCTACCATTGGTGCATTAAATCTTAGGTTTTGATAATTACATGGGCTGCTGTTATTATTGTTAAACATTTATTTTTAATAGCAACTGGGCCTCATGTGGCTAAGTATTGTATTGATTCATAATACAGCTGAGCTCCTAAAACAGCACTGCTCTTGGTAACAGTGTGTGTTCCTCCCAGATACCCAGCTGCTTTAGTTCTCTCTTCTATTTTGTCTCTTCTCTTCAGTATGCCTGTTTCCTTTGTTTCTTTTTCATCATTTTTGGATGCTGGCAGGTACTTGTTCCTTCTGCTGATTCATATAACTCAGGGGCGGGCAATTATTTTGGACAGAGGGTGGCATACCGAGTTTTGGAAAACTGTCGAGGGCTGCATGGGTAGCCCCTCCCCTTGACAGGTGCCCCACCCCCTGGTCTCCATCCTATGACCAGAAGTCCCGCACCCTAACCCCTGACCTTTGCCACCTGAAGTCCCTTCCCCCAGAAGTACTCCTTTCAGTAAGGGGTTTTGCCATCTTGGAACCAGAAAAATACCAGATTATATTCTGAAAAGCAAACATCTACAGCATTCATTAATTTGATTTCAAAAAATATTTTTGTCCTGATTTACATGTGTTTGTGTAGTGTACACAGAGGTGATTGCACAGAGACAATATCTTAAAATGAAGTTTTACTCTTGTATATCATGGGGGGTGCATATAGATTTGTGAGGAGCTGTGGGTGTGAGAGTATGTGGGGTGTGGGTAGGTATGGGGTTTGTGGGGGGATAGTGTATGGGGGAGGGTGGCTCAGGTGTATGAGGGGGTGTGGGGGTCTGCATGTATGGCAGTATGAGGTAGGGTATGGGTGTATGTGTATGGTCAGCTGTGCATGTGGGACTCACCCTATGAACACACACACACACACACACACACACACACACACACACACATATATTTACTGGCATGGCCCCGTGCTCCCCAGTCTGGTGATGCAGCTGGGAGCTATATGGCACCAGAGCAGGGCGGGGGCAGGAAGAGAGTGAAGTGGCTGGTCGTGGGATGGGGCTGAGCTGCTCAGTTCTGCTGAGGGCTCCCCCTGGGTCCTACTGCCCCTGCCTCCTGTCAGCTTTGATTGGCAGCCAGAAGCAAATAAATATTAATTTACTAATTTTTTTAGGGGCACCACAGGCTGGATAAAATGGCCTGGTGGGCTGCATTCAGCCCGCAGGCTGTATTTTGCCTGCCCCTGATATAACTCCTCTCCTTTTGTCCACTAATAAATTTTCCAAGCCCTGTTAGTTCAGCTTCACAGGCTATTCTCTCTTCTGGCTGGTTTATCCTTCCACCTGTCTCCTTTTTGGCTTCTCAACTACATCTTCATCCTCTACATCTGCCTTTGCTTCCTAACTATTAGTCCTTTTTTGCCAAATACCATGAATCTGCTTCCCTCTTAATGCCTATCATTGACCTGTCCATCCAGATTTCATCACACTACTGATAGACATCTTCAGTGGAACATGGTTAGCTATACTACATATATGTTACAACACTGCTTATTATGATCTAGGGAGGTCTATCGCCATCCCTGGTTGCCGTGTTCCCTGTGTTGGAGATCAGGATACCCTGCAGGGTATCTTCAAGTGGAGATGGTGGACTCGCACTCCTGCTTCTGCACTTGCAGACATCTACAGGGAAATCTCTATGCAAGGGATTCCCCCATGCATGCCTGCAAGTACGGAAAGGGGAACTCCCACTCCCCCCTTCACATTTGCAGTCACGCACATGGAGGTACCTCTTCAAGGAATTTCCCCATGTGCCTGCAATCACATAGTGGGGAAATTGCACAGTGGTCCCCCCACCCCACTGCATTTGCAGATGGGAAAAGGGAATCACCTGGAGAGAGATTTCTCTGGGTGCTGTATGGGGTATCTGTCTGCAAGCAAGAAATCCCTGCTTGCAGACACCCCACCCCACCCCCACCTTTCCCCTCTTATCCAGATACATCTTTGGAGGAACATGGGAAAGTAAGGCAGGCACTCCCAAGGCCTCCTACAGTGTGCAAGACTGGGCACCTCAAGCCCATGGGGCCTCTGCTCCAGGAAGGCTGGAAAACCAAGGGTAGCTTTATATTTCCCAAGATATCCACCATAAGCAAACAGACATGGGCTGCAATAAAGTGGCCTGATTTAATACTGACTTCTGTCATGGCCACAAATTGAGCATTTGTGGCATGATTGAAAGTATGGACATCTGTTTGCTTTCACTTTGTGCCACCCTGAAAATGTTTACAGTAGACCTCTGTAAATTTTTACTCCTCTCTGACTCTTCTTTCTGTTTACCTCCTATGGGCCTTCAGTCACTAGGCCTTCAGGACAGGGATTAATGAGAGAGATGTTAACATCATGATTTACATTGTGCAGGAGTTGTACAACATTGGCAGCTCTGAAGTTGCATTGTTAGTTATCTGGAGCTCAAAAGTTGTATTTAACTTATATGTGAATGTACTGGAAGTTTATTCTGACTAGACCCAATTTAAATATTTTCAGCTGGAAATACTTCCCAGAAAGTGAAATAATATTGCACAGGAACATTTGACATTTTAATTTTTTGTTTTTATTTTTTTCAAAATGTTAGAAAGGAAAGGAAATGGAGCACTTTATTTCAGCAGCAAATATTGAAATTGTCTATAGTGGTTTATAGACCTCTAAATGTATCTTTTGACTGTTTGGAACAAAAGCAAAACATTAAAATGTCAAGATTGCCAGTTAACCAAAATTCCATTTATGAACAGCTCTAATAGGTGTAGGATGCAAACCTTTACTATACTTTATTTTGTACAGAATGAATTAAGTTCACATAGTACTTTGTAGGATGCATGCCTACATAAACACAAACACATATAAAGACAAAGGAAGGTTTAAAGGCTACAGATGGAGTATCTGTTGCAAATCTAGATTCCCTTTCCTTAAACCAATTGCTTAAAGTCCAGCTATAACTAAGAAAATATCCATAAACCGTATGGAAGATTTGTGGATCTGATTGTGCTTTTTTATTTGATCAGATCCATTGCTATGCACTTCTGTACAAGTGAGGTAATTAGCTACGTTAGTCTGAAGTCCAGAAGGTAGGGCAGGGTAGTACCATAAGTCTTTGGCACATTTTCATTCAATGGTGCAATGGGATCTGATCCCCAGTCCCAACAAGCATGCCTCCTGGCATGCCACAGATATGTCAGAAGGCACAGTTGTGGAATCAGGGATTAGCTCCTAATTGTGCTATGACTACTTGCCTCCTGCACTAGTAAATTGAAGAGTGCCCATGAGTCCAGCTCAGCTAACAATCAGCTGATTGTCATTTGGCTTCTGGAATGCCACTGGGGACTCAGACTGGTTTCAGTGTAGTCTGGGCTCGGGCTGACAATCAGCTGATTGTTGGCCTCAGCTGGGACAGCCCTGACTCTGGTTCCAGATGGAGGCTGTCCCAGCCAGGCTGAAAATTGTCAAAACCCTACACCCAGCAGCTTTGACTGGGCTGCTGGGTGCAGGGGATCACCGCAGGAATAGGAGGAGAGCTGAAGGGCTTCCCCCACTGGATACTTCAAACTCTGCCAGGAACCTTGATACCCCTGAATGTAGGAATGGCAAATTCACTGAAAAATTGTAGGGGGGGGCGGAACTTGCAGAAATAAACAGTTATCTTTGTTTACCCTCTCTTCCCCTGCTACCCTGGCAACTGTGAACTGTAGGTCTATCTCAGTCTCTACCTTACTGCTTTCCTTGCCAGGACAAAGACATTTGGTTCTCCTGTGAACCATAAACAAGAGTCCTTACAGGGAAACAGCTGAAAATAATAATCTGTCAGCTGCTGAAAGTACAATGCTGCTTCAATTTGAAGAGAGTACTGAGCCTTCCAAAGCCAGATACAGAATAAGTCCTTCCCAGCCACCAGTCCCTAGGCCTTTGCCAGATCATATTGGCTATGGAGCACAACAGCTCACTGTCTTATCCAAGCCATCTCTTTCTTATACTGTGGTCCTTCAGGAAGTGTGAGAGTGTGTGAGATCTGGTGATGCTCTAGAGTCATGTACTAACTGACAGTACATGATACAGTACTTTTCTAATTTCTGTTTTCAATGGAATTCAACCAAGTGGGATAAATAGGTTAACAAGGATATTTCTGCTATAATATTCAACAATAAATACTCTTCGTTGGGCTTCAAAGTAAACACTACATTGAGTTCAATGAGGGTAGTTCATAGCTTTCAAAGCTGTATAACTGGCTAAGATCCTGATTCAGGTAATCATTTAATCACGTGCTTGAGTCCTTCCTATTCAGAAAAGCATTTAAGAGTATGCTTAGCTTTATGCATTTATTTAAATCCCATTGACGTAATAGGAATTTTATCACCTGTTTAAATTTCAAGGTTCTTTATTGAATACTTAAAAAAAATAATCTAACATTTACATTCTTGCAAATCTCGAAAATCACTGAGCTTCAAGAAGCCACTTCCGGCCTCATTAGGCCTGTTGACCACAAGTAGTTCACCCTAAAGTGAAAAGGGAGGGAAGCATCAGGGCAAAATTAAAAACTAAAATTTATTATTTTGATTTTAATTCATTTCAGATTTCCTTTTTGAGTTAAATCAAGTGAATCAAGCACAAAATGTAGCAAACACCTGTTCATTTTGTATTTACACAGCTCTAAAGCTTTAAAATGTCCCCACAAATATTTTAGCCTAAAGTTGGTGGGGAAATGTTACTCTGGGACTGAACCTTTGATTTAAATACTAGCTTGAAACAAATTTTTATGTCTGAATTAGGAAGTATAGAGATTCTGGAGGTAGTTGGGGCAATGCTGCAACAGTGTTCACTGCAGCTAAGTTAAAGCAAAAATTACTGCCATTGTGAAAAGATGCCATTACAAAGGAGTTCATTACACTGAATAATACTTGTGTGTGGTGTTAACTTCTGAACAATCCTTTAAAATTGTATAGGTCTTTCTTTAAACAAAAGATCATTTAAAAGTTATAAATCTCGGAGAACTGATATTCATTTTATTACCTACGACTTTTATTGGGATCTATTGACTGCAATATCCTGAGTAGTATTTCCCCAGAATGTCTATTGCTATTCAATATTCCAACCAGAATATGATACTTAATAATTGCAGTTGCATTTTCAACTTATCAACACAACAGACTTAAATAATCATATATCAAATCATTACTTTCCACAATATAAATTTTGATTTAATTTACAGTGGGTGTATCTACACGTGCGCTTTACTGCAGAGTTGACTAATTAGCTCTGCATAAAGCATCACAGTCTACACATGCATTGGTATTAAGGCATAGTAAATTAATTAACTCTGCCATAGGATTGTGGACAATACCATTGTGGACAATACTATCCTATGGTGGAGTAATTTACTCTGCCAACATGCAGGTGTAGATGGAGACAGGGACTGGCTGGGGCACAAGGATGCTAAAGTGTGAGGGCTGACTGCTGCCCAATCTTGCACTCTAGCACCCTAATGCCCTAGCCAGGCCCTCCGCCACCCAACGCCACTACCCAGAGCCCAAGGCTGACCCTTGGGGCCCCTTGTGAGGCCTCATCTGCTCGACCCCAGCTCAAAGTGCTGTGGTCCCATGCGCATGTGTAAATGCTATACCCAGAAGCAGTTGACTCCGGCACAAACTACACCAGAGTTTATTTTGTCATATTAATAGCACATGTAGATGCATCCAGTTTGCTTTATAGATTTGCTTTATAATGAATTTTATTGTTGATGCTTGAATAACATTTCTATTACTACAGCATCCTTCTCCTTTAAAATGCAGTTTAACATATATGCTACGTGAACAACTAACAGAAATAACTTATACGTGGAGCATCATAAACCAAAGATTAAAACAATTACAATAGAATTACTGGGTAGAAAGAAGTGTCAACAGTGAATAAAGATTCTGACACTTAAAAGTGTTTTAAATGGAAAGAATTACTGAGAAGCACGTGGGAAGGATACAATGAGGCAAATATACAGTGGAAGAAATTCAACAGTGAAATACATCCCCAGTTTCCAGCATGTGCTTAACTCTTCTGCTGAATTAGAGCAAGCCCCAACAAGTCATGCACTAAAATACCAGCTTCCAATCAGAATGAAAATTCTGGAAAGGTTTTTTTGTTTTTTTTTAACAGAACACATTTTATCCATAACCAATGGCGCTAACTGAAAATTGGTCCTTCACCCAGGCAGCCAGAATAAATTATTAACTAGCCTTGTGTAACTGGTTAATTTTGAGAATCTGGGTTCTCAACATTTTCAATGCCTGTACTACGTTCTAGGAAATTCTCTGAGTTAAAAAGAAAAAACATGTTAAATTTGCTTCCTTCTCTTGAAATAAGTTTGGTTGTTACCATATGTGCAGTTGTTAAATGCACAAGATGAAGTCCTACAAAAACTCTTATCTTTTCACTGAGCAGCTTGTATAAAATGCTGAATCTCCTTGGGCATTTAACAAGGTCAATGATACTTTAAAAACCACTTTCTGTCTCTCAGATCTACTGTTTCATATCACTGGGTCACAGTCTGCGTGATTAGACAGAGTTGAAGCTTTGCCCTGGGATATAATACAAAATCCCTTTTTGTCTGTGCCTCTGCAGAGTTCTTTATTTTTTTAAATGTTCCTTTTTGGTTTTAAAAAACATTTATCATTTTACTTGAGCAGAAGAATGTGATGCTTAGACATCATGAAATTCTCAAAAGTGACATTAAGTTCATACTTGTTGCTAATTAAAACATTTACAATTACCTTGGGAAATATCACCAATGCATTAAATCTTCCAAGTCATACTCTTCTTTGAAAGTTTTCAAGTTGCTCTTCTCTATATTCTTCAGGTTAATATTCTTAATATTCTGAGAAAACAGCAGGTGCTTGTGTGTGTCAATTGCTAGGTTTGTACATTTAAAATCAGCTCATATTGATTAAGTATAATTTAAAATGAAACTATATAATTCTAGAAGGATGAACAATTCTGTACATTGTCAAATCAAATGAGAAAGGCCCTAGATAGTCTACAGAAACCTAGCCTAGTGGGTTTTGGTATGTGGAGGCTTAATTTTGCTTGTCCATCCCTATTTTTGGTAAATCTAAAATCAGGTTTTCCCCATGTTTTGCTAAGTGGGTTAACAGTCAGTCTTTCAGCTTGGAAGTTGTTGGTTCAGTTTCCTGTCCTTCCCTTCCCAGACCTTCAAGGACTACAAATACTGTAGAGACAGCTTGTTTGTCTTATTGCAGAGGAGACTGCATAGTTCCTGCCATGATTAGCTAAGAAAAAACACTGATTGACTCCAAAAAAGGGCCTAGCCTTCCATAAGTGAAGGATGCTAGTTATCATAATAGTTGGGGAGGCAATCTGTGCAGTAAGATCATGGGGAGAACCAAAAAGCATCCTTCCTCTACCTTCTCCCCAGTCTCATAATCTGCCTTCCTGTACTACTACAAGCTTTCCAGTTCTTTAAAAGGGTTTGTCAGACAAGAATGATGTTTCGTTAAAAACCCCCAGTCACTTGCAGTATTTGTCATGTCCATTCCACATTATGTTTTGAAGATAATGGATGTCTTCAAACTACATTCTAACTAGCTCCATAATTTCCTATTTGCAGAAGTCAGATGCTGTAAGAATCACTACCTTCAATGGCTGTATGGGTGAAACATACTTGGACAGCAAGCCCATAGGACTGTGGAATTTCAGGGAAACCGAAGGTGACTGTAAAGGATGTGCTGTCAGGTTAGTAATGAACTGGCTGCTTCTTATGCTTTTCACTCTTCTTTGTAAACTGTTTGTGACAATGCACATTTATGTCGTGGAGCAAGTAATACAAAGATCTACAACAGCCCACAACAAGCCTTGTAAGTTTCATTAGTACAGTGCACAAAATTCATAAAATTAAAGGGATTATTAAAAATTGTGTTAAAAGAATGCCAAAAGAGATACCGTCTAATCCATTTAAAGAATAAGGTTAATCATACCTTAATGGATTCTAGACAAATGGGGAAAGTACTGTGGCCTGAGGCTTTGTTGCAAAACACACTTAAATTGCAGGAAATTCCTACTGACTTCAATGGGCTTTGGACCAGGCCAAAAGGAAAGTAAGGGCTAGAGTCTAGATTCACAAAAGGGACTTCAGCATTGGAAATGCTTTCTGCCTCCTAGAATGGAATTTGTGACCCTGGGTTATATGCCTAACCTCAGTTTATGGACAGTTAGACACTCTCTGATTAGTATTTCCTCATGAGAGCTAATACATAGACCCCCTCTACACATGGAGGTATGATGGGATCTAATGCACACATGCATGGCAGGAGGTGCAATTGTGGATTGCACATTAGATCCCATTGCACCTCTTGCCAGTACAGGGGGATCCTGATCCCAGGCTCCCCCTGCACTGGCAAGAAGCAAACTCCCGCAGCTGGGATCTCCACACACCCTAGTTGAGGGGCTCCCAGCCATGGGGGCACCCATGCCCCCTAGAGCAAGGTATCACCACCGCAGTGATCTCCCCACCCCAATAGTGCATGAAACATCCATGGTGGGAGGATCACAAAAGGGGCAATCCTCCTACCACAGGGGTGAATTAAACTATAAAGTTAGTGTACACTTTCAAGGTGTAATGTTACAGCTGGTTGGAGCTTTTTATTGTGATAAGTATTTTGCATTTGTAATTGGTTTCAAGGGAATTGTGTAATTAACTGGTTAATTGTGTGATACATGTAACATGTAGAGCAGGTCATAGACTCACCTAAGCTAGCCAACAGGAAATGCTGAACATAAGATGGACCTTCAATCCCACACTTCTTGGGACCTTATGTGCCTAACTCCAAGGCCATGAAAGGGGCCTGTGGTAGTGATCCCTTTTATCCCATCGTTCAGGGACCAGAGCATTTTCCCAGGAAGTGAGAGACCTAGGTTCAATATTCACAAGGCCAAAGAAAAGAGACCAGGACTTCCTAGCTCAGTGATTAGGTCACTCTCCTGGGAACAGGGAAGCTCTAAGCACTAGTTGTAGATTTCATCCAAGGACTATTTCATTTTAAACCCTTAAATAACCGTTGGACCAGACGCTTTCCAGAGGGAAGGTCTTGTGATTGGACTTACCCTAGGAGTCTTGAGCTCCAATAGGTCATTTTTCCTTATATCGCAAAAGTTGTGGGATCTAGGATGGTGGATGGGCTCTGTGGGTGTCTTCTATATACTCCTCCTTTCTTGAAGGGGTGTCAGCCTCCCCATTGTGGAAACCTGGTATATTACAAAATTGAATCTAGAAAATAACAAGAACTAGCAGGCCTGTTGTTAGTCAAGGCTCCTTGCTGAGCAGAGATACTTGAGATTCTTGTGGTTAGTGAGGATCTGTACTGGCTGTCATGTTCCCTCCAAGCAGGAGAGTCATGTTGTCTCTTTTTGATTGAATAAGTCGTCAATTCTTTTTGGGGACACTTTCAAAAAAAAGTTGGAAGTGCACCACCCAGAATAATCTCTAGCTTAGCAAATAGAGTATTTTCCTGGAAGGAAAAAGATGTGAATTTGAGACCCTGAAGGCTGAGGGGGTCATTGAACTTTGAACCTCCCACATCCTTGGTACATGTACTGATCTCTGAGGTATTGGAAAAAAGTGGAGTATCACCTTATCTGGCTGTTTTTCCATGATTAAGATGAGATGTCTGTCATTCTACATTTCATGGTTTGTATCAGTTTCCTGATCTTCCCCCTAGAACATCTCTGTTTAGTATTTCATGGGCTGTGTTTAAGGTTCAGGGGTCAAAGGTGTGTTGGTATAAAAACAAACTCTCTTCAGATTCCTTTTTCACATGCAGAAATAGGGAAAACTGGTTGGAAGCTGAGGAATGTCCTTCTTTTCTAGCCCACAGGTGGCAGACAGTGAGGGAACAGTTCAGTTTGATGGAGATGGTTATGCTATGGTGAGCCGTCCAATCCGCTGGAATCCCAATGTCTCCATGGTCATGTTCAAATTCAAGACCTTCTCTTCTAGTGCTCTGCTGATGTACCTTGCCACACAGGACTTGGTAAAAAAAACGAAAAAAACAAGCAAACAAAAAAAACCCTTCTCATCAGGTTTCACTCCTATTTTGCGATGGCTGAATTCCTAGGACAGCACATTCCTTTTAAGTGCATATCCTTCAGCCTGAAAAGGGTATGCACTTACCCAGAGTATATGGTTACCCTTACTTAGTGAATACATACACTCATTAACTAGAGAATAGCTTGCTGTCAACTGCTGTCAGTACTGTCATACTAGCATCTCCGCAACTAGCCAGTCCTGTCATTTTCAAGGCTTCTACTGCCAGCACTCTGAGACCTGCTAAGCCCTTCACCATTTTTGCTATCAATTATTATGCTCAGTTAGATTACAAACTAGATAGCAGAGCTGAAGATGCTGTCCACTAAAGAGGTTTAAGTATTCAATTAATATGAAGATAACCAGTGTTCATTAATAATGTAAACATGAGGCAAACACTTAGATTTCTATTGTGTTCTGCAACTAAGGAAGCTATGGTCTTATCTGATATGTATATAAGTGGAACTGACTGGGCTCACAAGAAGAACTGACAGGTTTTTTTAGAAGTGTGTGCTTTTAAGATGCTGGTTGATTCTTCAGTGGTGGAAGAGGGTTTTGTGGCACAGGAGCTGAAGAGTCTGAAATGACTGGTACATGACACCAGAAGTATTCTAATCGAATGACCTAAGTTTGGGTATGTGAGTGAGGGGAGTTGTGGAGTGTACATATTTAAATTCATCCTCACCCAGCTGAAGTCAACAGGAGTTTTATCACTGACTTCAATGAGGCCTAGATCCTCCCCAAGTTTCCAATGGTACAAATTACCAAAATCATGCCTGGGAAATGACAGATACATCTAAGGACTGTACTAAAGGACAAAAGGAGTGGTGGGGAAAATAAAGTAATAATTAAGAGAGTGTTTGTGCCTAATACAACTGGCAGGACAGGTGCCAGGCTTATGACCATGGTGGCAGTGGTCACCCTGGGGCTTGATACTGAAGATTCATACAAAAGCTAGGGAATCAGGAGCAGGCAAGATCATGAAGCCAGAATCCCAACAAAGCCACAAGACAGGAGAGCTGGAGCAAACTAGGTAAGAAATAAAAAAAAGGGGTCCACACTGAATCCACAAGCCACGTCATCAGGGACAGTGGCTGGAGTCTGGAACAAGGAACCAATGGGCAGAAACCAAGAACAAAGATTCAAACAGGAGACAGGAGCTAGATAGAGGCATTTGTCTTGCTGAGTAGCTCTCTGGGCACGGAGGCCCTAATAAGCGTGCCTGCTGCTCTGACTTCTGGCAGTAACCTTCTCCCTATAGCTCATTTCAGGACCAGGATTGTCAGAATTCAGGTTTTAAAGTTTCCAAGATTCTGAGGACATGACAAGATTCTGAGCCCAGCTTTTGAGGCTCTGGGGTCACAGCCATGGAGAACCTTGCGTGGCTCTGGGGTAACAGATGAGGAGAGCCTATGATGCTCTTGGGGTGCTCTTCAACAGTAAGGCTGGAACTGGGATGTGACTAGTTACTGTGGAGCTTGACACTAGAGTTTCATGAGCCAGGCAATCAGGAGCAGGCACCATAAGGAGACAGTAATATCACAGCTGGGGGATCAGGAGTGGTTAAGATAAGGTGCCAGCAGCAGGGGTCTAGGCTGGATTCATGCAGGTAACCAGAGCTAATTACCCTGCCTGCTGCCCTGCATCTTGACAATAGAGAAACTAAAAGTCAGTCAACAACATGTGATAGTGATACTTAAAAAGAAGAAGAAGAAGAAAATTGCAGTTAGGTTTATCATGCCACAGTTGGTCATTTTAGACATGGCAGAATGGTTCATAAAATAATCTCCCTCTGAAAATGTGGTCTCACAGTAGGAAACAGTCATTGAGAATCCCTGCTGTAGTGATTTGGGAATAGACATGAGTAGGTATCTGTAGTTCAGGTTTTATCAAATGTTCCCATTTCTCCTCTCCCAAAATTGAGTATGTATGTAAATATAATCATTCTCACACTTTTGCTTAAGCCAAGTATTGTTCATGTTTCACCACTCCAAACATTTCTTTTAATTGTAGAAAGCAGAATAAAAAGCCTCGGTCTTACAGAACAGTCTATGAACAAGACAGACTTAAACTTTTCAGAAAGACTAATGCCCCTGAGGCGGTAATCTCCCATTTCTTAAATCCTGTCTTTCACAGATCCCTGACTCCCTAATAGGTTAACAATTCTGCTAGCCACTGTCTGTCCCAGCTTTTGTAGTTCATTATACTACAGCTCCAGTCAGCCACCAGTACTTGCAATTTAGACATCAACACCTGAGGTTGACTAGAATTACAGCAAATTGCACTTCACTGTGATATCTCAGGGACATTACCTGTTAGAATCCATACCACCTCTTTCCTGCTATTGCTCACCAGGCTCAGTAAATTAAAGTTGGCTCAGACATGTCTACTCACACTGCAATCATATCTCCTGATTGCAGTTCAGGAGTACCCTCAAAGATGAGTGTAGTTTTCAGATAATTGTAGGCTATAGCCTGTCCTTCAGCCTGACAAGACAAATATAAAGGACAACCCACCAGTTTAGTAAGTGACCTGCCTGAGCAGGTAGGTAGTAAGAAAGCAACTCACTGACAGCCCACTTCAGAGTACTGCAGTTACAGACATCAAACGCCCGAGTAGTTTCACATGTTTAAAATATACCTTTATAGTGTCACTCAAAAAATGGAACAATTGCTTAATGTCAAATATTGCTTATCAGAACAGAAATCAACATTCAGCATGTCTAAATCATGCGTCTAATCTGTCTCATTAACAGAAAGATTTCATGAGTGTAGAGCTCAGTGATGGGCGCATAAAAGTTAGCTATGACCTGGGTTCAGGTACAGCTTCTGCTATCAGCAACCAAAAGCACAATGATGGGAAATGGAAATCATTCACCTTGTCAAGAATTCAAAAACAAGGTGAGTTCCTATAGTGATAACACCTTAAGTTTCCTAATTACCCTACCAAGCACAGCTAACCATCTAATCACTGTGAAGATGATGTATAAAATTGCTGGGTTTAAAAAGTTCTGGAAGAAAGTGATTTAGCAACTTCTTTTGCTTAGATTACAGGTGGCTTAGGTGAGATGTGCCTGATTGCAGTGTCAAACAGGTCTTTTATGATTTTCTTTTGAAACCAGTAGCTTAATTTCCAGGCATAATTCTGCTTTGCAGCTGGCTAAATTACTTTCAAAAATACATTTGAGTAAAAATGTTTTTTTTTTTTCCCAAACAGTACCCTGATCTTGTTCAAAGTTTATTAAAAAAAAAAGCCCATATGGTTTCTAATAGAGAAGGAGTTAGTTTTATGCTGTACCCCACCTTTCATAGCCTGAGTATCCCACACTACTTTAAAAAGTAATGAGTTAAATGCTGGCAGTGCAGTACCTGGGTAGACAAACACAGCAACCATAAAATATTCATTTGCAGTATATCATACACTGAGACTGAACCTGGATTACAAAGGTTAGGAATGTTTTTAAAAAATGCTGTTGTGTCTTTAACCTTTAATTTTATAAAATATAAACCTAAGAAGGGACTGCAGAGTACTAAGGAGGAAGTATGCCTGTATATCCACTCTGTTTTGGCCTTTGATGACACTGCTGAGCCTTCTAACAGTTGTGGAAATTATGTTTTAAGAGCTGCTTGGTTTGTTTGTGTGATGTAAACTGAGATAATCAAAAGAATTATGCTTGGGACACTGAACAGAAATCATATGTTAAAGAGCTTGCTTATGGCTGAACTGGGTTGGATTGAAACCAACAATCTAGAGCTTCAATGATCTGTCCCATCTTGATTTTGTCTGGCACTCTTTACTGAATAAAGTACTGACACTGAGAACAAACCAAATTGGACTGGGGATAAAATATATTTTAAAATACCTGGGATTGTTTTGGCATTTTAGCAACAGAGAAAAAGGTGGGGTTCCTTCTAGCAGCCAGCCCCTCACTGCCCAAATAATTGATAATTTGTAAGTCAATGTCAGTCATTCCAAAAGATGATTCTTCTGAGTTTTTCACAGAGCAAATTAGAACAGTATTGTTTAAGATTGTTTTAAAAACTTTCACCAATTGTTTTTCCAGCCAACATATCAATTGTAGACCTAGACACGAATCAGGAAGAGACTATAGCCACAATTTCTACAGGAAGCCACTTCGGACTTAACTTGAAAGCGGATGAGAAAATATATTTTGGTGGATTGCCAACACTGAGAAACCTGAGGTAAGTTGGGGTGAAAATAACATCTTTGCCTATGGCAAGAAAGGGGAGAAAGTATAATTTTATTCTTTATGCTTATTTATTCTCAGTTCACTTGCAATGAGAAAATGGTGAATTCTATTTAAATTGAAGGACTAAAGGTACCAAGCACTGATGCTCTTGACCGATAACATCCTCTCTAAGTGCCATTGCATTCCTTAAGCTGTCTTAAGTTGTTCACTGCTTCAATCAAATACAGCATGAGCCAGGAAAATAGCCTCCTGTTTCTGTGTAGAATGACAATATTGAAGCTGAGCTTTTCTTAGTGCTTTCCTTTCTCTCCAAGAGGAATGCAATTTGCAGCTCAAAACTTGTATGACCAAACTGAGGTCTTGTCCCGCACTGACCTAAGCGTGTATTTAAAGTTACGCATGGGTAGTCCTACTGAAGTTGAGTATTGCTTATGAGTAAGCCGTTGCAGAATCCAGACTACCAGCAGCTTTTATGTAAAACATATTTCAGCCTGTAGTTACTCTGAAATCCATTTGAGGACAAAAGTTCTAGTTTTGAACTCTTACTCAAAACTTTCATTGTGTTCAGGAATTATTCTGAATATTCTTAAAATATAATATGCTTTATATATACTGAACCTTGGTTATATGTTTTTCTGAAGACCAAATATTCAACTGCTTACTCCAGCAAAGCTATCATTGTAAATATTATTATGTGTCAAAGAGATCATGTTATTTTCAATATGTTTTAATATTTGCTAATTGAAAAAATATATGCTGGAATGCAATAGGTGCTTTTCAGGGCTGTTGGTTGTAGCCATGTTGGTCTAAGATCACAGGCATAGGTGCTTTTAAATAACCTGAAAAACCATTCTGAAGTTGAAATGAACACTCAGAAATTTTAGAGGGGAAAGGACCCCTCTGTGTCTCAACAGGCAGATGAACTATAACAAAACTAAGACTATTAGTCAATGTTAGCTTCATCTACATGTCATAATGACATTCTTAACATCACCTTGTGCATAACGAAGCCTATCTGTGGATCAGTAGGATGCTTCACGTCAAAAGGGAAAACAGGCATATTTGCTAATGTACTAGTTAGCTAATTTTCATTTATTATACCTCTGATGTCAGTTTATGCTCTAATAAAAGGACCCAAGCTGTTTCACTCATGAAATATCATGTTATATTATGCAATATGCAATGGTGTCTGCCAAATCATGTGGAGAAATTATTCGTACACATATCGTTTTGTCGTTGCTTAGGAAACCAAGTACACCAGAGCAGAGCTCATGAAACTGTGATAGACAAGGTTCTTTGGGTAAATGTAATATCTTTTATTAGATCAACTAAATAGCTGGAAAAAGTGTTCTTTGCAAGCTTTTGGGAATAAACCCCCTTCTTCAGGCATAGGGAGAGTCTGGTGGTGTTTTTTGTGCTCTCCTGGGCGGAATGGAAGCCAATATGCAAAATGCAGGTCTGTGAAAATGCAAATGCGTGGCAGAGAGGATCAGAGGGAATGGGAGACGATAGGTGTGAGATAGGTAGGTGTGGGGGCAAAGGGGAATGTTGAGCTCCTGACAGAATGTAGCCAGTAAAATGCAGACAGGTTACCTGGGGTTATCAGATGACAGGCAGGTTATAATGTGCCGTCCATAAAACACCAAACTTCACCAACCTCTTCATCAGAATCAAACTTCCTATGGCACAAAGCACACCAAATGAATCCAGACCATGGCAGGACAATATAAAACCTGCCAACACATCTCCACCACTCCCACAATAACTATATCCCACAACAGAACCATCAGCATTCCTGGATCTTACACCTGCACCTTCTGAAACGTTGTATATCTCATCCAGTGCACTATGCAATATGTAGGAGAAACCAGACAACAACCGTGCACCAGAATGAACACACACTGGAAAGCTATCAAAGGCAAGAATACCCAGTTACTGGTGGGTGCCCACTTCTCAAGACAGCCACTCTCTCTCCAGTCTCTCAGTTCTCATCCTCAAAGGGAATGTACAAAACACCTTTTGTAGATGAGCCTACAAACTTCACTTCATCAATCTACTGGTCACAAAAAATCATGGACTAAATATAGTCATTGGATTTATGGCACATTATAACCTGTCTGCATTTTACCAGCTACATTTTATCACCAGTTCAACCTTCCCCCTTCCCCGTGCAACCTACCTGTCTCACACCTGTTGTCTCCCATTCCCTCTGATCCTCACTGCCATACATTTGCATTTTCACAGACCTGCATTTTGCATATTGACTTCTATTCTTTCAAGGAGAGCACACAAAACACCATCAGATTCTCCCTATGCCTGAAAAAGGTGTTTGTGCCCCAAAACTTGCAAAGAACATTTTTTCCAATTATTTAGTTGGTCTAATAAAAGATATCCCATTCACCCAATGAACTACAACCAACAACCCTAAAGCATGAAACTGTAGTAAACATTTTGCCTACAGCTATGATTCATCAGTCATGACTTGGTGCAAGATGCATATTACAGAAAATCCTAACCAAAGAGAGAGTCTGAGCTGCTGGAAGCAGGAGACATTGCAGTACCTGTGACTTTGTAAATGCGCCAGACTGAGTGCTAGTCCCAGACCTGTCTCTTGCCAATTTCTTTGATATGATTTTCTCTTACTCGTGACATATTGTAGCAAAAAATAATAAGAGTTTATTGATCTAAATTAAATTTTAAGGCAGACTGTTGGGAAGGGGGGTGACATTGTTAATTATTCTAGCCTGACAATGTCTGGGGCATATGTATACAAATTAAAAGAATCTCACTACCCCAACATCTGTTTCCACTTGAGTCATCTAAAATCTGTTTCAATCTGAAATGTTCTGAATCTTGATAAGGAATGCTATTTGCTGCAATGAATATAATTAAAAGTAATGTTGTTTTGTCTTTCTTTTTTATCCTAGTATGAAAGCAAGGTAAAGATAATTAATTATCTGCATGACTTGCATGAGTTAAGTGCAGCTTGGGTCAGGAAGCAGCGTGTAGGTACTATCTATACCAGCTGTTACCCTGGGGCTGTTAATTCAGCAAGTGGCTCCTGCTGCAACAAGCAAAGCTGCTCCTAAGTGCTTAATGCTGTCATGCTGCGTGCTGTGCACACACCTCCAAAAACAACTTTCTAGCTTCTTTACACAGCTGCTTATTTCTGCTGTGTTATATTTTTTGCTTATTATATTGGGGTTCTGCAGAAACCAAATGGGGTGCCAGCCATGTTTAAAAGTTAACTTCCACTGTCCACTCTCCATAAAGTCAGTATAGTTCCACGGGGTCAGGGGCCTCCGTGCAGGGACTGCTGCAGCCTTCATTTCTGAATGCAGCAGGAACAGTAGATACACATCTGGGTGGAATTTGCCAGCTTGGGTTTAAGGGCAGGGAAGTGACACTTTTTGGGTTGGTTTCAACCCACCTGTTTCCTTTTGGCTTGGTTTGTGTTTCTGAATTTTACTGTGGTCTATCCCAAACTTCCAACTTAACAGAAAAAAGAAAAAAAGAAAAGAAAAGATGTGAACCTCAGAAAATATCTGGATGAAATTTCACCTTGTTGGGGAATTCATGCAACTACAAAACCAGGGAATGAAGGAGATGAGTCACATATTTCATAGCCTACAGTTAGGAGTTGTAGGATGAGAAATGCAAATTTTTGAAACCAGACATGGTACTGTAAAAGGTGGGGTGAGGGAAAGTGGGGAATGCTCTGTGGAGGGCACAGACTATCCACCATATGAGCATTTGTGCAGTGTGGCTGTATTGGGCAACTGAAAGCCATGGCTGGAGGTGAAATAGCAAAACAGCTCTGCTACCGGGGACATCAATCTATAAAGAAGCAGTAAAAAAGGGGGTGAAAAGATCTGAAAGTGAAAGACAAGTATAACCAGATGGATACAAATAAAGCACAGGGAGAGTGATTTTAGTAAATCAGATGCTTACTTGAACTTGGATAAAGGATGCAAAATTGTCAGAAACTATGCTGTGCTTGCTGAGATGGCTATAATGCAAAGAATGGCTTTCATTTCCAAAACGTACAGTTGCAAATCATCCGTGTTAAACCATGTCATTCTGTAATTAACATCCTTGAAAACCATTCAAACTGTTTTTCCAGGGTGCTGAATCTTAGTTCCTTTGATACTTTTGGAATATTTTTTTCTTTTGTTTGGGTGGTCAGATTGTCCGTATGTCCCATGAGGAGTGTGTGAAGATCTACAATGGCTGTAATAACACGTATTGGTGAATTAACTACAAGTACTGTTGCTCCTTTTGGATTGTGACTTAAAAGGCTTCTATTTACAGTTGAAGTGGAGTTCACGGAACATTTTTTTTCCTGTCAAATTGGTGGCAAATGAATGTAATAAAGTACAAACTTAGCCTCTATTCTTGGGGCTTGATTTAGTGACCTCAGAACAGAAGCATCTATAACCGGCATGCTGGTTATAGTGGAATTCTCAGGGCTTTTGTCATCTTGCCTGTCATTGAAATACCATGTAAACTATAACATAGGTGTTCTGCAATGACTTTAGAATACTCTTCCTGTATTGGGTATATAATTAGTTTCCAGATCACAACCCAAGTGCTTTGTTTTCTTTGACTTTTCAGGAAAGGATATTGCAGCTGAAATATGCCACAGCTTTTATAAAATGGTGTTTAAAAATAAAAATGAAGAATAGTTAAGCAATGAATCTCAGCCGATGTGAACATGATGGGCTCCCAAAACAAGAAAAACTATTTTATCAGAAAAAATATCCAGGACTCAGAATGAAATATTCTTGCAGTTTTTGGCAAATATTTCATCCTAAACATCTACAGTTATGAAAGTCCCTCTTTCATCAAGATCTAGTGTGCATACAGATGAAAGAAACATTTGTCTTCCAGTCAAGGTCTTTCCTTGTTGTTATGATTTCCCAGCCTGCATCTTTCTGCCTTGCCTAGAGAACAACTACCTACTTATTTCATAGTTCACTGTGTTTAAACACAAAAGGTGACAGCATTCCTTAAAAAAGCAGAGAAAAAAGGACTGTTCTCACTGGAGATGAGATGAATATCCCTTTACACCTTTGATGAATGATGGAAAACAGAATGCACTGTGAGCTGATGGATGATGAAAGGCAGAATGTACTCGGTGTGTGCATGCACCCATTTAAAAAACTACAACAAAGTATCTCTGGGACCATGAATGCACATGTGTGTATATGTGCGGGTGCGTGTGTACCTGCTCAAGAAAGTCTATAGATTTGTCTAGGAAAAATGTTGCATTTGATTTTAATATTGTTTTTGCAGGCCTGAAGTGAATTTAAAGAAATATGCTGGTTGCCTCAGAGATATTGAAATTTCACGAACCCCATATAATATACTAAGTAGCCCTGATTTTGTAGGCATAATCAAAGGCTGCACACTGGAGGTAAGTCCATCTCCTATATGCTTTGGCCTCAAAGGGTAAAAATATTGTCTGGCATGGCTAATAGAATGACATTAACCATATATTTCAGAAATGGTGGGATTTTGAAAAGCACTAACTTAGCTTTTGCTCCAACTTACACAAGTCAGTGGAAGTCATTCATTGATTTTAATGACAACAGGTTCCGGACAATTAGGAGCATGTTTTGAAAAACCCAGATGTAATTATGTAAATTCTGGTATTCATATATAATGGTTATGACTTCATTCACTATACAGGATCATAAAGTATTTCACAAACAGTAGTATTTATTGCGTATTCAGACTCCCGAGCACAGGTTGAGAACCCATTCAAAGTCCCCCATATAACAAACTGCATTAAAAATAATTGCATCTATGTCCAGATAGTAAAAGCAAAGGGAGCAGTATAGACAGTAAATCTTCAGAGAGTAGGGTGACCCCCAGTTTGGGGAAGCTTAAACTGCTCCAATCCCCCTGTTCCTGGGGCGGACTGGAGAAGTGGTGCAAAGCCCTTTGCCTACTTCACTTACCAGGACTATAAGAAGCACATATGGGGCTCATGGCACTACTCCCTGTGCTCCACTCCCAATGCCCAACAGCTAAGCAGACAGAGGAGCAAGGTAAAGCCCCCTTCCTTCTTCTCACACCAGGGACTCCAGAATGAATAACAGGGAGGAAACAATTGGTAACTGTTCCTCCCTTCCTCTCCCAGTCTATGGGAGGGGAGGGAGCAGTTGTCCTTCATGTTTTTTCCAGACTGGGATGACCCTAGTCTCTGGCAGGTATGGGAGTCTTTTCCCCTGGCTCCAGTCCTTCTCGTCCCTGGAGGAGTTAAGCCAGCGGAAAGTATATAGACAGTCTTCCAGGAAAAACTCTCCTGGGTGTGATTTCTACCTCATATAGTCGGGTTATTTTTCTGCTGGCGTGGCCATTTTACTCCAAGAAAAAAAGCTGGAACTTCTGCATACTTGTGGTTTCTTCCTGGAGATTAGCAGTTCTCCTGGTAGAAACTGATTAACTGTACATGTAACTGGCCATGTTAGATCCATACTACTATCTCGACAGTATAGATGAGGAGTCTTAGGTACAAATAAATTGTAAGGAACTGTACAGTATTTCAGAGCTGTTTGTGGCAGATCTGACAATAAACCACACATCTTGAATTGCAGCCATCTGTCCTTTTCTTCTGTTTCACAGAATAGAGGTATTTGAATGAATGAATGAATGAATGAATACTATAGGGTTCACAATGGCTATATAAATCAGATATTGAAGGAAGGGTCTCTTTTTGGGACTGGTCACAAAAGTCAGTCTCCTGAAGGTTCACTGTGGATGCCAGGTTTTGTAGACAGTGGGCACATCTATAAGAGATGTTTACTGCAAAGCTGACTAATTAGCTCCACAGTAAATGTCTCAGCGTGTATACATGTGCCCACATTAGGGTGCAGGAAACTAATAAACTCCCACAGCAGGGTAGTACTTGTAAATACCAGTACTAACCTGCTGCAGAGTTTTTTCATGCCCAGCGGTGAACATGTAGATGATGACCCAGCTGGCTGGGGCACATGAATGCTTCAGTGCCAGGGTCCCATGCCAGCTGGATCTGCTGTGACTGGGCTCCATGTGCTGTGCATGAATAAGCTCTGGAGTTGATTGCTCTTGGGCGCACATTCAAATGGCATGTCCAGGAGCAAAACACTCTGGAGCAATAAACTCTAGAGTTTGTTCATGTACACTAATTGCATGTGTAGCACTGCCTAGTGAATGCTATAAAAATGTCACTTGGCCATGGGACCTGCATCAGATTTTTGTGAACAATCCCTAATATTCATGTGCTACACTAGAATCCAAATCCTCCATCAGGCATGTCAGCTCTGTGCAGGTCTGTGTCCTATCTAAGTCATCGCATCAAGATTTCAAACACAAGTTGTTGTTGTTGTTGTTATGATTATTAATAGTAGTGGTGGTGGTGATCATGATACAGGAAAATGCAGATCAGTTCCCTATAATAATGCTTTGCAGGTCATTAATTTTTAATAGCTACCCACTGAATTGACAAGCATGTTATGTATAAATGTACATAATAATGGATAGATAAATATAAGATAAGTGATGGCATAAGTGGTATAATTTGTTTTAATTGTAAGTATCAGTTTGGTACCTTTAATTAAGTGAACAGGCTTTTAATATGTATGAGCTGAAAAAATATCAAATACTAGGTTTGGGAGTGGGTTAATGCCTTAGTTCTCCAGACAAAGGAAACATTCTCCCAACCTGAAAGAATTGCATGGAACATAGAAGAGCCCACAGTGAAATTTCTTTTCTCTGTGGGTGCAATTAGCACAATGCAATAAACTCTGGTGCAGTTCATGCTGGAATTTATTGCTCCCAGGCACTGCATTTACACATGAGCTTGGGACCACGGCACATTGAGCTAGGTCAGAGCAGCCCCAGCTAGCAGGGGACCCAGGGGATCAGCCTGCCAGACCATGGAATGGCTGAATGGGACACAAGGGTGCTCCAGTGCAGGGTGAGCCAGCAGGCAGCCCCTGCATTAAAGCATCCTCATTCCACACCCAGCCCAGTCAGCATCTACATGTGCATTGCTGTGCATTAAACAATACCACTTATGTCTTCAAGTGCTTATGTCTTCAATTACTAACCTATGACAGCATTTATTAGTTTACTGGTGCCTAACAGGGCCTCATGTGTAGATGCTGAGTCTTTACTGCAGAGATAATTGGTCACCTCTACAGTAAACATCTTGTGTAGATGCCCCCCCCCCAAAATATCTAGCACTTTTTTGGGCAGATACAGTAGCACAGGCTGATTTTACTATACGATGGAAGAACTAAAGATTCAGTCCAAATAATATCAAAATCATTTACATTTATTAGATTTGTATCTGTTCCCATCCAAACTTCTTCATTCTTCCAATCCAAATGGAATCTCCTTCGAATAGTAGTTCATGTTTTGACCAGGGTGATATTCTCTACATGTTCAGTTGGAATATGTAGCAGGTCCATGGCCATGGGGGCAGCTGTGATGCTCCCTGGTGACCCTGAGGCCTCTGCCCAGCTCAGGCCCAGCTTCAGCCCTTCCCTTGAATCTTTCCTGCCACATCTTGCTCCTAATTAAGGTTATAAAAGGAAGGCTACCTATGGGCTCTGTCTGAACCTGTGTCAGTCACCACCAGGCCTCTTCTGGGTCTCCTCAGTCACAGACCTGTGCCCTACAGACTAGCAGGCCCTTTCAGCCTGTCTATACCCCTGCCAGGCACCTGTCACCTTAAGGGCTCTTTCCATGGCTCCGTACCTACCCTACACCTTGCCTGAAGCCTCATGGGTGTTCTCTTTTTGTGATGTTGCTGAGTTATGCACTCACCCTCCCCCCTTGGGCCTTTTGATCCCCCTGGTCCTTTACATAGTCCTTTCCTGGACTCTTAGACCTCTGGTCCTGCATGCCACCCCTTATCCGGGCTCCCAGACCCCTAGTCCTGCTTAGCCTTTCCCCAAGCACCAGGACCCTTTGTGGGCTCAAATAAAACAAAGGCCACTTGCCTGTAAAACCCAGTCCTTCTCTGTCCATGGGATTTGCCTCTGCTCCCAGGTCTGCAGAGTTGGTTATACAAATTCCAGTCCCTTTAGAAGTGCTGCTGCCCAAAGCTCCTCACCTTGTGGCTACCAGGGAGAGACTGACTGACCAGCTCAGGCTTTGGGCTTATATCACTCCAGTCTGAGCCCTTTTCCCCATCAGGTGAGTCTCTCATTAGCCCCCTGCACCACCTGCAAGCAGCCTCTCAGGCTACCAGCTCCCTTAAAAGAGCATACGCAGCCCAGTGCCCTCCTCCAGAATGATCCACAGTTTGGCAACAGTTAACAGAAAATCTCATATAGGATACATTCACTTATTATTTGATGACATACTGTGCTCTTTAAATTGTGCCAATATCTGCTAGTGCACAAAGCGGTTGTGCCCTGAGCAGTGCATACTTCATTCATGAGCTTGGATCATCAATGAAGCAATAGTACTTATAGATGTTGTGGCAATGATAAATGATTAATGTAAAATATATTCTGATCAAATCTGACAAATAATAGAATCTGGGACATGTTCACATTAGTTGTTGCTTTTTAAATGTAAGAAAACCAGAACATACCATATTAATTCAAGGCAAAACAATTACAATACAGTTCAATTACAGTAACCATAAGGGCCAGGTACAGATGTTACACTTTTCCCATATAAGTGATAGGAAACTGATCTATAACTGTAACAGAACAAAAGTTCGGCACACACAGACTGGTTTAAAAATGGCAGAACCTGATCTGAGATTTATCTCCTCCCCCACCAAAATGTGAATGTGTGCTCTGTTCATTCCAGATCTAAATTAATTATGCCGCTTACAGAAAACAGCATAACTTACATTGATTCTGCCTTGGGCTTTTTGAATGTCTGTACCTAGCCAAGCAGTCAGCCATAAAGCAACAGGATATTCTAAATTAAGGCCAAGACTATGTAAACATCTCACTCACGTTGAACACAAAACTCCAGAATTGTTCCAATGACCGACATAATAAATTAATGGATGTTTAATATTTTTATCTCATAACAACATGTAATTTAACATATCTTTCTGAGAGTTTGTACTTTGTTTTCAGTCATACGAATTCATTTTCTTTGTCCTTTTCCTTTCACAGAACATTTACACTGTTAGCTTCCCCAAACCAGGTTTCATAGAACTGCAGCCTGCCTCGTTTAATATGGGTACAGAAATCAACCTGTCCTTCAGCACCAAGAATGAGTCTGGGGTCATCTTGTTTGGTATGGGTGGGACACCCATACCTCCAAGGAGAAAACGCAGACAGACTGGGCAGGTACAGAACAATGTAGAAGATATGGAAAACCTGTTGCTTCTGCTGGGTTTTTCCACACAACTTGTTGTTTCTGTCCATTCCATTTACTGGAAGTTATGTATGAATCATAGGATCATAAAAAATTAGGGACCTCAGGAGATCATCTACTCCAGCCCTCTGCTCAAAGCAGGACCATCCACAAGTAGATCATTCCAGCTAGGGCTTTGCTGAACCAGGCCTTAGAAACCTCCAAGGATGGAAATTGCACCACGTTTCTCGGTAACCCATTCCAGTGCTTTACTACCCTCCTAGTGAGAGAGTTTTTCTAATATCCAATCTAAACCTCCCTTGCTGCAACTTAAGACCATTGCTCCTTGTTCTGTTATGTGCCACCACTGAGAAGAGTCTAGCTCCAACCTCACTGGAACCCCCTTCAGGGAGTTAAAGGCTACCAAATCTGCCCTCAG
>NW_017729026.1:5587462-5607791 GCF_001723915.1 Gavialis gangeticus | reverse complement strand
TGTGGCATGCAAAAGAAATACCTTACCTATTCAGCTCTTTGTTTCATATCTGCCCTCAGTCTTCTCTTCTGCAGCCTAAAGCCCAGTTCCCTCAGCCTCTTCTCTTAAGTCATGTTCCTCAGTCCCCTAAACATTGCCCTCTGCTGGACTCTCTCCAGTTTGCCTACATCCTTTTCAGAGTGGGGGCCCAAAACTGGACACTGTACTCCAAATGTGGTTTTACCAGTGCAGAATAGAGGGGAATAATTACTTCCCTCAATCTGCTGGCAATGCTGAAGTGAAAGTCTAGTGCTTTTTTATAAGGCTTACCCATGTCTGAGGGGAAAAAATAAGATGAAAGTTCAGAGATATTTGCATCAACAATTAACTGAATTAGTGACTTTATTTGAAGCCTTCATAATTCTAGCAGTTCATAATTTCATTTCTTGGGTCAGGCTACACAATGTAGCAACACTGAGCGGAGCTGGAAGGTTTTGGTATAATGGCAGGACAATTTTTGTAGTCCTGTTCTGAATTTCTCTTAATAATTTCTCCAACAGCATCTACTTTTTAGCTTCTACTCCAGCTGGTTTATTTTTGTGAACCATATTCGTTTCCGTTCTTTTTATCAGACCTGAATAATGGAGTGTTACTATGTGGTTCTCCTCAGGACTACTCAGACAGTAGTTGTTTGGGGGAGGGGGAAGAATTAAATAAACACTGCAGACATCACTTAGCCACAACTAAACACCTTATCAGTGAGCCCCATTTTGCTTTTTTTGGAAACAAAAAACTTCACGCAGACTTCAGTGCAGTATAAGGCCCTTAAATGTTAATACAGTGTTTGGAGCCACTACTGGAAGATACAGGATAAAAAAAGGTGCACCTTATAGACTAACTGTATCACTGGGTCATATTTCTTTTTAATGTAAACCATTTATATCCTGCCCCAACTTTTTTTAAAAAAAATAAATAAATAAAGGCAATCTTAAAAATTCTTTCAAAAGTAGAGGAAATAAGTGAAAGTGTGGATATTGTCGGAAATGAACTAAATGTTGATAACGCAGAAACTACATAAGTAGATAAGGGCAAAGTTAAATACAGTCTTTGTTGTTTTATTTGCACAGTGTGTTTGGGGAATTATTTTTCATTGTTCTCTCCCATATCTGTATTGGGACAGAACACTTGAACTTAAAAGAATATACTCCAGGGCAATACATTTTAATGGCTGATCCACATAATATTAACTTCAGGGTGGCAGCTACTTCCACCACTACCAAGCTCTTCAGGTCACAGATATGAACTGGTTGCTATGGTAACTGTGGGATGGATCCTGCAAATCCTCCATGACATGATACTGGTTGCCAGAGTAACTACAGGCATCGTTTTGCAAAGCTTCCAGACACAGAACTCATGCACGGATTAGTGATTCTGTGGAGGGAAGGCTTAGGATCAAATCATGTAATACTAAAAAGCAGAGAAATCTTAGGGCTGAGATTTTCCTCTTTTCTCTCTATGTACATGAAAAGGGGGAAAATATTTTAATGGGATTATTTCCAGCTATTGCAGTGTAACTTCTCTTTATATTTTCCTTGTTATGAAGCTGCATGACAGTTCTTGCTTAGTCAATCTGAATGTACCAAAGCAAAACTGAAACTTCTCTTTCTCGACTTGGGTTGGAAAGATTATTTTTAGTAAATGGTTATTCACAGGGCACTTCCAGCTCTTTGTGGCTGGTGCTTAAATCCTCGTGCGAATCCATTTGCTTCCACTTTTTCTCAGCTTTCATTGAAATTTCCCAAATAATACAGCTCATTTAATTTGTTCCCCTTCTAACAAAAAATACCCCCAGATTTTTATTTTTAGTTCAGCCACCAACCCAAATAATGGTTTTTCACACTCTTCAATCCAGACTCCCTCCAGGACTCTGACAACAATCCAGGCTGCCACTGTAGAAGCCAGGATTTAAGTACATTCATGGACTATAGTCATTCTCATTTACACAAGTATAAATCCAAAGTAACTTCTTTGGTTTCAGAGATGCTATTTCTGATTCATCTCAATGCCTGATGGCAGCATTTGACACATCATTTTCAGTGGTTAAAGTTCTAAGCACAGTTTCAACAGGTTACTGAGGGGTTTTTTGTTGTTTTGGTTTGGTTTGGTTTGGTTTGGTTTCTGGTTTTTTTCAGGGGAGAGAGGGTAGTTAATAGCTTAAGTAGAGCAATGGCTTGTCTCTGTGTCCCCAACAGGGTTCTGGAGGAATCTGCAGGGAAATTATTTCCTAGACCCAGGAGCAACAGGTGTAACAAAAGGAGAATGGATAAGCTTTATTGGGTTCTTAGGCAAATGCAAAACTATCCTTCCAAATGTGACAAGTTTTAATTATACATTACAGGCCTATTATGCAGCGTTCCTGAACAAGGGTCGACTAGAAGTACACATCTCTACTGGAGCTAGAGATCCTCGCAGAATCACCATCAGACCCGAATCTGGCAAGTTTCATGATGGCAGAGCACACTCCATCCGGATAGAAAGAACTGAAGGGTAATACAAACAAGAACCCAAGGGGGCTACAGAATATGCACTATGGAGTTAATGCAACCAATAGAAGACATGCATGGTTGAAATCAGTGCTCACATTTCTGAGCACAGGAGTATATATAATCAGGAGTAGGGGGAAGGGGTTTCCCTTACCAAACAAGTAACTTTCTGGCTGCTAATTTTATTATTGTGTAGACCTGGGAGGTTATCAGGTAGCTCCTCTGAGGATCTTATCAAAATTGCCATATATTAAAGTTTTTGATTCTAGGGAAATCTATTTTATTAATCTAGGTTCCGAAGAGGAATAGAGTTTAGGAAGAGTAAGTCCATCTTTTCAGGAGTAACACAGAAATGCAGCTTTCACAGTCAGCAACAGCATCATGTAACCTTTCCCACATACCATGGGCTAGTTTGTATACATGTGGGGTGTCCAATTGATCAAGCTAAGAAAAGAAAGACACAGCACTGGATGTACTCTAATTAGGCTTGCTGACATTTCTATTGCACTCATCCTTGAGTAAAACTTCACTAGTTTACTTTTCTTGCCACATTTTCAGACACCTATAATTATCTGTCAAAGGACTGCACTTTGTCCTTAATTAAGGATGCTGTGCTAGATACAATAAACCACACTATCATCTTGATACATGAAGATTATGCAGTTATTATTATTTATGGTCTGGCATTTTCTGGGGAATCCAGGGACAATCAAGGCCCAGCTGAGGAATATATCAAACAAGCATATAGTGGATGTGTGCACTCTAGGAAGCTGCATAAAAGCATATTTATAAAATGTTAGTGCTAAGACTGACATTATCATGTTCTAAACCATAGTGCAAATGAGCCAGGTTCAAACATACTAAGTGGTCTCAATAAATCCTAGGATTCACCACGATCAGGTAAAATTCAGGAGAAATACAGTTAGGAATATGATAATATAATATAATCTATACTTTACATAGTATATAATTATATTAGAGCATAAGAGCATAATCTGAACGTTATATATCATTTTTGGCATTTTTCCTGACTTTCTAGAACAAACTTCTGTTCTATCTAGTCACCACTTGCCCTCCCTTTCCTCCTCCTTAAAACTCACTTTTCTTGACTTTGCTTTTTATCACTGTATTTTCCACTCAGCTACTCTCCTCCTTTCATATGTAATCTGTAAATATGACCTTAGAGTAATTTTCTTTCTAGCTGTAGTGTCTGATATTAACTGGGGTTTTCCCTTTTTTTAAGATAGTAAATTAAAAGAGGGAGAATTATATGCAAAAAAAGTTTCATGTATTCCTATAATAGAATATATCATAAGGTAATGGTGATAAAATCTACTGAATATAGAACTAACAGTTTTTAACATAACAGAAAAAACTGCTGTACAACCAATATAAACATAATCCATTACACTAAATCAAAATGTAGCTGCTCAACAGATGATGGTAAGAAAGAAACTTCTCCAGTCTTCAAAGTTGCTCTGTTACAAAACAAATCAGCTAAAGACTCGGCAGTTTATGTAGGCTGGGATGGAAATGAAAAGATATAAATTATTAAACCTAAACCCCTCATCTGCTAGTCATCAACTCTGGCTTTATTTGATTAAATATGGGGAATGTCATTTGAAAACTCTTCAGACAGCTAATTGTCCATATAATTATAAACTAATTGCTTCTCATTCCAGGATAATTATAGGATAGTGTGGAGAACTAATGCACGTCATTGTATGGTGGTACTGAGTGCCAAAGTATGTAAATGTTTTCTGTGGTAACACTGAAGATGGGATGAAGTATTGTACATTGTTGAGGGTGTCAGCAACAGCAACAGACAGTATAAGGAGTTGCTGCACTACAGGGGGATATAAGAATAGCTATTGCATATCATGTATATCAAGACAAAAAAGGAGCTACCTGAAATATGGGGGTTAGATATAAGTTTAATTTTTAATTGAGCTCCCTACACGCAGTGAGGGAGTTTCTCCCAATGGACATCCAGATAATATGAAGTTGGATGTCTTACTTTAAAAAGGGGCCTCCCCTTCCATGTATTTTTTATAATAATTTATCTTCTACAATATATAGGATTTACTTCTTAAAGAAAAGGTAGAATTGCAATACAACTAGAAATTGGAAAAAATGAGACTGATTTGAGGGTGCTCAGCAGCTCTGAGAAATCAAGCTGCTTGTTTTAGGTACCAAACATGGATTTAGATGCCTAACACTAGACACCGAGAATTTAACATCTGTGAAATAAGTCTACTTGATAAGCTACAGTCCTCCAAAGTTTTCCTCCCCTTGCTTTTCCTTTGCAATCCTAACTCTCTCGTGGCTAATTTTTATTAAATCCAGTGTAACAGTGTAAAAAAATTGTGCCAAATTGCATTATTCTCTCACCTCCAAACAGACTGAAATCCTGAGCCACCCTTTGGGAAGCTGGTCACATTGTGGTGGACTGTGTCAATAGCTACAGACTTTGTTTTATCATCCATCTTCAGATTGTCCCAAAGACAGCAGTTAAATTGCTGACTCTCTTATTGTTATACCTTGTTACATTATGTATGTTATCCATCAAAAAGAACCCATGCTCTCATCACTTCTCTATTCTCTTTATTGGTACCTCGTTCTTTGTATGCAAAATAAAATGTCCACACAAGCTAGTTCTTATTTCTAAATGATGGAAATCTTTCCATCATGTTTCAACATGCACAAGTGCTGTGTTTGTTTCACTGATGTTTAGGCTCTGTTTTCAAGAGCTCTTCTCTCACATTTAGCTTCATGCTTCCTCCAAAAGAGTACATTCACTGTATTTTCCCTCTTCACAATTTGTCCCATTTCTGACTTGGCACTTCAGGAGCATACAAAAATTAATTTTTTACCTTACTTTTCAGAATATTAATAATCTGTACTGAAGGAGCTCTTTGGTTTCTAAATTGTAACATATCCATTTTCCTGTGGGAAAGTTTTATAGAACTTGCATCTTCATGGTGAACAATCACTATGGTTTTCTCCCGTACTCCCCTTCCCACAAAACAGACTAACCATATCTTTTTTAAATGCACATTACTTATCTGTTGTTGATTCTTGCAATCAGAGCTCTCTGGAGCACTGTTTTGTCCCCCAGCAAGAAGATAATAACTAGTACAAATGAGGATATAAAAAGCCAAACAAAATGTGACCCCATGCTGTTATATCCCACTGAGTCCTATATGATTATACATAACTTTACAGGACAGCGGGCTTGACTCTTACCATGACAATGCTGTCATGCTGCAGACCACTATTTTCAATGCAACCAGAGGCTAATATTACTGCAAATGTACTGCCTGGCTTTGCCAAGCTCTGACGGAGAATAAATGAGGGAAGCATAGCAGTGACTGTGAACCTGATAGTGGTTAATATTTGCTTAATGTGGTGCTGCTAATCATGCAATTTGTGTTCACTCGGTGTTCTAGCAGGTGCAGTAGTAAATGGTGCCTGCAAAATGGTGATTTCAATACACGCAATAACTGGGATAGATACTGTCTTATTGCTTTGCTTTGAATCTTTTCATAGGATGTTTGCTGTTCAAGTAGATGAAGACAAAGGGCAGACTCAGAGGCTTCCTACAGACCAATCTCTTACTGTTAAAAACCTCTTTGTGGGTGGGACCCCGCCTCACTTCCAGGCAGCACCTCTCAGGAACATCCCTCCCTTCGAGGGTTGCATATGGAATCTTGTCATTAACACCGTGTAAGTCTTGTTAATGTTCACAAATGTTTAGTTAATGAAGCTATTACCACCTCAGCTGCCAAGAGAGAATTTGTTGTTATAAGCAATCATGCAAAATGATATCTATAATGACCTCTCTGCTTTTTATATCCTAGTGTTCTTGTGCTTTTTTGTGGTCCTCATTGTGCACTTGATGGGTTTATATGTTTGGATTTGCAGTGCTTTGTTCTGTGTGCAAAAACATTACCCATCCCTAGACATCTAAAGTGCCACAAAATTCTACAATTAAAAACACAGTGGCTTGTCCCTGATAGCTTTGCTACTGTGCACCACTACTTTGGTACACTGATTTTTTTTAAAAGAAAGGTGGTGTTCAAGACTATGGGTTATGGAAATGGGCCTACTAAAAGAGTGACTTAATTTTACCATAGGAAACATTATACACCACCAGGTTAATGATCTGGAGGTTGGACAGAAGAAAGGGAATGGCGGGAAGGTGGTGACTGAAGTGGAACTTGTACAAAGCACAGCATTTTGAGAAAACTTAAAAGCAACAAACCCAGTGTTTGAGTGTGACCACACTCAAAGTAGTTGGTGTGCAGATGATGGGAAGAGATAAAAGAACTGTTAAGAGCTGTTGCTGTTATTGTGTCTCCTTAGCCCCATGGATTTTGCTCAGCCTGTGTCCTTTGAAAATGCAGACATCGGTCAGTGTCCCACTCTAGAACCAGAAGCCAGACCTCCTGAGGAAGAGGGGGAAGATGGGGGTACTCGCTCAACTGTTTTGATCCAACCTGAACCAGACACTAAGAGGGAGACGGAAAGCACAACAATTCATCCCACATTTTCTTCCTCTCCTCTGACACCACCTCTACCTCCTGCACTTGTAAGTGTATACTACTTCTCTAAAAAGCCATGTTAAAAGAGAAATCTCTTAAATGAAAAAAGCAGAGGGGTCAATAGTGGCACTTCAAAAGTGTGATGATAGACAAATTATGACTACCTGGCATGACTAGGAAGATTTTGAGCAGATGAGATGTTTACACAGTTATCGTGTTCTGAATGTCATGTGAATGACGTCTGTAGCTTAATGTGATTGAAGCAGGTTATCTGGTAAAGCTCAGAACAAGTCTGAATCATTCATTTTGTTATTTTTATTCAGGGAAAAGTGTTTAATGCATGATAATCCTTGCATGCTAAAATGTCCTGAGTGATATCACTCCCTTACATGTTTCCTCGTTCCCAGAACCTCACCTCCCCAATCTCACCTCCCCAAAGCTTCAGAAAGCATACATAACAATGTCAACTTGGTTTTTCCCCCTCCTTCTGAACTGCAAAGTATCTTAAAAGGATACTGTATGATTAAAAGTCCTTCTATAAAAATGTATGTGATGCTTTCCATGTGACAGTATAATGTTTTGCACCCATGTGCTTGTATATATCTGCACTCTGTGTGTGCATGTGCGTGTGTGCAAACTGTCCCTATTTTCTATAATCATGTGCTGTTTCAACCCTTTTGGGGAAAAAAGTATTTTCATAGAAATAAGCTTGAAGATAGGATATTGTATACAAGTTTTATAAATGATGATACAGATGATAGAGGATTACAGAAGACTGTTGAATTTTATGTCAGCCCCAGGTAAATTATTTCAAATAAAAAAATAAAGCCAAGTTTGCAAAACAAATTACAGTAATAAGAGCTATTAGTTGGTGAGCACTTTTGAAAATATGGCCATTTCAATATAGTATCTGAATAAGAGCTCAAGTCTCTTGAAAACCTGGCCAGAAGAAAAAGATGAAATACCTAGTTGGACTTTATAAACTAGAATAATTCAGCACTGAATTTATAAGGGAAATCCATGCCTCTCCAATCTCAATCTGCTAATTTTTTTTAAACTAGCAGATAAAATAAAATTTGTTGAAAAAAGACTTGACTTGTTATAAATCTTAAACAGAATTCATCATGAGAGTATATTAAAGCAATTAAGTAGTCATAGGTTGAGAATTAAAAGTGAAATTTTCACAAGTGCCTAAATGATTTAAGGTAAAAAGTTCCATTTACTTCCATGACTAACTCTAAATCTTCAGAATATAGACCAGTTATTAACTGATTGGATTAGAAAGAAAATTTCCCTAGAGAAAATTTATTTCAGGATGGTGTTTTTTGTACTGTCCTCTGAAGTGTCTGATAATGGTCACTATAGACCATTGATAGACTATACATAGAATACTGAGCAGGCAGACAAGAGGCCTGATCTGACCTGATGATTCTTATGCTGTTGTTTTATAACAATGATTCTTAACCAGGTTGCCATGACCAAGGATTGCTGCACAACTCTTAGGTGTGCAAACATGTACACATGATTCACAAGATAAACCCAGAGATTTCAATTAGGAATCCATAGTGTGAAAAAAATCCTGACCTGCTGTGATCTGAGTTCTTTGCAACAGAAGAATTGCCTTATTATTTTTCTTTTGTCAGAAAATGAGTGAAAGCTAAGACTTGGCATTTTCCAGGAGCACTACTGTATCATAATTAGGAACCTACTCAATTCAAGATTTCATGGAAATTGCAAAATCAGGCATTGTCCATGAAAATGAGCAAAGTCTGCAAAATCCACAAAATAAAAACTTACTGAAGATAAAATATTGGTCCTCAGTGGGAGCCAGTGTACCTCATGGCTGCTGCAGCCAAGCCGTGCGACCCATGGGTGGTAGGAAGGCCGCCAACATGAATGGGAGCAGCCAAGGTGGTGGCCGCCCCTCGCCACTGATTGACTGAGAGTGTTGTCTGTCATGTGGCCCCACCCCTTTCCACCAATCAGCAGTAAGCGGCAGGGCTGTATAATGGACAGCCCTTTTGGCCAATCAGTAATGAGTGGTGGGGTTGCATGACAGACAGCCCCCTTGATCAATCAGTGGTGAGGGGTGGGGCCACTGGGGCCCCTTGGCTAATCAGAGGGATGGGGGGCCCTGTTGTGATAAGCCCACAGAAATGATGGCTTGCCTTGCTATCTGCCCATCAAATCTACTGCTTGCCTCCTTGACTTCAGTAGTTCTCTAATTATAACCCTAGCCAAGAGACTGATGAATCAGAAGCTCAGAACTCCTGACAATGCAAACTGGTTTCACAGTATTGTTGGCAAAAATTTTGACAAGCTGTATACCAACCGAAGACCTCATACAAGTAAACTGAAAAGGAAGTTGTTCTTCTAGCAGTAATTAAAAGTTGGTCCTACATTTTCCAAAGATTGAGTGCTTGAGATATTAAACTAAATAACAAACACATAAAAAAGTATTGTGAAAAAGAACCATTTTGGTTTGCTGATCTATAATCCAGAATTTTAACATAACTATCTGGCTGTGATGTGCATACAACAATGACTGTATGTTTCTGCACTGCATCTTGAGATACAGTCATGTGATTCCATTGGTGTTAAAAATTACCAAGTAGATTAATACATGTTTTAATAAGTATTTTAATAATTTAGTATTATAAAGTTATAGCATTTAGTTAAATTATTATTGTACTGTGCAATAAATAATGATATATGATTATATGTTATAATATTCCCATATTATTAGGGATTTAAATATTTAATGGGCAGTATATTTTTTAATTAAATTGGATTTCATAAAGTGAATAGCCTGGGCACTTAATTTCAACACATCAGGTGGGTATAAGCACTCAGTAGTTTTGCCAGTTACCCCTATATCACCTTGCTGATGTCTTTCAACCCTTTTCTTCAGAAGTAATTACAGAGGCCATGTCCAGACGAGCAGGGGCACGTGGTGTGTGGCACCACAAACTGCACGCGAAGTAAATTAAAACTAAACATTAAAATGTACCCCATGCTGCAAATTTGCAGCATGAGGCCAAAATGTGCTACTGGGAAATCTTGGTAGCAAAAAAAGCACCAGGAAAAACCATGGTGCAGCACATGCAACAGGAGCATGCGCCTGAAGACACAGAGGCTTAGTCCTTCAGGAAGATGCTCTAACTGCCAGCCAGAGTATCTCCACCCTTCCGGTTGCCCAGCTAGTCCAGCACACCGGGAGCCAAAAGGAGCTGGGCATGGGCAGGTTGCCCAAAGCAGGATCATTTGTCCCTCCACAAAGTGCACATACAAGTGTGTGTGCTGCAGCAAAAAGTACTGGCACAAATTTGTGCTGCTACTGTTTGTGCTGCTGCAAACGCATGCCCCTGCACATCTGGATGTGGCTAGAAGGTCTATTTTAATCCCCACTCCTATTCACTCCCTGTCTCTGCTGAGACTGCTGAAAAGGACAATAATTGTGTCAGTAATGTTTTTTTATGTAAATCTCACTCTACTGGCAGTTCAACTAAGGGCCTTGTTACATCTTACTCTGTGAGCTGCACAAATGTTGATTGGCTTAGTGCTAGCTTACAGTCGCATCTTTGACTTGAGTGGCACATCTTTGTGGAGTGGACACACCTTAATCGAACATTAGATAGTTTATGTGGATCAAGAGATACTCCTGCTCTGGAGTGGCGTAACTTTGAGCTGCATAATGAGTACTGTAAGCCACTTAAAGGTGTTAATGTGCAGACAATCCAGGGGACACCCAAAAATAATTTGTAATAAAGCCCTATGATTAACTTATTTTACTTGAGTCACACCTAAATCATTGGTAGGCTGCTTTTTAAAATAGTATAGAAATGGTGTCTGATTTCAGTATGAGGAGCTGGGTTGGGGCTGTAACAAAAATCAGATCAATAAAGTGCATCTTACAATTTCCTATTCAACGTGTATGGCTTGTTAGTCACTGGGTATGTATAATGTGGCATTATATTACCCAGAAAAATAGAGTAGTCATGCACTACTGCACATGCTAAAACATATATACCAGCATTCCCAGAAACAGAATAAAGTTCAGTTACATGTAATTATTTACTTAAACATGCCTAATTTTAGATACAAGTCTGTTCTAACTGCAATTTCTTCATAACTAGGGTCTTGCCTGTAGAGTCTAAGGCAGCACTTTTGATTAATATCCACAAGGTGGCGAGATTGTAACATGAGGAAGCTGATATATATTTCTGTTTTCACAGGAAAGGAATACTGCAGTTCAATAACATTAGGGCTGTGCTACAAAATTAGAGAAAACTCCAAAATAAAGATGATAATGCAGGCTTGACACTTTTGTGAAAGAGGAAGCATTTTGCTAAGAGAAGCTTATTGTTTAAAACAAGTTTTATTGAATTTTCTTGCTTTGGCTATCTTCTGCCCAAACTTCTTATAAATGGGAAGTTTTTTCCAGAATTTGAACACATGTGAATTTATACTAATCATTTTTTTTTCAAAGGCAAAATTAAAAGGAGCAAGAAAGTTGTTACATATTTAATGCCAGGAATTGTTGTGGCTTTCCATGTAATTTAAGGGGATTTTATTCATCAGACACCTGGTGCTGTGGTGAATTGTGCTCTTGGTATATATTACTCAAGAGGAAAGTCTGAAGAGAAAAGTGTGAAAAATACATGCCAGCACCTTTGATTTCATTTTTGAAAAATAAAACGGTTTTTAAACTGTCAAAGTCACTTAAATCATTTAAACTTTCTGCATTGTTTTAGATTTCCCCAAGTGCTGCCCTATATTTTTAAGGGAGGCTGCAATGAACAGCACACCTATAATTTATAATGATTCCATCATTCATTATGTAGTAGTTAATTGCCTTAAACCCTTTCTAAAATGATCGGATGATCTAGCCCCCTTGACATGGAAATCCACCTTCACGAAGGAGGCCCAAACGTGGCCTCTGCTTACATGCAAGTCCCACTAGGCTCTGCTGCTCTACCCAGGGGGATGATTTAACTCTTAATTAAGAAGCTGTTCTCTAAAAACAAAATGGAAGGGAAAAATGGAAGACCTGGTAGTAGGAGGCTTTACAGTGATCACCTGGTTGTGGCTGCCTGCTGCTAGGAAGCTCAGATGTGTCTCACCTGCAAAAGAGAGCCTTGGTAGCTTCTGCTTCTGCCTCACATTATTTACTGCTTCTCAGGACTCACTTGCCACTGAAGTGAAGAGTGCCAGCATTACACCTGAACTTGACATCATCACGGTATATTCCAGCATTTTCCTAAGCATTCCCCAGTTCTTTTCTTTAACATTGTTGGGCGAGCTGTGGTGGTATTTCAGTGACACTCTCTTCTGCCCTTGCTAATTTTGCAAGTGCTAATATAGCATCATTTGTAAAGGAATGTGAGAAATAGTCATACAGTGAGCTTCCTGTTTTCTCAGACAGCTCCAATAAGATGATTGGTTTCCTGTAATATATGCAACATGTACTTGTCGCTAATCTCTTTCCTATCATCTGAAAAATATTAGAATTTAAATGTAATTAATAAAAAAGGGCCTTAAGGTTGAGATTTTACTATGTGCAGAGAGTTGTTAGGCTGCAAGGTGCAAATCTGCCCTTCCTTTTATTTTATTACGTGGTCAGCTTTAAATGTCGGACACCTTACAGCTACAATTTGAAAAAAAACCCAGGAAAAATCCAAATTAAGTTTATAATCTGAGTTTAATTCATGGTTTTAGAAGTGCTGAAGTGGCCTCTGTTTAAGTGGAAGTAAAGATAGGCTTGTAAATGAAGCCTGGATTTGCTGTAACATTTCCCTGTGGGTATTGTTCTTTATTGACACATCCACATCAATACAATTCACTTCTTTTAAGATTTGTTTTTTAAGGGCTGTAAGTGTCAAATAATGAAATGAGGATAGAATAAATATTTGGGTATGCTAAAATGCCATTTCCCAGGTGTATCTGGCACCTACCACTGATTCCTAAGTCCTGTGCCCTGGTACCCATGCACCAATGTTTGGTGCTACGAGCAAGTTACCAAGGCAGTTAAGTAATATTAGTCATCTGATACTTGGGGCCAAACTCTTTCCTGACTGAAACCAGGGAAGGACAGAATTAGACAACAGAGAACAGGTGTTGTCATAGTAAGGCCCCATTCTTCACCCATGTGTCAAAATTAACCTTTAAATTATCACCCCAAATCTAAACATCTGCTGGATGTTCATAGCTACAGTACGGTTACCAGTATAAAAAGCAACATATAGTTATTAAGCTACCGAGCTAAGCATATAACTCTTAACACAGCTGTGAGCCATTAGCCAGCATTATGGGGCTATGATCCAGTGATACCACCCTTATCCATTTAATAATCAGTGGAAAACTATTATCACACATTCCTAACTCAGTTCTTTTGTATTGTTGAATAACCTCTCTCCTATTTTCCTTTTAATCGCACATTGGTGTGTACTTGTCACAGTGCATGTTCTTCTACTGTACAGGAAGGTCTGTCATATTCAGAGCTGAGCATTTATTGTGGAAACCATTTATTAAAAAGTTCTCTTCTTGTGACCCCTGACAGATAAATATGACATTACTGAAGGATGGAAAGAGAAAGAAAAGAATTTCCTCTTTGCAGTAGAAATTTCCTGTTGCCTGATGAATCACTTACGATATCTTGAAAATACTCCACAGAAAGAACTCTTTTTGTAACAAAGCACAACACTTTGCACTCTGCAGGCCCCTACTGAATCAGAAGCTCATGCAGAGGCTGTAAGCAATCCAGGACTGGCTGCCACAATGCTTAAAAATAGAGCTTGCAGCTATCAAAGTTTGTTTTTTCCCTGCAGTATTGTTGTCCTGAGATTGTACTGTGTTAGATCCTCTGAGCATCTTCTTCACAGTGTACTCAAGGGAAGCTGAAAACAGGATGTGATTTGGACATAATAATTATTGAGATCTCTCATGGGCCATGGCACTGATAGACTGTAGCTGGAGGGTCAAGGATTAAAGGGGCACAGTCAAAAAAAAAGTCACACTTCTGTATGAAAATGCTTTACCTGCTGCTGTTACAAAGCACACCTAAGATTAATGTGACTGGAAGAGACTGGGGAGGACATTTTTCTTTGTTCAATTTATGATGTTTGCCTAATTGACAGCTTAAAGAGAATAATCCCTGTTTCTCCTATGTATCAGGTAGTCAAACTCCCCTGTTCTTTGTGAGGGCCTGGAAAACAGCAGTAGAGGCAGGGAAAATATTTTGAAAGAAACTATGTTTTTAAAACAAATAGAAGTAGGCAAGAGGACTCAATGACATATACCATCCAAACACGTTTTATCTCTTTATTTTTAAATTGACCAGGTATCAAGTTGACAGTGTCCCTTTATTGTCATGTCCAGATGTGCATGGATGTTTGGTTCCCCGGGAACAAGTATCAATGGCACACTTTGCACCACCGTTACTTGTCCTGGGAGAATGCCCATGCTACGCGCACTTTTGTGCACAGCAAGTTGCCCCAGGTCAGGTAGAGGAGGCTGGGACCAGTACTGGGCTGCCTCCAGCAGCCTTACCTGGAGTCCTGGGGGCCTCCCAGGGCTTCAGACATGGGGATTCTGCCACATGGAGTTTGGCAGGTAGCAGAGCACAGCTCCAGGCAGCCCTGCTCTGCTTTTCAGCAGCAAGCTCTAGCCAAGCATGTGTTGCTCTGTTTTTTTTTCCCCACTTTTTGTTTACCCCTGGATATCCTGGGGTAAAAAAAAACCCCGTCACAGTGCACACTTGGGCAGCTTGCTCTTGCAGCATGGAGAACGCTGAACTGTGCGGTAACTGGCTCTGCAAATGTGTTTGCACCGCCACGTACCACACAACCGCGCTCATCTGGATGCACCCCTATGAGTTCAGTCCTGCTCAGGTTCTGCCTAGTAACTAGATTTAATGTGGAAAAACATGATTTCCTGGGAAACTGCAGGGTCAACATATGTAATAGTGAGAGTACTCGAAACTGCTCTTGGGGAGTTGAAATAACTGTGGTGAATGCACAACTGAGATACAGAATGAGAAAGTCTACATGAAATATTCATGTTTTGCAGGATTCTTGTGCTGCTGATGTCGAGCCTGCTGTGTTGGAAGGCGGCAAACAGTTTGGTCTTTCAAGGAACAGCCATATTGCAGCTGCATTTGATGACACCAAAGTGAAGAACAGGTGAAGTGAGAAAAGTGGGGCAGATAGTTTCCACATGCAACAGTCTAGGTCATATTCTTTAACCTTTGAAACTGTAGGTACAGTCTTGAGAGCGTCGTCTTTCATGGAAGAATACTGGTTAGTGACATAAATGTCATTTGGGCATGTAAACTGGATAATGACTTTTCTACCCAAGTATGATGCCCAGAAACATTTTGATTTTATTTATTTTTCTGGTTTTTAATTTATTTTTTGCACAAAATTCAGGCATATGCATAGACTGGGAAAATATCTTCTATACAAAAAAAAAAAGTCTTCCATGCACAACTTTTAAAAATCATTTTAAAATTGCTTGTAATTCTTAAAAGCTGAGTTGTGTAGCCTTTTTTAATTTTTGGTACTCTGGACCATCAATAGCCTGTTTGACTGTAAGCAGACATCTCATTTGAGGCAGCCTTGATTTATTTTATTGATTTATTTTATATGTTTATGCAATTTATATGCTGTCTTTCCTAGCCATGTCTCAGGGCCACTTAGAATGAGCAAACAAAATAACTTCAATAGCTGAAGAAGAAACTAAAACACCAAGATAAAACAGAGACCCCTAGACAAAATCATGATCCTCACAGGCTATGACTCAGATCAACACGGAAGTGGCACAGCCCTTTTACACGTAGCCTTGCCAGGGTGCATAACTGCTGTTCTGCCACTAGGTGGACAAGGAGAACACATAGCCTGATAGGCTTGTCCTTTTATTGCAGGAATGAACTGCCATGAAATTAAATAAGCCGCAATTAACTTACAGACGCACACAGCAATGTCCCAGAAAAAGTGTTAGCTCACTTTATCTGGCATACTCCACATATACTTGAAGTGGTATAATCATAGGATCATAGGAAGGGCTGGAAGGGACTTGACAAGGTCATCGAATCCACTTTCCTGGTCAAGAACAGATTATCCCTGACTAAATCATCATAAACCAAGTGTCAGTCCAACCTGATCTTGAACATTTCCAGAGGTGGAGATTCCACAACTTCTCTAGGCAGCCTCTTCCAAACCTTGATCACCCTCATTGTCAGAAAGTTCCTCCTAATCTCCAACCTAAATTAAAGGAACACTTAGCCTAATAAAAATGGGGAAACTCAACAAAAGAAATAATAATCTTTCAGTCCACAGATATCTAACATTCACATAAGCATCAAAGTCAAACTGTTTTGCATTATGATACTTCAGATTTGAATTATCAACTTAGACTGATGCAATCTTCCAGTAGCAGTATGTTATAGTCAGTGCTGTAGCAGGGAGGGAGGAGGCGGGGGGTTAAGTGGGGCAACTGCCCTAGGCACCGAAGTGAAGGGGCGCCAACACGTGCTGCCCAGCCGGTGCGGAAGTAGGACAGAACCGCGATCAGCTTGTTTGGGGGAACGCGGGGACAGGGGAAGGGCAGCTCCTGCAGCTGTGTGCACTCCTGAGCAAGCTTTGCCCAGAGCACTAAATTTTGGTGCTATGGCATTGATTACAGTCTTAGCATGCATATGATCCTAAATCACTTGCTAGGCTTCAAAGACAAACCAAGGTAGAAAGTAAATAAACTCATACTGGGCACATCTGCATGAGATGTTTACTGTGGAGTTGCCTAACTAGCTTCACAGTAAACTTCTTGCATCTACACGTGCAGTGCTATTAGGCTATGGGAAACAAATAAAATCTGCAGCACAGTAGTACCTGTAAATGCAAGTACCATCCTACTGTGGAGTTATTTACTGTGAAGCAATACATGCGTAGACACTATCCTGGGAGTAAATTGTTGCCAGGCAGCCCAGCCAGCATAAGGCCACCATCTTGCCTGTTGCCTAGCCACATGGCTTGGCAGCCACAGGAGCCTCATGGTTCAGCCAGCTCCTCTACTACCTGACGCAGCCACCTGCTGCTTGGGCCTGACCTCGCCCCCTGTACCCTCGTGCCAGCCCAGAGCTGCTCCCCAGACCTCAAGCCACACTGTCACTGCCAGCTGGAGCCCAGAGCTGACCCCCATGTACCCCCTGGCTGGTACCGAGCAGCTGCGGCTGGAGCCTAGAGTTCATCCTGGTTACTGCAGGGGGGCAGAGGAGGGCAGGACTAAACTGCTTATCCCTGGCTCAATTTGCTGGTGTCGTGGGTGCACATATGGATGCCGCACCCAGGACTAGTTTACTGTGGAGTAATTTGTTTTGCAGTTTATTCAGTCACATTAATGGCACATGTAGACATGCCCACTGTATGGAGCAGAAGTGTATTGTAGTTGCTGTCTTCTCTTGCAAGTGCTCACATTTGATGGGTGGGTTCCAGAGGATCATCTTAAGGAAAGGAGGAAAGGTTCCCATATTACCTGCAGATCTTTTGAAGAAAAAAATGTTTGAATTGCAGTAGACCTGCAGCATCATCCCTCCTCAGAAAACGCCCCCGTTTATGGAGCAGAAGCACAGCAGTATATTTACAGCTTTCACTAAAAAAATACAATAAATTATGAATTTTTTATATATATACACAAACACACACATACACACACACACATACATACACATAATAATTTTCCTAAACTCCTACAATGATATTATTCTACCAGTTCAAACTAAGTTAAAAGAGAACATAGTGTATGATGATACAGAAAATAGACAAAATGAAGCAGTGGACAGTAAATTAAAGAAGGGGAGTTCTGTTTGATTTTTACTCTTCTTTTTTATGTGAGTAACTGAGATGCACATCGGGATTATAGGACACATTAGTGTTGTTGAAGATGAAATGATAAATGTCTCCTAAATATTTTGGCTGGAATACAAATAAGACTAATAGGACAATGTGATGCAGGGTCTCTCTCATTGCCATTTTGAAAAATTGGTACTTACCTTTTCATTTTAATATTTTAGATAAAAGCCTTCTAGAATAATATTTTTGCTGTTGTTCTTAAAATTGGACATCACCCATCACTGAATTTCCTTTCTGAGGGAAGAAAATCAGGGCCACAGGCCTTCCCAGTACTTAGTAAGAATCTTTGTGTTCTTACTTGAGATTCAGAAGTAAGATAATGATATCCTTGTGACTTAACAGATAAAATTTCCTTCAGCAAGAAGCCATCATTTCCTTCACCATCTGTGAGTAAGTTGTTAAACTTATTTTTAAAAAACAAAAGCCATGGATCTTCAGAAATATACTCATTGGGGAATTAAGCTAAATATTTTGTCCCTTTGTCTATAACCTGCCAAAAATGTTGATTATCATTATTTTTTCCTCCAGCTATCGGTTCCTCCCCTACATTTTCTCTATATTAGGTTTTTTATGGCTTATTTTCATAGTTTCATGGTTTCTAGGGTCGGAAGGGACCTGAGATGATTTTAATCTTCTTGGTCTATTGGAAACTAGCATAATCATTTTTAGACTTGTATTCCTCCAAGGCTTCTATTAAGTCATCCTTAGCTTTAGTATAGTTCTTATCAAATCATGATTTATGCCATCAACGCAACCTATCCCCAGACCTTATAAGTTTATAATATACTGAATTTCAAATAGCATTATTTAATATGCCAGTCAAAAGCTCTTTTCTGTGTGTTTTCAAAGAGTGGCTTTGTATATTGCCATCAGATAGTACAATTTGTTAAAAAGTAAATGTTTGCCAATTGTCACTACAAATATCTCCTGTTACCATTGTACGTAGGTAGATGACTGTTAATACTCTTGTGTTGTAATGTTACAAATAGATTTATTTTTCCTCTTTTGACTTGGCAACTATATCTGCAGTTTAGAATTGCATTTGGAAAAAGCCACATTGGTCTCCATAGCATCAGTATAACAGTTATTAACATCTTGAGACTAATGATCAAAATGAAACCTCGTATCTAAATTATGCTTTTAAATATCATGAAACATTTTTAAAACCAGTTTTAGACCTTTAATAATATTTCTTCTCAAGAAGAAAGGTGGGATACATCATTTATTCCATAGTTTGATTTTGGTTCTTTCTTGCTCTTTCGTTCTGTTTTTGCTTTTTAGGCTCACAATTGAATTTGAAATTCGAACAGAGGCCGAATCAGGCTTGCTTTTTTATATGGCCCGGATCAATCATGCAGATTTTGCAACTGTACAGATAAAGAATGGACTGCCTTACTTCAGCTATGACCTTGGACATGGAAACACCAGCACAATGATTGCCAACAGCATTAATGATGGCCAGTGGCACACGGTACAAAGCTATTCAATTCTTAAAAGCACTATAGTTTTAACTTGTCCAAGAATGCTGCATGAAGAAATTTACATGGGCTAAACTTTTGGACACTGACCATTAAGTTGTGCTTCCATTATTTTTCATTTGAGATGCCCAGGCAATTGTAAATTGATGTTTTGAAACTCTGGTATCATTATTTGAAAATTTGGCCTAAAAATAAAGACACTTGCAGAACATATGATAAATGTAATAGGGAAAATCAGAAAGCAGTACATGGTTCTCCAGTGCGGCCCAACTGAGTTGCGGAAAGGTTTCATACTCAGTGAGACTCATCATTAAAGTTCCCTTCTTTTCAGGTATCACTGTGACTGAACTGTGACATGATTTAACAGCCAAAAAACCTTCACAAAAAAAAAAAAGAAAACAACTGAAGTCAATTTTGCTTGCATAGTTACCTCATTTCATTGGGGAGCAAATATGATATTCATAGATGTTTGGCAGCTCTTCTGTGGTTTTAGGAAAGGAAACATTTATGAATATAAAATGCCAGTGGCCTGTGGGTAACAGGAGTAGGAAATCACAGTGCAACCACCAAGGATTGTATCTACTGAGACAAAGGCAACAAACAGATTATAATTTTATTAGGTACAAACAAAGGTGGAGGATGTAAATAAAGGCAAAAAGGGGAATTGGCTGAAAATCACATATGGCTTCAAATGTGAGATTTACAGCAAGTCCAAACACTTTCTACCCCCTACTGAAATTGTTTAGGAATGCACACACAAAAGTAACTGTCATTTTCATTAACAGTCAAATGAAAATAATTCATTTCAGAATTAATTTCAAGTTTTTTCAGCAGAAAGGCAAAACCAAAAGATTTCAGGACAAAATAAGCATGATTTTATT
>NW_017729026.1:5564608-5582462 GCF_001723915.1 Gavialis gangeticus | reverse complement strand
AGGTGGCCCTCCTCTGAACCCTCTCCAGGCTGGCCACATCCCTATTAAAGTGCAGTGCTCAGTAGTGGACGCAGTACTCCAACTGCAGCCTGACCAATGTCGCATAAAGGGGGAGCATCACCTATCTGGACCTGCTTGAGATGCATCTTTGGATGCATGACAAGGTATGGCTGGCCTTGCTGGCTGCAGTCTGGCATTGGCGGCTCAAGTTCATCTTGGAGTCAATAATGACTCCAAGATCCTGTTCCGCCTCTGTGCTTTCAAGAGGGGAACTCCCCAGCCTGTATGTATGCTGTGGATTCCTTCTCCCAAGGTGCAGCACCCTGCATTTGTCTATACTGAATCCCATCCTATTCTCATCTGCCCACTTTTGTAGTCCATCTAAATCTAGTTGCAGCCTCTCTCTCCCTTCAAGTGTGCCCACCTCGCCCCACATCTTAGTGTCATCAGCAAATTTGGACAATGTGCTTTCAACCCCCTCATCCAAGTTGCTGATGAAGATGTTAAACAGTCTGGGCCCAAGGACTGAGCCCTGGGGGACTCCACTGATCACATCTTGCCAGGTTGAGTACAACCTGTCCACCACTACTCTCTGGGTGGGCCCCATCAGCCAGTTTTTTACCCTCCAACTGTGTAGGCATCAATGCCACATATTGTTTATTTGTATTACCATAATACTCAGAGCCATTATTAAGGACTAGCCCGTATATATAGAACAAAAGAGTTACTCCCTGCCACCAAATACTTATAAAGTAAGATCCTCATGGAGGTTATCTTTTCCTCTTTATAGCCCATCTCCTCCAAAAAGGAGATGAAGCATAGGGAACAACTGATGCAACATGGTCTCACTTTCTGTTGCTGGAAACTGTTCAACATGGAGTCCGTGCTTACAGTGCAATACAGAAGGTGTGGTTCAGCTGTGGATCACAGCCTGCAAAAGAGAACAGGGGCCACTCCTATGAGCCTCGAATAAGCCCAGATCTTTTAATTTCCAGCCAAACCACTGGGGGGCAAAGAAAAAAAAGTACCAGAATATTTTGCAAACAGGAGGTTTCGTATGAACAAATTCACTCCAGTGAAAACCGATGTTCCATTGAAGAACAGCTTAGAATATTTTTAAGAAACAGCAGTGAAGATGCAATACTCAATGTTAGTCATGACAAAATCACCAAAATAGTGTGGCAGTTAGGACCTAAAGGACCCTTCCCTTATCCTAGTGTCCTGCCTTACCAACCTATCCTTACATCAGCTCCTAACTTCCGGCATCTGTATCACACTCCATTTCAAAGAAACACAATGTGAAAAAGGTGGTGAGGAATGAGCTATCCTGACCCCATAACCTGATCTTGCTGCTGACAAGGTCAGCTCCCTAGTATCTCCTACATGTTACCTAAAATCCTATCACTATCCCATTTGACAATATGCTCAGCACCAGCAAAATATGTTAGCTTTCTGCACCTTAATACAAATTGGCCTGATAGACCTCTGTGCTCCAGAGGATGATAGGGTGAATGTAAATAACTGTCATAGCAAGACATTTGAGCTGCTTTTGGGAATTTCAGGAGAAGTTTAGAGACACTTTTCATGGGTGTCTCCAGTCCTTACATCTGCCTTTCCTTCTTTTGAAACCCATTTCCAAACCATATGATACTGTTATTGCCCTGGATCATTAAATCTCCATCTGATGCCATATCATAGCTACCTAAACTCTGTGTCCCCTTTATAGTAATAGTCATTCCCCGATGTCTTCACTACTGACCAAATCCCCCTTCTACCTAGCTCAGCACCGTACCCCAGATTCACTACCCGTTTGTCCCCCGTGCACTATTACCAAAACTTCCCAACTCCTGTCAATTGTCAGTACTTCCTACTGCAAATACAGAAATACACAGCACATGACTGGTGTGCTGTGACACTGAACAAAGAGAGGACTTTTGAAAAGCAACACCAAGAAAACAATGTGCAGTTTTTACTATTGAATCAGTTAACTGTTGAACAGTGGTCTTTACAAAAGCTACCACAGTTTTGTTACATGCACACTCTTCTTGGTACTTAGCCCTTTTAATACACAGAAGTATTGTTGCAGAGACTCTGGCACAATCTTTGGAAAGAAAGGGACTTAAAGCAGAGGCATAAAAGAGCAGCTGGGCACCCAGGGCAGTAGCAACAGCATGGGAGCATCAGCAACTACTTACCACTGGCACTGCCAGAGCAACCATATGATGGGACCTGTTATTTTTCTGCTTTCACCCTGCAAGTTGACACCCAGGACTGCTGCCCTGCTTGCCTTTTCATTGTTATTACAGACAGTCCTCAACTTACAACGTTTCGAGTTACAATGTTTCACACTTCTAACATATATAAATTGACACCCTGTTGCAACTTTCTGACGTCAGTTTCGACTTTACAATGCTTGATCTGATGCGATGTCACGCCAGTGAGCCAGTTCGCTGTGTCGCTTACCTCCCTGGAGAACATCTGTCCAAACTTCCTTGGACATTTTCTTTAAGAAAGCACGCAAGACTCCAGAAAAACCTGCAGCCAAAACTCCTGAGAAGAATCCAGCCAAGAACCTTTTAAAAAGTCCAACCAAGAGCCCTTGAAAAAGTTCAGCAAAGTCAACTCAAAGAAGTCCTTCCAAATCAATATGATTGCTATTTACAATATAAATACATTCATGTAGCTATATTACTCATCTATAATTGATCAAGTACAAAATTCTGGGGTATTTTTAGTGAAAATAGGGTATCGGGCCTTGGTTCAGGAACCAATCCCCCATTTATAACATTGTTTCATATGAGAAAATTGGTTCTGAGTTACAACATTTCAATTTAAGACATGGTTTTCAGGAACCAATTGTGTCGTAAGTCCAAGGACTGCCTGTATACTGACTTAGAGTCTAGGTAGAGTTAAAATTAGAGCAGCTCTTCAACAGTTGTAGTCCTTTGATTCACATTCCCCTTATCTACAAAGGAACCTAACTTAGCCTATTATCACTCGTACTCCAGCCTGAACTCGTAGTATATCTAAACTGGAGGAATATAAACTTAAGTCTTAAAATACTTGCCTATAAATTTGCAGTTATCATGATATCTTCCTACGTTTAAAAGAGTAGAAGCATTGCTATCATTGTATTACAATGATACAACAAACATTGTAATACAACAAACATTAAGCTTTCAAATGGCACCTCTTTCATGTAATAATTTTAATTAGTTGCTTACCACCATGTTTTTTATTATACATTTTGTTCTCTTGTTGCAAGGTCCCTAGCAGAATGATCCATGAATATAGCCCTATGCACTACCACAATGCAACTAATTAATAACAGTAAAAATGCCTACCTTTTTCTTTACATGTGGGGTTCTACACACAATGCTTCTTATCTGAAGTTAAAGTGGAAGCCTGGATTTATGATGAGGAAAGCATCCTTTGCACTAGTTATCTGTTACCAGAAAAACTTTTCTAATATACTTTTGATTTCATTTCTAGATAAAAATAGCCCGAAACAAGCAAGAAGGAATCCTTACAGTAGATGGTGTTTCAAACAGTACCACCAGCCCCAAGAGGGCTGATATCCTGGATGTTGTAGGAATGCTGTATGTTGGAGGATTGCCCATTAACTACACAACGAGAAGAATTGGTCCAGTAAGGGAGAAAGTTTAATAATAATAATTCTTTTTGTAGCCTTTAATTGTGTTTTGACAAGTAGCAGCATCCATATGTCTTTTTGTAAAATATTCAGGCAAATGGTTAACATTTAACTCTTTGAAGTCAGGAGGAGAACTTCAGTCATACTCCAGTTGATGCCAAAAATTGAAACGAACCTACAGATATTATTTGGGGGGAAAAAGAAGGGCATTGTGTGCTTGGCTGCAGCTAATATTTTGGGTGAATAGCATATATTAAGAGGGAGTGAAAGTCAAAGTAGCAGATCCATGCATCTGGATCTAAGAACCTGTATAGAGGGGTTGATGTGCTAATCAAATCTTCAAATACATTCCAGGTGATCAAATACCATTCCAGTCAGGCTGCTCTCCAGGGGCATAACCCACATATCACTTCAGACAAAATAAACATAAGACAGAAATTCTGTAGTCAGGCAAGCAAATCACGAAAATAACTTGAGGAAATAGGGTACCAGAAGACTCAGAATCAGTATCCTATGATAAAAGACCTACAAGATCATACTGACTGTTTAATTTCTGTTTATGATGACTGGATCAAGATAAATGAGTCGATCACTCGGATTATCAAAGCATATTTGGGGGCCTGAGCACTTAAGAAAAATATTTAACTATCCATCAATAGTCCAAAAATGTTTATACTGCTATCTTTGAAAATACAACCACAATTAATTGATGTTATTTCAAGGAAATGAGGTCACCAGAATCCTTTTCTGGAGTGAGACCTAGCCTGACGATGATAATCATAGAATCCTAGGGTTGGAGTGGAACACAGGAGTCATCTAGGCTCCTGGCAGACGTTAGACTTGAGACATCATTAACCTGAATGCACCACAGGTTTAGGGAATTAATGGTATGACAAAATGGAAAATCAGCCACAAAAATACTCCACAAACTATGGCTGGTGTAATATTTTGGTGGCTGACAATCAGTAATGGCATGATTGGAATCTAATACATTATCCCAAAATCCTACATCCTGCCGTGCACATGTAACATGGCAGGAGGCACAACTGTTGGTACTGAAGAAGAAATCCCATTGAACGATTGAATAAATGCGTGCCAGGTGCACTAGCTGTCTAGTCCAACTTCTAGACACGATTCATGTATTCATGTGAAATTCTGATGGTCTTAGTACATCCTGGGATTTTAATGGAGCTATGATTTCAAGTGTCACTTTATCAAGTTAAATTCAACACTTTCATCCTCCAAAAGCTGTATTGTGCTATATACTCTGAAGTATATAGTATATTTGCTAGTATATTGCTATATACTATGAAGATTTTAAAGCAAGTTGAACACATGTATCAACTAAGAGGGCTTCCTACTAATTATACATCATATATACATTGTTAACAACAAAATATATGCTAATTTCATATTAGTCTCAGAGTGGTGCAATACCCATGTTTTTGGTTTGCATCTGTTTCATCGTATTACAAATTTAATTTTAATTCGTCTCTTTGCAGTCCTGAGCTCTTATAATTTCCTTGTTCTAAACAAGATTTTCCACAAGAGTAACAGTAATAAGTTTTAAAAAATCAACCCACCCTTCTAGCAGAAAAATTCAAGTTCAAGCATTCCATAGCAAATTTCTAGAAACTTAATCAGAACCTTGAATTAAACTCATACATTTGCTTCACTCATTCAAATCTGTTAGGTTTTGACAATCTCATGGATTTGGAAAGTTTGGATATTTTGGTAAGAAAACTCATTGGCATGAAAAAGTTTTTAATCAGGTACCTTTTCTGAAATTGCAAATTGTCAGAATTTGTTAGTGAGCACAAAATTAGATTCACTAATTATGTTTGGTTGCAGGGGCTTTGTTCTTCAAAGTTCAGGGAATGAGCATTATGGCAAAGGCTAGGAGGGAAAAAATTAAGACCCTCTGGTAAACAGTATTTTAGATGCAATTCTAGACTGGCCATGGATAATTTCATATGGAAGACCATATATGAAGCTTGCATTTAGAAAGGGTTTTACATATGAATCAACATCGCCCAATAAAAGCATAGTTTTAACATATACAGTTAGACACTTGGTACAGTGATAAACAAAACATCTAATGACGTTTCAAACCCTCTTGAGAACACTTTCCTTGGCCTTTGGCCATTGGCTTCATTGGACAGCACATACAATACTCAGTTAAAGAAGTAAATTATGGGCCATTAAATTGCTGTATTGCTGATGCAATTTGTTACATTTCATTATGCAATATATTATTTTATGTCTCCTCCATTAAGCCAGTGAGATGTCTTAGTCTTGTGACATTAGATTGCTGAGATTTCAGAAAAAGTAACATAAATAATTTGCAATGTCATAAAGATTATATTCCAGTTACAATCAGATATTAAGGACTAACCCACATAAAATTTAACTCATTCAGATCCATATATCCAGCAGGGAATTAAAGAATCAAAATAGGGGGAACTTCTAATGATATGGGTGAGCCCTTCCATATGAGCATCTTAGTTCCTTTGGACAGTAACACTTTCCGTTTAAAAACTGAACACAGGTCGTCTATAGCATTGATGGTTGCATCAGAAATTTTAAAATGACAGAGGCTTCTATTGACTTGGATAATCCAACCTCCAGCTTCAATGTTGGCAAATGCTTTACCAGTGCAGAAAAAGGAACATACTTTGATGGAACAGGATTTGCTAAAACAGGTAATAATCTTGAATATTCCTATTGCTAAAAGTTATAGTTGGTGGGAATGGCACCAAAAATTATTGCTTAATCCACACTGGCTAACCAGCTAAGCACCTTTGAAATAGATCAGGTGTACTTCCAGCAAGATCTCATAAGTACCGCGAGGATGCGCCAGTATTTACATTGACTTCTTATAGACTAAAACAGTAAAAATATTGTGTTGACTTGATTTACTCACAGTATGTTGCATGTTATCATTAGCAATAATCTCTTGTATGCTTTGTTACTCTGTTTTACACTTCCCTTCCCTTCCCCCAGTTGGAGCTTATAAAGTGGGAACAGACCTTCGAGTGGAACTTGAATTCCGTACAACTCGAATGAATGGTGTTCTGCTGGGAATCAGCAGCCAGAAAATGGATGGACTCGGCATTGAGTTAGTAGATGGAAAAGTAAGTTGTAAATGTCTTCAGTAGGGATATGAGATATGATGTATCTGATCTCTGTAGAGCATTTTGAAAAGCATAAACAATTTAAATTCCAGATTATTACAGTAAAATCAAGATACGTGAGTTGAGATCAGGACCCCCATTATGGCTAGGGACAGACACTCAAAAAGCCTGAGCCTGAATTGATTCAATCTTTGCAGATTAGTCTAACCTGGCTAGACTGAATCAGTTCGTAACTGGACAGACATCCCAAAAATGCAGGCATATGCCTGTTGTGGCTCAGGCTAAAAGCCAGGGGATGCTAGAGCAGCCCTGCCTTCTATTGCACACTGCTGAGCTGAGGGGTGTGTGGCCAGGCCTGGGATGGTCTAAATAGGGAGGCTTCCCCCTGCTTCCCTCCTTCTGACCAGCCCAGCAGGGTATTGATAACACAGTGTTTATCACCTCATTAAGAAGACAACAGGGACATTACTAGCTACCTGCTGATTCTGCCTTTGTCCTGGCTACCACAGCATGGACTGTAGTCAGCATGTGGTCTGCTACCTAATACTGAAAGGTGTCTGGGAAAGGCAGAAGGGAGGGGGGAAATCCCTGCTTAGCAGGATGTGGGGAGGGGAGGAGGGGAGCAGGGGAAATCCAGGCAGATGCCTGCAGTCTCTGCTGAGCTGCATCCAGGAAGTAGGGGAGCCCTGCTGTGAAGCAGAGAGCTCCACCCAGCCCAGAGAGCATGCCAGGATGCTGGGGGAGTCTGGTTTAACTTAAACCAGCAAGGGGTCTGGGACAGACATTGTATAAACTGGTTTGACCCAAATCAGTTAAGTCTGATATTACATTCAACCAGGTTTATCTTAAACCAGTTTCAGCCATTTTCAAACTGGTTTATGTGCACTGAACATCTGTTCCATTACAGGTTTAAACCAGTTTCTGGTCACTTAAACTGGTTTATGTGTAGTGTCTGTCCCTGGCCTATATGCCAAATGATTGTTCCATTTCTGAAATGGTCTGGCTCTTCTAGTTTCCCTAAAACATAGTGCTTTATTCTGTAGTGCAGCTGTTTCCCAAATCGTAGTATCAGGATCTGTGTTAAGAAGAATGTCCCTAATCATGGATACAGTGTCTCTCACACCACATTTAGTTCCACCATTTCATTCCTTATACATATTTCTGGTCTTCACAACATTTTTATAACACATTTTATTCAGCAGCTGGCTGCACTTCCAAATGAAATAGTTTATTTTGTATATGATATGCACACAAACCAGCATTTTATTGTTGTTTAGTATAATTTGGCAGCAGAAAATGGCAAATGGTACCCACAAATTTGCACTTTCCTACTAATGTAGACCCCAGTGTTACCAATGGAACCACATGAGCAAGCTCTGTTGCTTTCAGCGGGGCTCAGCCTTGTTCAAGGACTCACCTCTGAGGAGCTGAGTACAAGATCAGAGCCCCAGTTGGAAATAAAATGGAACTAAAATGGAGCAAGGTGGCTTGAGTAGTATGAAAGCAGTCTGTATTTTATTTTAAATCTGTATATAGCATTTGGGAAGAGCTGACTTAATGGCTGCCAGGCTACCAAATTATGTATGATTATTGTTTTGGTAACCAATATATTTCCCTTCCTTTTATGTTACACTCTTCAGTTAATGTTCCATGTGGATAATGGTGCAGGAAGATTTTCTGCAATTTATGAACCTGATGTACCAGGAAGCTTGTGTGATGGACAGTGGCACAAGATTATTGCAAACAAAATCAAACACCGCTTAGAGCTGACTGTAGATGAGAGCCAGGTGGATGGTAGCAGCCCAAACAGAGCCTCCACATCAGCAGAAACAAATGATCCTGTCTTTGTTGGAGGATATCCTGGTGAGTATCAAGTGCCCAAAGACTCAGTACTGATATTCAAAAAGCCCAAGGTCTTAAAGTTTATTAGAGTGCATGCACTAACACCAGTGGAGATAGCATGGGTAAGAAAATTCAAGCTTGTATCCAATAAGAGCATCCATACCAAATTCCCAGATCTCATTCCAGTGGATTTTGAGAACAGGAGTTCTGCAGAACCAAATTTGTGTGTGTTTCAGCTATGAAATCCTACACATTTTCTTCTTCACCCTGTAATAAACACTCAGTTCTAGGATACTGGTGCACTTGCAGACAGGAAGAGAAAGAAAATATTCCTTTCTTTTCCCATTTAAACATTTTTCATACCCAAGCAAGTGGCGATGGTGTTTGGCAAACTAAAATTAAACTACTGAAAGGGTTTATGTGCTATTACTGGAAAAAACAATTGGTGCATATTGATCACATAGCATAAAGCTCAGAAAATTCAAATTAAAGATGTAGTGAATAGTTTTCAGAGGAAGACGAGGCTCCACTCCTGGGGTGTTTGTTGCCATAGCACATCCTGTTCTATTTTAAAGTCAAACAAAAATTGCCAATCATAAGCATTATACAAGTCCTAGAGAGCAGTCACTTCTAGCAGAAGAGATTAAATAAAACATCAAGCGTAGAAGCCTCGTTATTCATGTCACTGATAGAGAATATTCACAGCTAACTGTTCATAAACAATCAACAGGCCTATTTGGTGAATAACTTTTGAAAAGCAAATCTATGAATATTGTAAACTCTGCCTAGCACTGCTTTATGCTAATTCTGTAGTACTTACTAATATTTTGTGCTTTCTTGTGGGCAGAAAGAAACAAAGGATACCTAATCCAATGCCCACTGAAGTCAGTGTCCAGACTTTCGCAGGGAACAATAGACCAGTTTCTAAATCTTTTGCTTTGATTTTTACCCTGCCCATGTATAGAAAACAGAATACCCAATAATATTAGGGTATGGGCATGCTGTCACTTCTGCTTGGTATGACAGGCTGGGTAACTGCTGCATATTGTATAGAACAACGAAATGCGTATTTTTGATAGCTGAAATCTTTGAGTATCAACAAATAAGCAACCATAAGGAGATCTAGAATCTGAGCCTGTAGCACATCACCTACTTAAGGGTAACTTCCAAATTCAAGGTAGGTTACTACTCAATGAAAGTGTAGTACTTTGCTACCTCTCATTTGCCTAACTTATTTCATGGTGGATTGCTTGTTTGCCCGTACCCTTAGCCTTCAGCTTTTGCAAGTGTTATCCAAATGTATTTCTCTGTAGTTTGGCACCTATGAGAGAACCAGTTTTTATCATACTGATTAATGAATTGGGAGTGATGTGCCAAAAAGATGTTCAGTGCTGCAGTGTATTTACAACTCTAACCTGAGAACGGATAGTAACAAAATGCTTTCTGATAGAGTGACTTACTAATTCTGAGATGTAGTTAGCCGCAAGATGCATAGTTGGGTCTAACACTGAAGCCTGCATAAAACAACCTTACACCACATCTGTTGAAATGAACTAGAGCCAAATTCCAGAATTTGAAGCACTGATAAATAAGTTTACTACACACATTTGACCATCTCATTTTTCCTCTGCTGATTAATTCATTTCCCCCAGTACTTATTTTAACCTTCCAAATACCTGAGCATCTTCACATATTTTCCACTTCTTTAATCAGTCTGCTAAAGAATTGTATTCTCCTCCTGCCAAATGTGGAACTTTCCCAGCTATCCTTGCCCAAGCCACAGAGCAGAAAAGATTTGGTCCAAGGGCTGTGACAGTTTTTCTATGTGTACAAATGTCACAAATTTAAACTGCATTATTGTGGGATCTTACAGAACTAGAAATGGGGTCTGGATTTTCCAGTTCACTGAGGCTTCTCCATGCTGTATAAGCAGTGCAAAACAGCTATAAAGCAGTTGGCATGACCTAGTGAAAAATTCCCTCATGCAAAAGAACTCTGAGCCAGCAGCAAGCTGGCAAAGGCAACTCCAATACATCCTGTACCAGCCACCGTCTCTCTCCCCTACCAGGCAGGGTAGGGGAAGGACAGATGGGCCTTACAGCAAGGAAGAACAACCAGCTCCCTATTGCCATTTTTCTACAGCCTGGGAACTTCAAACGATTGTAGAGGGGAAGTTCTGATTCTCCCAAAGGATTAACATTGACTTCTAGGAACTTTGAATCTATAAAAGCTCTTTAGGGCCATTTCCAGTGTTTTTATGGCTCCCTTGGAGCCTTGTACAGTTGACCTCAGCATAACAAAAGTTCCTAGTTATATATACCTTTGGATGACATATATATATGGAACAAATATATATACCGTGTGTGTGTGTATACACACACACACATATACACATATGCGTGTGTGTGTATGGATGTATATAGATATAGATAGGTCTCTATATATCTATATTTATACACACATACACACATATATATATTCATACATGCATATACATATACACACACACAGTATATATATTTCTTCCATAGACAGATAGATAGCTAGACAGATAGATATCACACAAAGGTATATATAGCTAGGAACTTTTGTTACAGTAAGGTCAAATGTACAAGGCCCCAAGGGAGCCATAAAAACATTGGAAATGACCCTAAAGAGCTTTTATAGACTCAAAATTCCTAGAAGTGAATGTTAATCCTTTGGGAGAATCAGAACTTCCCCTCTGCAACCATTTGAAGTTCCCTGGTTGTAGAAAACCAGGGAACATGTATGTATGTAACAAAATACAAATGCCACCCGCCAAAATACATGTATGTATGGAACAAAATACAAATGCCACCCGCCAAAATTTTTTTGTTGAATTTTCTCCAAAAAATTCCTAAATCAGTACCTACAGCACAGACAGGTACAGAGTATTATGGCTGATGGGAAGACCTGACAGAAGTCTTTCTTAGGACTTTTTGTCACTTGTCAATGCTGTTCTGATCCCAGTCTCAAGCTGAGGAATCCATATCTCTCATGTAAATAGAACATAAGCTGGAGATCCACAGAAATGTTATTTTACCCGACACACCTTTTTGTTTGAAAACTGCCATTTGGTCCCCACAGAAAGTTTGAGGGAAGCTTTATTTAATTCTTTGCCACCCGAATAAAGCTGCACATTTAAAAAGCAAGATGTAAATAGTTTCTGATTTGTTGCTACTATCACAGTGTGGAAGGAGAAAGTCAGAAGACTTAATAGATACCACTAAATCAAGAATTTATCAAAATCTTTAGAGGTTTTGCAACTTGTCCGCTAAGGAATTATATGAAGCAAGTAAATGTTAAAGAAAATGTATCAACAAGGGGAGAAACTTAAAGAAAAAAAGTGGGTTGTCAAAGGGTCTTTTTTAAATTCTTTTCACCTCTTTTTTCCAGATGGCCTGAACCAGTTTGGGTTGACCACTAATATTCGCTTTAAAGGATGTATTCGATCTTTGAAGCTTACTAAGGGCACTGCTAAACCTCAGGAAATTAACTTCAGCAAAGCCTTGGAGCTCAAGGGTGTCCAGCCTATGTCATGCCCTGCCAACTAGCATAAGATCATTCAAGTGATATGGGTTGGATTGCATAAGTGCCTTAAAATACTTTATATACATTACATTCATAAATAAACCATCTTTGTGCAAGCATTTTGAGTTGTGTCTGTGATATATATATCCAAATAGCACTATTTCAAGCTACCTTCTGATACTTAGGGTTTTCTTTCTTTAAGTGAATGAAGTGATTTTTCATATCTAGTCTTCTTTGTTTTGAAATCAAATTGTGCAACTTAGGCGTTCAGTGAGCCAGCCTGTACAATACAGAGATGTGTAGAGGTATGGGGGGGCAGGGGGGGCGTGTGTGTGTGCATATTTGTGCGTGTATACTTCATAAAAAAATATGTTAACTTATTTCTAAGAGATTTTTTTGTTCTGGCTGCTTCCATTAAAAAACACATATTCAATATAATACTTTTCATGAAGATTCTGGTAGTGTTGCATGTACTTTCTCTGGTTTGATGTCCCATTACCATGCTGTGCATGGAATAAAATCAGTTTCCATGACTGGAATCAAGCAACATTGTGTACTTACTTAGACTATATCCTGTTGTTAAAAAGAATATCTTGGATCGAAATCTTCTAATACATTGTTTGAACAGCATTGGAATTGAATGTGCTTTTTTCTTAATGTTTAGAGCTACATTTCCTAATGGGAACAAGTGCAGCAGGGGTTAGCACACCAACTTTCCATACCTGGAGACTTGAGCTTAAATAGGTCTCTGATCTGAATGAGCGTGGTGATTATCTCTAGTATATATCTTATAAGCAAAATCCTCAGGCTGTTTTCATATCTGAGGCTTAGAATTGAAAAGATAAGAATACTGCAAAGAAGCAGAACTGATATAACTACAGAGGGAGTTGGCACAGCACACGTCTGTAATCTCTATCAATATCTTTTTATTGAACACTTGATCTAAAACAAGCTTCTAAAGTGCGGCCCCTTCTTTGGTAATGTCTCTGATGTTAACTGTCTTTATCAGAAGTCTGAAGGTGTTCAGAGAGAGGATACAAAGAATCTTTTTTACATCCTTAAAACTGTAAGAAGGCATGTACTGGGATTAACATGAAGGGAAGGGCTTCTGGGCCAATGGGAAAAGTTCTTTCTGTAGTTTTCCCTACTGAACCTGGGTGGAGCAGGATAAAATAAAAAAGATTAGTAGGAGCGAGGGTTGTCTTTATCAGTGCTAGAGGCATTTTTTGTGATGTTAGTAAGTCATGCACCAGCTCCTAATTGACCTCAAAGTCACCTCCAGTTAGGCACTGTACTGCTTAAATTTTAGACATTCTGCCACAGGAGGGTTATCCTACTTGAATGAGTTATGTACCTGCATCTCCCATGAATGAAGAGTGGTATGTTCTTCCCAGAGGTGATCTGGATCACCTAGTTGAGTGGTTCTCAGCCTTTTTAGATTCAAAACCCTTGTTAGACCCAACCCACTCCTCAGAAAATGCCAGCTGTTGCTTTCCCCTTGTGGTTTTTTGGTTTTGGTTTTTTGTTTTACTACAGTGCAATTGCACTGTTTCAAAAAGCTCAGAAAGACCACAACGCCCAGAAAGTTTTGACACTATGGATTCCTGTTTGAAGTCAGGGGGTTTGTCTTGTGAATCATGTAGATGTTTGTGCAATAAACAGCACTAATATTGTATGACACTTTGAGGCACAGGTGCCAGCTTTGGTTTTTACTGCTGGGTGCTTTTTTTCTTTTTTTTTTCTTTTTTGCATTCCTGTGCCAAACCCTGCACATGCCCAGAAGAGGCAGCGCATTACTTCAACCCAGCTTACCTGACATGGCTTATGGGTGCTGAACACCGGCTAATATTTTTTTTGGTGGGTGCTTGAGCCCTGGAGCACCCATAGAGTTGGTGCCTATGCCTTGAGGCACCTTTAAAGGATCTCAAGACACTCCAGGGTACTCCTTCAGAAGGAAGGTGCCTAATAACAGCCAACAGAAGCACTATGTTTAGGGATGTGTCTGAGCTCCTGCTTCTCCTCACAGCTCAAGTGTTAGATGCAGTGGCCACATCTACATGTGTGCTTTATTATAGAGTAAACTGATTAGCTGTGTTAAATTCAGTGGCCACATTTACCCAGGTAACGGTATTAGGCTGCAAAGTAATTAACTGCACCTTAAGATAATACTGTCAGGGACTAACGAACTTACAGCAGGGTAATTAACTGTGATTAAACACACGTGTGGATATTGACTGCAGGCATAAGTTGAGTCCAGGCAGCCCAGCCAGTAGGAGGCCAGACTCTTGCCTGCCACTTAGCCATAAAGCTTTGCATTTTCAGCAGTCTTGTGCTCAGCCAGCCCTTCTACCACCCAATGCCACCACCTGGAGCCCAGAACTGAGCAGCTGTGGCATAAACTGCTCCTCCCCAGATCAAACTGCTGCTCTCTTAAGCACATATGTAGATGCTGTGCCCAGGAGTAGTTTACTCTGGCTCAGACTGCTCCAGAGTTTATTGCTTTGAATTAATTGCATGTGTAGATTCAACCAGTGTTACAAGAAGGTGTTTCCATCATGTCATTGCTCACAGGGAACAGTCTGAAGAGGTTTAACTAGAGTATATTTATTATTTAACAAGTACTTTTGTCTTTATCAAGTAAGTATCTAATGAACTGACATTTCAAAATATTAGTTTCTTGTATTCTATTTTATATGTCTTTTCTTCCCCTACCATCACTGTTTTACTTCAGTGCTATCTGAGAACCTGAAAGGAACAGACTATAGCACTTCCCATCTGAGGACTTCAAAGTGCATAAAATCCTGAATAAGTTAAGCCCTTGCTCTATTCCCCTGAGGAAAGTATTGTTTTTGTTGTTGCTATTTATTTTACAGATGGGAAAACTGAGTTAGACAACAAGGTTGAGCAACTTTGCTTATGACAAGTCAAAGGCAGTGCCAAAACTACAGCACAAGAATGATAATTTTCAGTGCTTTGTCCCAACCTCTGTTACATTTTACATGATAGGCTGTGTTTTTCCCTAAACAGTTTGGTTGGATATCGCTGTGGAGGTCATGAGAATAAGTAGGAAAATCCAGATCAGCTGAGGTTTCTAATGAGTTGGTTGGGCTTATGTGATATTTTCCAGTTACAGATAAGAAATATGCCATTGGTCTGGTGTGTACTGGCTCAGAAGTGGCAATGATGGTGTTTTCCATAAAACTGTCCTCAGCTATAAATGGGCAATGAAATATGCATAAGGGAAATTGGAAAGAGAGGGTGTGAGAGAGGTCTTTATGTGCTTCCTTGAATTATTTTCCTTTTACAGGCAACAGCAGGAATACAGAGGGCTAACAAAACAATGAAACACTGGACACAACTACATTTCTTATACTTTTTGCATGGAAAAAAAATCAACCATCTGCTGATCTCTGCTCAATTAAATAAGTTCACTTGCCTGAGAGATCAGCTTTCTCAGCAGACTGCCAAGCTACAAGGGAGCCAAAACTTGTCTATTTTGCCTTTATAGATTCCTGGGTGGTTGCATCATGTGGGTTAATAAAGCTCTGTCCCTTGGCAAATCAGCAGAATATGAATGATCTGTATTACTGCCTCGTGACATATGGCAGAATTGCAGATTGGTAAAGGATTTAGCAAAAGAAAAAAAGATGTCTGATAGGATCAGGATCTGAGCAGTGGGGCCAAATTCAGACTGCTAAATACAGATAATGTCATTACTGAATCTGCCAGGCTAGTGTTCACTTATGGACTCCAACTTTTTAACATGAAATGTCATTTTTGCCATTGCCCGTAGCAGAATCTCCTTTGAGGATAAATACAGTCACAAAGCCTGAAACTGAATTAATTCAAACTTTGCAGGTTAGTCTAAGCTGCATAGATTGAGCCAACAAGCAAGTGAACAGACATTTACTTTTGATTCCAGAAATGCAGCCACAAGCCTGCAGTGCCTCAGGCCAGAAGCCAGGGAGTGCTAGAGCACACCTCCCAGCTGGAGCAGACAGCTTGGGCCAAGGCTAGCCTACCCCACCCACCTTGTGAGGGGGAGTTTGCAGGGGAGGTACAAGGCATCCTGGGATGCTGGGGAACAGTGAGTTAACTTGAATCTGGATGGGATCTGGGACTGAATTTCTATAAATCAATTTAACCAAAATAAGTTAATCTAATATTACATCCATCCAGGTTTATCTTAAACCACTTTTGCCCATTTTAAAAGCAGTTTATGTGCCTTGAACTTCTGTTGTGTTACAGATTCAAACTGGTTTCCAATCACTTATACTGGTGTAACAGCTGCAAAGCTTGCCTGGCTACAAGCCAAGTGGGTGAGCTGTGCTTAAGAGCTCTGCAAGCAAAGGGCAGCAAAACATTGCAGAAGGCACATAAGCTTTACCAGACAAGAGAGTACACAGTGCACAGTGCATGCTTCTTACTGGAGTGTTTAAATTGTGACCAGAGCCCACATTGCAAACCAGGGGCTCTGTTTGGCTGCTACTAAGCCATAAAAGCTGAGGGAGGGAAAAGAAGAGAAACTGAGATTAGTGGACTCCAGCTGTGAAGAGAGGGGGTGCAGACCCAGCCCCCAGCCAGGGGAGACTGAGCTGAAACTTGCCCAGGGAGCAGGCATCAGGATAGGGAAGAGCCTGTGTCATTCCATGAGAAGCTGATTCCCCACTGGGTTCAGGGCTGTGCAACTAAGGACACAGGTGCCAGGGAAAGAGTGGGGAGTGGTTGGTAAGCAAAGCTGGTAGGCTTGCTGGATCTGGGAGATGAATCAGGGTCCTTAAAGGGTTAATGACCAGGCTATGAGTTGTAGCTGACTGAGATGTTGGGGTGAAATCCGAGCTGGGAAGGCTCAAGCTGCAGAGTCAGAGACCTGCAGAGGGAAACTCCTTTCTGCGGGTGCTGGGAGGGGGAACAGCCCTGAGATAGAGTGGGCTGAAAGAAAACAAACCAGCGTGGATGAGTGATGGGACACCTAATCACTGGTGCTTGCAGGAAGTATATTTCCAGAAGGAAACAAAAGGGAGCCTATTGCCTGTAGGAGCTGTTCAGAGCAGAGGCCACGAAACGGGGTAGGCCACCCTGGCTGTGGCCCAACCAACGTTTAGCACAGTGATTCAAACACAGCTCCTCTCCCTGCCTGTCTGCCTCCCTCCCTCCCTCACACACAGAGCAGCAGCCATGCTCTGCCGCCCGCAGTCCCACCAGGAGGGAAGAATGACAGCCCCCTGCAGCCAATGTGCCGGGCCCTGCATTGGTGCATTGGCTGCAGGGGGCTGGCACTCTTCCCTCCCAGTGGGGCTGTGGGCAGGGGACCGTGGCTGCCACTGTGCGGTGAGGAAGGGAGGGAAGGAGGCAGGCAGGGAGCGGGACTGTATTTGAATTGCCATGCTAAACATGGGTCAGGCCATGGCCCAGGTGCCCACCCCATTCTGCGGTCCCTGGTTCAGAGCCTGTTTTGCTTTGTTGCCAGGAAGGATTAAAGGAGTCCATTTTCCCTGGAGCAGCAGAAGCCTTGCCTCTGCCATCTAGTGGTGGATCATAGTTATAGCTGTGTTGCCATTTATTGTTATGGGAAATGGATTGTGACCAGAAGGAAATCAATTGGGACGTGTGGGGGGGGGGGGGGGGGAGGGAAAGGGGGGAAATTTTTAATTTTCCCCCCCCCCCTTTTTTA
>NW_017729026.1:5559141-5564330 GCF_001723915.1 Gavialis gangeticus | reverse complement strand
GGGGGTTTCTGTATACAAATTAGTTGTGCATAATAAAGAATAATGTGTTCATCAGGTTCAGAATGAGTTCCTGGGCAGTGAGGGTAAGGGATATACCTGTCCATGGGACAGCTCAGTCAATAGTCTGCCTGAGGGGCTCCAAGGGCTACTGGCACCCTGAGGACTCAAAATCCAGCGCATCACCCAGCCTTTAGCATGACAGCACGGGTTACACTGGTTTATGTGTAATTTCTGTCCCTAATCTGAATTATATCCTTCAGAATAAAGCATTTCACATAAAAGTGCAAATCCTTAAAATTGAACTTCAGACTAGAATACAGAGATAGGGTATTTTTGAAAGTTTCACGGTATATTTTTGATTTGATCATGATTCTACATCCATTATGAATCGAAGACTCTCACAATTGAAGGAATGGGCCCCTGCTGAGCTTCATTTTAGAAATCCAACACTTTCAGTGGAAAAAGCAGCCTTTTCTCATTTCGCATCTATATTGATTTTCAACAAAACTAAAAAAAAACAAAAACATTTTTCATAAAGAAATACACTCATTTATTCAAATGCCTGAGAGCCAAATTGTACCATCAGTTCCTAACAGGTGGTCCTCAAAGGGTTTCTGCTATGCTTTGTGTATGTGTGTGTATCTATCTATATATGTATATTATATATTATGCTTTGTATGCTTCATGTTCTTTTATGAACTAGAAGGAAAGTGTAAATTCTATGCATGTTTAAAAACACACTTTTTATCTGCCTATTTTTTAGTTCAGAAATATCAGGAATGTCAATTTTGTGTTTGCCTATTTTGGCTGGAGGGATCCCAGAGAGTTCCAGAGGTCACCTGTGACATTTATTTCTATCGACCTTCTGAACCCAACTTTTGGGTTTTCAGTAGTGCCTTCTCCACCCCCCAACCTCTTTTTTTATGTCTTTAGCAAAAAACAGGGAAGCTTTTCTAGTCTACAGCCTGCTTCCTCAGAATCTATTAATGGACTTGTGGAGAGTATGGCTAAAAAAGAGAAAGGAACAATTGATAAAAACAGATGTTGGATTTCTGGATTTCTCCTGGAACAAAGCCATTTATCTTAGGATCCTACAGACATAAAAGTCCATCATCCCATATTCATTGCCACTAGGGTTGGAAGGGACCTCAGTAGGTCATCGAGTCCAACCCCCTGCCCTGGGCAAGAAAGAGTGCTGGAGTCAGATTACCATAGCTAGGTGCTTGCCTAGTCTCCTTTTGAGGACCCCCAGGGTAGGGGACAGCAATACCTCCCTTGGAAGCCCATTCCAGATTCTGGCAGCCCTTACTGTAAAGAAGTTCTTTCTAATGTCAACCTAAATATGCTCTCCATCAATTTGTGGCCATTGTTCCTAGTTACTCCAGGGATGCCCTAGTAAATAGAACATCTCCTATTCCCTGCTGCCATCCTCTGATGAATGTATAGGCAGCCACAAGATCACCTCTCAGCTTTCTCTTGCGAAGGCTGAAAAGAGCTAGGTCCCTCAGTCTCTCCTCGTAGGGCCTTGCCTGCAGGCCTCTGACCATATGAATACCCCCTTCTCTGAACCCTCTCAAGCTTCTCTGCAGCCCTCTTGAAGTGCAGTGCCCAAAACTGGATGCAGTACTTCAACTGCAGCCTGACTAGTGCTGTATAGAGGGGAAGCATCACCTCCCTGGACCTATTTATCATGCATCTTCTAATGCGTGATACAGTGAGGTTAGCCTTGTTAAACATGTGGTCACATTGATGACTCATATTCATCTTGGAGTCAATTATGATTCCAAGATCCCTTGGTGGTCCTGTGCTGCTGAGAAGGTCATCCCCCAGCCTGTAAGTGTGTTGGTGGGGTTTTTTGCCCAGGTGCAGCACTTCGCACTTGTCTTCATTGAACTGCATCCTATTTTGTTCTGCCCATCTTTCTAACCTGCCCAGATCCTCCTGGATCCATTCCCTACCCTCCGGTGTGTTAACTTTACCCCATAATTTGATATCATCTGTGAACATGCCCTCATCCAAGTCACTGATGAAGACATTGAATAGCACTGGTCCAAGGACCAAGCCTTGCAGGATTCCACTGCCCACATCTTTTCCAGGTCGATATCAACCCATCCACCACCATTCTTTGGGTGTGACCCCTAAGCCAATATGCCACCCACCTGACTGCGTAATCATCTACATCACAGCCTGTCAGTTTATTTATGAGAACAGAATGAGATACTGTATCAAGGCCTTCTTAAAATCTAAGTAGATGACATCTACCTCCATTCCTCCATCTAAGCATTTTGTGACCTGGTCATAAAAAGAAACAAGGTTAGTCAGGCAGGATCTACCTGCAATGAATCAGTGCTGATTTTCCTTTCAGCACTATTTCCCCTGCTGGGCTCCCACAAATGTGATTCTTAATGAATTTTTCCAGAGTTTTCCCAAGGATAAAGGTGAGACTAACTGGCCTATAGTTTCCCGGTTCCTCCCTCCTCCCCTTCTTGAAATAGGCATCATGTTGGCCCTTTTCCAGTCCTCTGAGACCTGCCCAGAGCACCAAGAGTGCTCAAACTGCCATGCCAGTGGCTCTGCTATGACACTGGCCAATTCCTTCAGCACCCTTGGTTGAAGGTCATCCAGACCTGCTGATTTGAACACATTCAGCCTCTCCAAGTGCCCCTTCACTAAGTCTGCATTAACAGTTGGTGGGCTGGTGTCCCTCATGTCTATCTATGATCCAATTGGGAGATTTGTCTTGGTTTGTGTCTAGGAATACAGATGCAAAGAACTCATTGAAAAGCTGAGCTTTGTCCCCTGTCTCTGTTACCAGTTGCCCTAGATTGTCCTGTAGGGGTCCTATGCTACCACACACCTTCCTTTTGCTCTATATATACCTGAAGAAGGATTTGTTGTTGTCTTTTTATCATCATCCTAAATTCTAATCCTGCTTTGGCTTTCCTGACTGATTCCCTGCAAGCATGAGCCAGGGTGGTATACTCCTCCTTGGTAGCTGCCTCCTGATTCCACAGCCAATCAGGCGATCTGGTCTTCCCGGAAGTGCCTGCTGGCAGTCCCACCCCCTATGCTCCGCTGCTGGGGGGATCCAGTGCCTCGGGAGCCTGCTCCCTGATGGTTAACCCCAGGGGTGCTCCCTAGCTTGGGGGGACAGTCCCCCCAGCCCTCCCCCTGTTTGCACGCTCTGTTCGCGTGGCGCAGCTCCCTACTGGCTCAGCGAAGAGGTATCCAGGGGGGGCTTCCCCCCTGGATCGGCTCAGCTGTGTCCAGTCCCTCTGCCCATTTACCTTAGGGGGAATCAGCTGCTGCTGCCCCCGCTGCTGGCTCCACTACTGCTGCTGCTGCTGCGTCCGCCTCTGCCTTGGGTTTACTAAGGGGGCACATGTGCGTGCAGGACACACTTGTGTCTGGATCCCTCCTCTCTACGCTGCTCCTGGCTCCCGAGTGAAACAGTTTTGACAAAACAAAATGGAACAGTACTTCAAAACTAAACAAAACATCAAAATGAACCACTGTCCCTTCGAACTGGAAGTCAAAACAAAATAGTGCTGTTTCACATAGCCCTACCTAATAACACTGCACAGTAGCTTATTAGCACAGTTTTTGACTATCATGGTTCTCTGCAGTGTTATTAGGCTACCGCACACAAAGTGTCTTACATAGATACACCCTGTGTCCCTTAACAGGTTTAACCCATTTGATTCATTCAGCTCATTGAGACCAAGCTGCTTCCCTGGGGCCCTCTGGTCTCCTCGAGCTGTGGCATCTCTGCGCCAAGGGCAGGGCTGCCAGGGCTTAGGCCCAACAGCCCCGCTCACAGTGCAGAGCTGCTGTGTTAGTTTCAGTGAGACCAGAGAGCACCAGGGAAGCTGCTTCCCCAGGTCTCTCTAGTCTCACTGCAACCGATATGGTGGTGGGCCTGCTCTTTGCCTGGCAGAAGCAGCGAGCCACTTCTGCCCTAGCTCTTAGTCCTGCCTCTGCTCACCAAGCTTCTAGGTGTCACAGGTGAAGGGAAGTCAGAGAAGGATTTTCACCTTAAAGTGTGACTGCTCCACAGAGATGTAACAAGGGGGAGGGTGAGAGGGATGAACCGCCTTGGGTGCTGAAGTGAAGGGGCACCAACAGGTGCTCCCCAGCTGGGGCAGAGTGTGGGACAGAGCCACAAGCAGCTCATTGGGGGGTGGGGGGTGGGAGGAGGGCGGCTCCTGCTGCTGTGCACATTAAGCTGATTAATATTTGTGTGGCTTTCAGTGCAATGTGTAACAAGGCCCTAAGTGGCAACTGTTATCTCAGATACTTCACAGGTACTTAATATTCACACTTATAAAGCCCAAAAGACTTTAAACTAGGTTCATGAGGGGATGGGGAAGCAGAGGATAAGGAGAACCTAGGATCAGTGAGCCACAAGCAATGCACTGGATTGGCCCAGGTAAGCACTAAGTGGCCTGCTAGACATCAGGACAGTGGGGTACCAAGGGTGCCCATCGGTGGGGGGGGGGGAGTTAAATGTCTCTACACTAATGCTAGGAGAATAAGGAACAAGCAGGAGGAACTTACACTCCTGCTTGCAAGCAACAACTTTGACCTGGTTGGACTAACTGAAACCTGGTGGGAACCTACTCATGATCGGGCAATAGGCATTGAGGGTTACAGGTTGTACAGATGGGACAGAGTTGGGAAAAAGGGAGGGGCATTGCTCTATGTTTGGAACAATAGACAACCTCTATAATCAAGATGGGATCAGAGGAGGGCCAAACCGAGGTACTGTGGGTTGTGGGGGCAAGGGACTTGGTAGTGGGGGTCTACTATAGACTGCCACACCAGGACGATGAGCTAGACCTGGAATTCTCCAGACAGCTCTTGGAGGCCATACAGTCGAGAGATATGGTTGTCATGAGTGACCTAAACTACCCTGACATCTGCTGGGAGAAGCCAAAAGCCAAATCTAACCACTCAGGTAAGTTCTTAAGTTGCATACAGGACCTTCACCTTCACCTAATGCAGGAGGTATATGATCCCACTGGGGAAATGCCTTGCTGGACTTGGTGTTAGCTACAGGGGATGATCTGGAAATTCAATTCAGAGGAAATTCAAACTGCGGCCTTTAAAAGCCGCAGTTTAACGTAGCCCCCGGCACTTGGGAGCCAGGAGCAGAGGGGAGAGGAGGGATCCAGGCACACGTGTCCCGC
>NW_017729026.1:5546784-5554164 GCF_001723915.1 Gavialis gangeticus | reverse complement strand
AAATATATCTTAGCAAGCTTTTGGGTTGAAAAACCCTTTATCAGGCTGAGGAAGCATGTGCAGTTGGTGTGTGTGCTGTTCCTGGATGGAAGGGATAGTAAAGAAGCCAGAGGTTGGCATGCAGTGCAGGCAAGAAAGCCAGTTAGTGAAAAGGGAAATGGTGACATCAGGGGCTAAGAGACAGGCTGAGGTGTGAGGGGAAGAGGGATGTGGCAGGTAAACATGGAGTGGTGCCTGGGGAGTCAGCTGTCCGGCAGGCTGTAGTGTGTCAGAATTCCATTGTCTATATTGAGTCCATGAGTTTCTGTACCTAGGAAGTTGATGAAGTGCAATTCATAGGCTCATCTGTGAAAAGTGCTTTGTAAATTCAAACAAGCACTGAACCTTGCTAACCTCATCACCAGAAGCCATCTTCCTACAGCCCAGAACACACCGAATGGATCCAGACCATGCCATGACAAGATATGCAAAATCTGCCAACAATATCTTCACTATACATATCTACATACAAAAATATGTAGGAGACACCAAGCAACACCTGCACACCAGAATGAGCTATCACCGAAAATCTGTCAAAGACAAGAACACCCAGCAACTACCTGTCTCCAGTCTCTCAGGCCTGATGCTCAAAGGGAATTTACTCCAAGGTAAGTGGAAGGATCAACTAGAACACAGTCTGAGCCCCAGACCCTTTCACTCTTGCACCCAGACTCCTGTAGTTACTTTTCATATGCTCAGGGTTTCCCCTGGCAGTATCATTGGTGCCCACATGAATGAGCAGCATGGGGTAGTAGTCAGAGGGCCAGATAAGCTGTGGTAAGCCCGCCATGACATTTCAGATCTGGACTCTAAGCAAGCAGCGGACCTCATGAGACAACAGGTCAGGTCAGCAGATGACTCCCTCTGTTCCCTGCAGAAGGGAGTCTCAAACCACCACCACCCATAGCTTGTTCTTGGTGGTGGTCATCTTGATCCTTCCCAATGTGGTGAGGCCTGGCCTAGCCTGTCTTCCTCCACCAGTAGAACGTGCTCCTCCCTCTCTTCTGCTAGGGCTACATATCTGTTCTCCAGAAGAACCACTGCAGGTGGATGTGCAGATCTCAGCTTGCTGCCAGAAGTCACACGCCTCCAGCTTCCACCCTCTTGGGTGTCCACATCCTTTCTCTTCTCTAGCACTGTGTCTGGCATTTCTTCCTCCACAGCCCCGTAGGTCTCCTCCAGCATCAAATCAATGAACACATCATGGCAGAGGATGCTTTGGAGCCTTGCCATGTCCTCCTGTAGTTCTCTTGCCTATCCCCTGAGAGACACAGCCAGGAGGCACCACTCACACTGCAGAGACTCCCTGACCTGGCCATCACTGGAAGGTCCCTACAGCACCAAACCTAGACCTGGGGGGAAGCCTCTATGGTGAGCGTTCCTGCCTGGACAGAAACCTCACAGATGCAAGCAGAGGCAGTGGCAGTGGCTCTGGCACTGCAATGTCCTCCAACTATTTCCATGGGTCTCTTAATCTGTTTTCTCCCTCTTACTGCTCTTCTTCCAAGCAGACCTTCCCTAGCAAACTCACCTGGAAGCTGGCCTGTTTATTGCTCATTGGCCCCAAAGGGTTCCTTTTTTTCCTGCTTCCTCATACCAAGCTGAAATGTTTGCCTCTCAAAAAGTGAGGAGTGCGAGGTTCCAAATGGCATAGGAACTGGCCTGCAAACTGCTTACCCTGTTTGCAGCCCCTGGTTGCTGGCTCCCTCGTTGCCTGGGGAGTCTCCTTTTATACCCTGCTGGGCCTGGGCTGGCTCTGCCCCCTCGTTAGGGCTTCTGTCAGGCCCAGGCAGCAAGTGCTCAGCAGTCAGCAATCACTTCCAGCTTCTCAGGACACACACCCCAAACACACAGCCCACCAAGCAAACACTCAGCAAAACAAAGGCACAGGCAGCTGCATCACTTACCTTCCTGGGGCAGGATCTGGTGCCTGGTTCCTGCTTCTCTCCCCCTTCCTCCTTTTGTCTTCAGCTAACTGCCTGCAAACTGCTTACCCTGTTTGCAGCCCCTGTTTGCTGGCTCCCTGGTCTTCATCATAAAGATATATGGGAAGAAATTTTTAGAAAAATTCCACCAGGACTGTAACAATTTCCATCCATCCATCAAACTGAGTCAGGAATACTCTACCTAGAATATTCATTTCTTGGATACAACTGTGAAACTTTGCAATGTCTCATGCTATTATCTGGCCAGCTCTCTAGTCATAAGTTGAGTTTTACAGGCTTGATAAAATCTGAATTTCTGAAGTAAATGCATAGAAGAAAATATCTTGCCTCCATGCATCAAAAAAAATACAAAAATGTAGAAGCCGTTTTGGAAAAATCATCTTTAAGTAGCTACTCATAATGTTTTATGCTATGTGTTTGTTTCAACAACTTTTCAAACAAAAGGCAGAATTATTTTGCTTATATTTTACTGTATTATACAAAAAATTTCTTCAAATGGTTAACGTTCTGCTAAATGTGGCACTGTTTCTCATTTGGATATCAGTTACTGACATACTGTATTTATCTGCATACCATGCATACCTTTCCCCCCAAAAATAGCCCTCCAAAATTGTGGTCCATGTCTTAAGCTTGGGAGTGGATTTCTTCACTGGAATGGAAACATGAAAGTGCTTTAATGGCTGTAATGACATAGAGACCACTCTTCAGGGTCAAACCTAGAGTTTTTACCTTTCTACAAACCCAGCCAAATTGGCAGTAGCTTTTGACTAGATACAGACATTCAAAAAGCCTGAGGCAGAATTGATCTAAGTTACATGGTTTTCTGTAAGCAGTGTAATTTAGTTTGTTAGCAAACAGAACATGTGTTTATCCTTTGATGGGAGGTGTGTAAATCCTAGGCCAGGTCTATGTGTGCTGAACCTATGTTCTGTTATAGGTATAGACCAGTTTCCAATAACTTATACCAGTAAAAGTGTAATATCTGTCCCTGGCCTTTAGCTGTGACAAGGTTAAACTCTAGGTTTTTCTGGGGCAGCCAGTGAGCTAGTCGTGGGCAAGTGAGCTGATCCATGTGATCAGCTTTTGTCCATGTTCCTGGAAGAAAATATTTTATTTGTTTTAATACTATCGTCCCAAAACAGGATGCTTGTTTTATTTGGGAGGGTGTAGTATGCAAGGAAATACAGTGGTGCTATGTACAGAACACTTATTTCTGAACTCCAGAAGGCAACCTTCCTCTGCTTTTCAAATTTTATTCAGGAATCAGTATTAAAAAAAACGGTGTGTCAGAAATCTAAATGTGTAATTTCAGTAAAGAAATAAAATCCTAGGGAAAATCTCCCACAGTCAGTTTTTTCTTGTACTTTTTAAGTTTCCAGTGGGACTAGCACCTGAACTTGCAGTTCACACCTAACACAATCTCGCAGTCTTCACTTGGTTGCAGTTATATTCTTAAGAAAACCCCACACAGCTCCTCTCCTAGTGGATTCTGCCTCTTTTCACGTTGTCTTCTTTTTCAGGAGGATGTTTGCTTGGATAGAAATTCAGCCATTACCTTCTGCTCATTCATGTCTTTATTAACAGCAAATTTGTGATAATGATGAAAGGTGATGTTTAGGTTTGCAGTTTTTTTAGCTTCTAAGATGTGCAGTATTTTAAAATATCCCAGAGAACTGAATGATTTGATGCCACAACTGCCTTTTAAACACAATGCATTCTGACAATTTATGCTCTTTTCACTAGCATTAGAAAAAAGGATACAGAAAGCATTTAGATGCCTCACGATGCAGATGTTCACCAAGTGGGATTTCCAAAAGTGTGTAAGTGTACTAGGTTCACAAATTCCACCAAAAATCAGGGCCTTTCCTGTTTGGGTAGCTTTGAAAACCCTACTCAATACCAGATCTCCCCTTACCACTCAAATATTACCAAGAATCTGATCATTGGCTTCAATCCCATGTCTATGCTGTGGGGATTAAGAAAAAACAATAGTTTTACCTAGATATATTCAATAAAGATTGCAAGGCACCAAGATATCAGAGTGAAGATAGGCATATAAATACCTTAGATATGTGGCCCAGTGGATGAGGAGACCTAAACCTGCACCTTACGCAACAATGTTGAGTTGAAGAGGGGTTTTGCCCAGTCATGTCAATTGAGGAATCTCATTCTTTGACTCTGGAGTGCACTGCTTGGAACCAGTTACTACAGGTCAAGGGATTTACCTTATTCCTCTTATTCCTCTTATTTCTATCATTCTTTCCCCCTTATTCTTATTTCACTCTTTAAATTATTTCTACGTTAAAATCCTGTCTTTTCTTTTGGAGAGCCTTCCCACAAACTTCTGTCGTTAGTTATTCCCATTAAAAGCCCATGCAGAGACCCGAGTCTTCTACCTGGAATGGAAATGAGAATCTTCAGTTGAAGAAACAAGCACAAGATCTCTTCACATCAGCATGTTTTTCAAATGACTACAGGGAATCACTCCAACGAAATGTGGTCTCCCTTTCCCCAAGCTATAAGGCCTTTCTCTGCAGTCCCATGCCTAAATACTCAAATAGATGGTCAAATTTGGATGGCAGGGTAGTTCTCTTCTGTGTGCAAATGACTACAGAGAAGCAGAAGTTTCTGCATTGTCAGAAGAGTAGCAGAGATGGATATGTCCAGGGTTTGAATTACAGGGGAGCTTGGGGAGGGGGGCGCTGAACTAAGAGAGGAAAGCCCCCTTGTAAGATATGAAAATCATAAGGGGTGGGGAGTGTCCTCTGATTTTATTAGGGCATTGTGATTGGGCAACCCAATTTTTTTTTGCAGATCCCCCAAAGAGTCAAAGTATAATTCAAACCATGGATATATCACACAGGGCTTTCATCTGATGCCAGTGATAAAACCTTTCTTTTGGACTGGATTCAAAAGAATTCAGCTCAGGAAGTTTCTCAGAGACTCACATTTGCACCCAATGTTAATGTGTTTTAAACTGTACCATTAGTTGCAAATCTGCAAGTGCAATAAAGCAAAGAGACAATCAAGGGAAATAATGAATTTAGGGGCTGCTTGTTTAAACACCATTTGCAAGATGAACTGTTTAAATCTTCTGAATTAGCTCAGGCAGTGATTTCTGCTTTTTAAGCACATTTGTAGACAGGGCAGTGTTCATCTCTGTGCTGTACATTGCTGTTTTAATGAATGTAATCAAATATAGGTGGCAATCCTGACACCTTGAAAGATGCTGAGTAACACAGCCCTGGTGACTAGTAACTTAATTGCCTCGCCTGAAAATTGAGTGTTCAGCACTTTCTTCTCAGGAAAATATTCAGCACCACACAGGATCAGGTTCTGAAATACAAGCATTTTTCCCAGATTCTAATATGGTTCATCTAGACCTTTTTCCAAAGAGGCAACACAAAGACTGTCATCTATATGAAGTATTCAGACAGAGCAGATGATTATTTGGTTGATGTTAAGACATTCATATTGTAAAGTGGTGCCTCTATGATGCACCATGGAAACTACCATTTGCTGTAATGGGCTATGCTACATGTTTACTAGGGCTGTGCAAAGCTTCAGATCATGATTCGGATTTGGAGATGATTCAGAGGACTTGGAGGCTGAATCTACAAATCCGAATCAGATCGCAGGAAGGTTTAGGCTTTCCAAATTGATTTGAAGCTTCTGAATCAATTTGGAAAAGATTTGGAGATTCGGCCATAGGGTATAATGGGGAATAAATGAAATATCTATAACTTTGTTGTCTTTCAGCTGATTCAGATGAAACTTGCAGGGATGGTAGCCTCTCCTGATAGAATGACACGTGCCAAGATATAAGGTGATAGGTGCAGGGGTTTCTGGGAAACTGTACCCCAAAATTCTGAAAGTAAAACTCATGTCACTTGTATGTGTTACACCACAGTGGAGTCAAAACTGCAGATATGGTAGCCCCTGCAGAGGCCACAAAACCTGCCAAGTTTCAAGGACACAAGTGCAGGGGCTTGGGGGAAACTGCACCTCAAGCTGCGGACAAGCAAAACTCATGACATGGGTGACACTGTGTGTGTTGAGGCGCAGTGGGGTGAAAGCTGCAGGCCTGCTAGGCCCTGCTGCGGCCATGAAGCCTGCCAGCTGTCAAGGAGATATGTTCAAGGGTTCTGGGTTCTAGGGCCCTGCACCTCTGGCTGCTGACAGGCAAAACTCGTGACATGGGTGCTTGTGCAACTGTGTCTGTCTTGGGATGGGATGGGAAGACTACTGCAGGCCTGGCTGCTAAGCTATTGTGTTACCAATCAATCATGATTCACTTAGGGACCAGCTCAATACACAGTAACTGGCTAGTAGCTACTAGATAATGAGTTAATGAGCAAGGATTAACACCTAAAAAACCACAGACTAAGGAGAGGAAATAATCAATACAGAGCCAAACTGCTTCTGCTTCAAGACAGAGACAGTCCCACAAGCACCCATGTCACAAGTTTTGCCTGTCAGCAGCTAGATCTGCAGGGCCCCGGAACCCAGAAGCCCCTGCACTGATATCCTTGACAGCTGGCAGACTTTGTGGCCTCAGCAGGGGCTAGCAGGCCTGCAGTTTCACCTTGCTGTGCCTTAACACACACTCTAGCTGAAGTGAGGTCTCACTATATACAAAAGCTCTTTGTTAATATATCCTAGACTGGTATTTGCCTCATTTGCATTAATATCACATTGAGAACTCATGTTTAGTCCATGATCCACTAAAAACCCCTACTTCTTTCTCTGAAGTTCTGCTTCAAAGCCAGTTATTTATTATGTTGTTTTTGTACATTTGATTTCTCCTTCCTTATACCTTCTCTTAAAATGGCTAGTCACATTCTGTTGTGTCTATGGGATCCACTCTCCAACAGGGGAGAAAGTACTGGAATATAAATAAGGGTCAGCTGAATTTGAGAAGCCTGCTGGATTTCACAGGCAGATCCCCGGGCTGGCTGCCATTTTCATGGGCTGAGCACAGCAGGGCTCCCGCATGCCTCTGATTGGCAGAGGGGCCTCAGCAATCCTGCCCTTCCCCGGAGATTTCAACATGGCCCAACACCACTGCTTAATTACCCCAGTTAAGCGTGGGGAAGCTATTAATCTACATTATTAAGTGTGGATTAATGGTTTCCCCAGGCTTAATCAGGGTAATTAAGCTGTGTTTTTAGGCCATCCTCAAGTGGCAGGCCCTACAATTTTGGTGGGCTCACTGCAAAAAAACCCCCCAACCAAACAAAAAAAAAGTAAGGACAAACAGAGAAAAGACCTGCAGTCTTGGAGCATGGGGAGAAGGCAGAAGGGGAAGGGGGCATGGAGGAGGAGGTGGCAGGGCAGGGCTACTCGCAAGAGGAGGTACAGAAGAATGAGCATCCCCACTCTTTCCCCGTTCCTC
>NW_017729026.1:5518345-5541784 GCF_001723915.1 Gavialis gangeticus | reverse complement strand
GGTGGGCTCACTGCAAAAAAACCCCCCAACCAAACAAAAAAAAAGTAAGGACAAACAGAGAAAAGACCTGCAGTCTTGGAGCATGGGGAGAAGGCAGAAGGGGAAGGGGGCATGGAGGAGGAGGTGGCAGGGCAGGGCTACTCGCAAGAGGAGGTACAGAAGAATGAGCATCCCCACTCTTTCCCCGTTCCTCCTTGTCCCTTTCCCCCTGGACTCCCATGCCCTCCCTCTGTGCTCCAAGACTGCAGGCTTCCCAGCCTTTTCTTTGTTTCCTGGTAAGTTCCTTTTTTTTTTCAGTGAGCCCACCAGGATCACAGAGCCTGCTGCTTTTTGTGGAGTCCAGCTTAAATCACAGTTTCCGTGAATATCACAGAATCACAATTTCACTAGGTCCCTAAATATAAAGAGGACAGAAAAATAAAGAATGTATGTTTTCATTTTACATTTCTGGAAGGGTATGGTTTCAGTGCTGCTGCTCCAATTCAGGAAACTCCAAATTGGATGGATCTATAATTTCCTGCAGTATGTTCATGAAAACATGTATCTAGTGTTTTGATTTTGTAGCTGGCCAGATGCAAATGACGTAGGACGGGGCAATTTTCCAGTCTTGCTACCAATTACCAAATCCATTGTACACGATACACTGTTATCTCTGTGCAAGCGTTTGGCTGTGCAAATGTACTACAGCAACAGCTTTAGCTTTTATGTGCATTTGAATTAATTTACCTCAAGCTGATTGAGTCCTAACTATAATTTGCTTAAATGGAGGGCCCAAATTGACCAAATCAAATGCATTTGTGGAAACTCAATAAACAGAACCGTTACCCATGGAAATAAGCAAGTCATTTAAAAGAATCAAATGCTTCCTGTTAGTGGAATAGTTGGCTCAGGAGCTATGTGCCACTCCAGCTAATCATCCATGTTTCTCATTAAATATCATTAGCTAGGCCAAGGCCTCTATAAACTTATTTAACAGGAGCACAAGCAGGATGCACAACCTTATCAAGAAGAGCAACCAAAGCTCATTTTCCAGTCTAACGGAATGGAAATAGTGGAGAAAAGACTCATTTAAATACTCCTGCTAATGTATATGTTAACTTAGCCATAGTAATCCTTAAAGATCTCAACCACCTAGTAGGTTGTTTCGTCTTGTGTAGAAGGCCACAGAATGATGGGAGAGCTGGTATCCATAACACATTTTGTATAGCATTTTGGTTTAGGAACAATGAGCCATTCACCTCTTCCATCCTTGATAAAGGGCGTGGATTCCCAGAGCTGAAGCTATCCTTTTAAAACAAACATATGCCCATCTGTCAAGAATGGATTAAAGCTGCTTGCATTTCTTAACTAACAAAGGACAAATTGCAGCTCCCTTGAAACTAGTGGGAGCTTTGCTATGGATTTCAGTTGGACCAGAGTTGAGCCCCAAACACTTGAATGGAATAGGAAAGCAGGGATGGAAAGATCTCACAAGGTCATTTAGCCAAGCCCTCTGCTGAAGGCAGGACCATCCCTAACTTAACTATCCCAATCAAGAGCCTGTCTATTTGTCTAACCTGCTCTGGAAAAGTCCAGGGATGGAGATTCTACATCCTCTCTTGGTAGCCTTAGCCACCCTCATAGTGGAAAAGTTCTTAATCTCCAACCTTAGTATCTTTTGCTGCAACTTGAGGCCATTGGCCCTAGTCCTGTCTCCTACATGCACGGAGAATAGCCTATCTCTGTCTTCTTTATAATCAAATACCTTCAGGTATGTGAGGACTGCCATCAAATTCTTCCTGTCTTCTCTTCTCCAGACTAAATAATCCTAGTTCTTTCAGCCTTTCCTTATAAATTGTTTCCCCAAAAAATCATATTTGTTGCTTTCTGATGGACTCTGTCCAATATGTCCACATCCTTTTTGATGTTTAGGGCCCCAAAATGGACACTACTCCAGGCCTCACAAGTGCCAAATTGAGAGGAAGAATTGCCTCCCTTGATCTGCAAGAGATGTTCCTATAAACACAATCCAATATGCTGTTGTCTTTTTTTGCAATGAGAGCACACATTGGCTCATATTCAGCTTATGGTCTATTGTAATCCACAGGTTGTTCTCTACAATACTGCAGCCTAACCAATCATTCCCCAGTCTGTATTTGTGCATGCATTTATTTAATCCCAAATGCAGGGCTTTGCATTCTTCCTTGCTGAATTTCATCTGACTAATTTTAGGCCATTTCTCCAGTTTTAGCCAGGTCATTCCACATCTACCCTCCAGTGCATCTACAACTCCAGCCTATTAGGTGTCATCTGCAAATTTGTTACATTTGTACTCAATCCCTTATTCCAAATCACTAGCAAAGATGTTAAACAATACCAGACCCAGGACAGACCCCTTGGAAACCCCACTTGATACTTCCTCCCAGGTAAACATTTCATTGATGACACGTCATAAGTATGTCTTGAGTGTAATATCTGACAGGCCTATGTGGCAGTGAGCAGGTCATAGCCTGTTAGCCTTGAGCAAATGGCTACCGTAGGATAAGCAGAAGATACATGGCTAACATTGGTTTTATCCCTGATTTTCCCAAAGATAAAATGTAGAGCTGTACATCGTGTTCAAACTCCTTTTTACATGGTAAAAAGACTGATTGCACCAATATAAACATGTCATGCCCAGGGAATAAATACTTGGGTAGTATAATATTTCACACTGCTTGGCCACCTTCTTTAGAAGAAAAATGGAAACATGCTCCTTATTTCCTGCTCATGTGATAGTATGATCCTAGCTATAAAGTCACTACTAGGGGGCATCCAGAGCATATATTCCTGTTAAATTTAGGAAAGTAGCTTTTGCTTCATCTCATGTTTGACAGGATGGGCTCTGCTTCATTTGTTTCCATTTAAATCAGTGTTACCTATATTCTGCTCTGGACAAATCAGAATTAAAAAAAAAAACATTTTGAAGATAAAGCTAAGATCAGAAGATTCAACAATTTTAGGCAAACCATATTTATATCTATTATTAATCATTATACCATTTTTTCCAGTAGTAGTGTCTAGAGGCCCAGTAAGAAAGAGGGGGGGGGGACAGTGTTTTAAGCTCCATTACAGAATAACTGACAGTATCTGCCTACAGGAGCTTACAACGTAAATAGGCAAGACAGAGGACGGCAGGTTTAAGGGGCAGAATACCTATGGAAACTGACCAGAGTGATAGTCTGCAACTGTCACATTAGTGACAAGGGTGACATGCTCAATAGTAAGATAAAGAAAAGGGTATGTTGAATGAGTCAGTAAGTGAGATAATGTGAAAACGAAGCAAGGAAGTGAAGCAGGCAAAGATTCAGAGAAAGAAACTGTGAGGGGGAAGGCATGAAAAAACATTTAATCAATCAAGCCAGTCACCTGACATGAGTGAGATTTCCTACGGTTTTTGTATAGAATGAAAAAGTAGGAGGTGTTTCAAATTTCTTCTTTATATAACTCTAACCTTTGTCGTTGTATTTAAATATGTAAAGATGCAATATATGGTGATGTGGGATAGTGTCATACAAAGGCTTTATTGGTATGTCTGTGGAATTTGTCAAGAGTAATGCTTAGAAACATGAGATCTAACATTCTCATAAATTTCTAAATATGGTTTTATCTGGATGGGGAGAAGTAACGTGGACACACACACCTATCCTCCCTGTCCTCAGAGCTAGAGCTGGAGCTATTTAGAGTCTTGGGGCAAGAGACAAGCTACACCGAGCCAACTGTCTTTCCCACCGTGGTAATACTGGATTAAATGGAAAAATATTTGCATGTCAAACTACATCCTTCTCCAGAAAACTTACCCTATGTTTGCACACAGAAGGTATTTATTATTCGCATAGATCATGCAAGAAATGGGCAGAAACAGTTGGGCTTCCTTCTATTTCAGTGTGGAAGTGCAGTTTGGCCTAGTGGAAAAAGAGCAATGACTTTCTTTGCAGTGTGGAGGTTAATATATCTGAGAATGAGACAGATTGCTGATACAGAATGAGCATGAGGAACTAGTCAGGAAGGCTAGTAAAATAGCTTTCTGCAAGGAGACTGAAGAGTTTTACTTTGCATCTGGATAGTATCCAGCATGAAACATTCATGACATAGGTGAGAAAATTTTACTGACGGGAAAGACAGTACAAAAAACAAGTACATTTTCTTGCTTGCATTACATTAGGAGGACACTTTGCAAAGCCATTGGTCACTTAGATACCCAATTCACAAGGAAGTGAGGTACCCATTTCCCAGGGATGCCTCTGCAAACTCTTCCTTTAGGTTGCTGAGCTAAAGTTAGATTTAAAATGTAGTATTATGTTCTTTGCTATTTTCTTCATGTCCTTAAGAACAGACAAGGGAAATAAACTAGTCATTTTTACTTTTCTTATCTTAAATTCAAGCACAGCTCCCAGAAACTTTGTATAAACAGAAACAAAATCATTTTATTCATCAGAATTTTTCACTGAAAGTTCAATATTCAACCAATAAAAGCACACAGAAAAACAAAGAATTTTCAGTCAAAATTGAACACTTTTGCAGAAGACAAGAACGTCTGTTGAAAGCATCTCAAGTGAAGTACCACAATTGCCTGTACTTGCTATGGTTTCTCAGAGCATCCTGAAAGTGATACATTCTGGGAGATGTAATCTAAGTGGAGAACTCAGGTCTTGAAGCAGAATGGGACCATGAGGCAGCTAAATGCTGTGAACAGATGCTGAGGTTTTTTGAAATCCTTGACTCCATATATCTTCTGTCATAAATTGACACTCTTTCCTGACTTAAAGATTCAGGAAAATGTTCACCAAATCTGACTTCACTTTGCAAGAGAGAACCCAGAGGAAATCTCTTGCACAGTGAGTGAATACAATAGGAAAGCAGTTGAACCTGTTGTTAACTTTAAAGCATGTGCTTTGGTGCTTTCCTGAATAGAGCTACATTCCTCAGTCTGGCTTTGGTTTCTGCCCCTCATTTCTGAGTTTCTGGCATTTTTACAAAACAAACATTGTTCTATGTTGAGAATTCCATATATTTTCTTACCCTATTTACAGATCAATTATGGTTGGATATATCCAGGAAAACCATATCTGCCACAATCAGTCTGTGAGGGTTGCAAAGTATGAGCTGTACGTTTTAATTCTGATTTCATTAGTCCTTAAACTCAAATGGATAGACCAGCTTGGGTTCTTTGAGAAGATGATGTGAGGCCTGCTAATGACACACAAAAATCTCACCTCTGTGTTAGTTTTAATACCAGTGCCAAGAAGGTGGTGACCAACAATCATTAGCAGTTGCTCAGTGGCTCGTATAAAATGAATTACTGCTGTCAGTATTCCTCCTTCCAGCATTAACTCATCTAGAACAGAAGTGCTGGCAAATACCCAGCAAATAAAAATGAAAAGCTCTCCAGTACTACAGTCAGCTTCCTTTGGCCATCTCATGCAGTTTGCAGCTCTAATGCGTTGTCCATCCTTGTAGATTTATATATGGCCCACTGGGTATAGGCAGTGTCTTCCTTGATGACCTTATCTGGATACCCCCTTAACATAGTTTTAAACTAGGTAGTCCAGGTGCTACCAGCAGTAAACCTACAGCAACATAGATATCAGCAAGGCCTATCATCCCACCTTGCGCCCTGTTTACCTTTTCAGCACTACAGTTAGCTAGATTAAAGCAAGCATAAATATGGCTCCAGAGGCTGTACTTGCACCCCTAACTGAAGTGTAGAATTGAATAATTTGAGTTTTGTCATTGGATTTACAGGGCTTCACAGGCTTACTTTTACTGCTTGCTCTTCACAAAAGATAATGGCTGGTGATAGTGAGTTTTCCAGCCAATTTATTTTTGTGAGGGAAACAATAAAACAAGCATGCATGCAGACAGAGAGATGGACCAAAATCTGCAATCTTTCTTTAGACCCTGAGGCCAGGCACAGATGTTACACTTTTACTGGTATAAGTGATTAGACTCTGGTCTATACCTGTAACAGAACAGAAGTTCAGCACACAAAACCAGTCTATACCTGGAACAGAACAGATATTTGGCACACAGACTGGTTTAAAAATTGTGGAGCCCAGTCTAAGATTGACCCTCCGCCTGCCCCCTCCAAGGGCGAATGCAAGTTCTGCTCTCTACCGATCTAAACTCCGCCATTTACAGAAAACCACATAACTTAGATCAATTCTGCCTCGGGTGTTTTGAATGTCTGTACCTAGCCTGAGAAGGCAAGTAGGCTCTGTGCTTGTGTCTCAGCCTTCCCTCTCCCCTCTTGCACTCTGTTTTTAACCCTCTGTGTTGCTTCATCCTCATGTACTTTATCCCAGCTGTCTCCCAGCCTTCTGGCCAGGCAATCTATGATGAATTGCTGCCTACCTGCAGCTAAGGTTTCAGGCCTATGAAGTCTGCACTTCCTTACACATGGAAGATGTCTCTATTTTGGCTTTTCATTCTAGTTAGGCATGAGAGGAAATTTGAAAAAGTCAGATTTCTCTCTGAAGTAAAAATTCCAAATTTGGGCCAGCTTTCATCAGTACCAATGGCTCCATTTAAATTGCAATTTAGTATGTTGGCTGGTACTGGGAATGTCTCCATTAGTCTCCACAAGACTAATTCTACTGCGCATTAGCATGGCAGACAAAGCCTGTGCTAATGCACTAATGCACAGTAGATTTAGTCTAATGCAGATTAATATCACTTAAAAAGCATTCATCTGTGCTAATGCGCATTAAGTTTAGTACCTGTTAGCCATAATTACAGGGTATTAATGAATGTGTACACATGCCCACTGAGTAGAAACTTATTACAGCATAATATTGCAGACTCTTTCCCTTTCTTTCATTCCTGCCTCCCCTGTGACTCTGATGCCTTCAGGAAAACAAGACCTGGTTCTCTGCACCTCAGAAATTGAAACAGTTCCCAGGGTGGCAGGACTGGTCTGGTTGACGCCTGGATTTTCCAGAATAAGGAGTGATACCAGTTTAAAAATCAATATACATTAGATAAGATCCACATTTATGTCCCATGCTCCTGTCCTTAATGAGAAAGGGACATGAGAAATGTCCCTTTCCACATCAAGAAGCAAGAGTTTATTTAGAAAAGGTGCATGTTCTTCTATTTTACATAGCAGCCAGACATAAGCATGTTGTCAGTCTGTGTCTTCCTGACCGGGTTATTGTTAGTGAAGTTTCAGACTAACAAATCTGACATTTCGTATAGTTATCATTCATCACTCACTCCCTTGCCTCGTCTTGAAGCCTATTACTTGGCACTGGAGATGCAAGAGCACAGAAAAGCTAACCACTGCAGTAATATAGATGGAGTCATTCTCTTCATGGATTAGTGAGCAGTTGCATTTGTCACTGAGGAGCCAGTGGTTATTTCAAAAGAGTCCCTTCAGTTTACATGGAGAGGTGTCAGCCTTACGGCACTCAAGTGATTCCTTTCATTCCGATAGTTAGGCCATCTTATTTCTTTTTTCTCTCCCCCCTGTTTTTTCTGTGCCTGAATTCTTTACTTGCCTAAATAACTATCCGTTGTGTTGTCTGCAGACCTAATTTGAACAAGCTGATGGAGGAACTACTGTCCCTCCGAGGCAGCTATGTAATTAGAGGAAACACTGTAGCAATCAGAAATGGCAAATACATTTAAGGTAATTCACTGTGAATAGACTTCAGCCACTACCATTCATTTTATTATTGCATTTCTAAATTGCTTTCTTGCAGTTCCTTCTCAGACACTTTATTCAATCTCTCTGTATTGTTTCAAGAACTTGTCCAGGGTAATGTGAGCTGACAGTGGGAAGTAATTATTTTATGTACAGTACATGTTATGCTTGTCACAGTGCCTCCTTCCTCTTTATGAGGAACCCAGATAAGCACTGAACTGTGTAGGAGGACACAATGCTGGGAACAGTCTGGCTCACCTGTGGTAAGTAGAATCTACTTTCCTGTCTGCCATTGCCAGAAATTTGGCTTTTTAAAGACAAATTTTCTTTAGCTCTTTTAAATCCAGTTAAATCTCACACCATCAGGTATGTCAGGCAGAGGTCAGTCCTTAACAACCCATCATATTCTGGGGCAGTTCCTTTAATTTCTTCAAGTTGTTAATCAGCAAGGTCATTGCTTCAGGCCTGACCACTCGGCGAAGGATCCCTCTGGATCAGCCTCTGCTCCTTTTGTGTTGGGGCTGCCAAAACAAACATTTATTGTCTAGCATTATCAGAATATGGCATCACCAGCATTATCAAAATACCAGCTGCTCGCCTGTATTATTGGTGCTGGTTGGCAAGCCCCTCCACCATACTCATAAGTGTTTAAGAATGATGGGATTATCAGAGATTAGACTGATTTCCAAAACCTTTGATTTTGACGTGTTGATTACAAGATTTCATGGTTCAGCCATCTAACTAGGCTTTTGATCTCTTGTGGCATTTCATTTGCTTGTGTATTCAGGAAACATATCAACAAAATCCAGATCTCCAAGCACGCTGTCTACCCATGGGATTCTGGTTTCCATTGCAGAAATCTGTTGTATACCAAAGTCAATGGAAATGACAAACACGAAAGGAGAAGGGGCTCACCGTTATATCTAAATCCATGGGTAACATTGAACTAGTCTACCAAATCCTACTTGGCAATCACAGACTAACACATTCTGAAAGATCTTGCATAGTTTTATAAGACTCCATAGGTTTCCAGTCGTTGCTGTAACTGCTTCTGCCCCTGCTGTCAAAGGCTTTCTGAGAACCAAAGGAATTTAAAATGAAAGCTTTGTTCACAATATTGTGAAGATAGGATCAATTATTAGAGCTGGTTGGATGAAAACCAGTCTGCTGTTCTCAGAATCTGCTGTCAATGGCTTTTTGGATTTTGGTCAGAATAATAGTATAGAAAAGGTTTCTTGGGAGAGACAGTAGTGTGATCCCACGTCAGTTCCTGCAATTGCTTGAAGCCCTTTTCTTAGGCAATTTTATGATTATTCCTTTTTTCTGTTTTTCTAGGGTGGGTTCTACTTCCTGTAATCTGAAGGGTGGTAACAGCATTTTTAAGTTCTCCTCGTTGCTTGCTTAGATCAGATCTGCAGATTTTTCATCCTGGCTTCCTGCCTTATAGTTCCTCAGTTTGTTGACAGCTGCTTTAAGTTCATCCAAGCCCCTTTCAGAAGGAAAAGGTAATTTATCTTGGCTCTGCCATATGGAATCTCAGCATTATCAATCTCTCTAACTTTTTAAGTCTTAAAAGTTGGGATGAGGGAGAAATGGAAACGTCAGTACTGGTACAACACAGGACCTGCTCTGTCATATATTGTGACAGAGAGTAGAGACCTAAATGAACAGACGAGTGCCATTCAGCTTCCTCCACATATCCTTGGCACAGATATTCAGGGCAGGGTGACAAGTGTGCCCACTTAGGAAGGTAAGGCTCCAGGCCCAGGGGATATAGATGTGCAGTGAACTTCAAGGGCTGGAATGGGGTGGTCTGTTTAGTTTCTGGGTTTTTTGGATTACTTCTTTTGCTAGATGAAAAGCACCTACCTTTCAGTTAAAGAAATTGCTTATTGTTACCCGGCTTTCTTCTTCTGCATCAATAAATTGTCTTATGCAGACCTGTCTGAGCCAGTTTTAGTCATATAAGATTTAGATATAAGATTAAACCAAGATTTTCAAGAGCAACTAATGATTTTCTTTTGTGGGAAACCTAGTTTCAGGCATGTTAATAGGTTCTGATTTTAAGAAATGGCTAATCATCCATTTTCTGAAAATCAAGCCCCTATATTGGAAAGCAGAGATTCGCTTACAAAATCACTAATTGCTTGTGCAAAATTCAGCCTGGTATGCAAAATGAGTTTGTCCGGTGTATAACCCAGCTAGTGATTTCTACAGTGTGATACACTTCTAGAAACTGTAATGTTAATGAGCATTAATTTATTGATTGTCTTTTTCTTTTGTTTGAAAAACACCTTGTACAGTAGAGTTGTACTCCCCAGATACCAACTCAATCCAAGTAAATAACAGTAGACTGATAGGTTATACACTTTATAGAGTATAGAGAATATAGAGGAAAAGCTAAGAGTTGACCTTGTCAACACCTTTTCTCATTTAAAAAGAGTAGCACTAATGGTTTTTGAAAGCAGGGGGATAGTTTATCTGCCATACTAGATGATGAAACTTTTCATTGCTGCTCTTTAAGGAAATTCATGATGGTGTCTAAAAAAGGTATGCATGTCGGGTGGGGATGATTCAATGGAAGAATAACAAAAAATAAAAGCAAGTTTAAATCAATGAGAAGCACTTCTGCATTGCTCACTAATATTCGCTCTATCTTTATATCTTTTTCACTCATAGTTTTTTCTTTAACAGTTTTTGTTCCATAAAAAATTTAATCAAGAAAATTATTCTAATTTGTTCAGTGTGTTGAAAACTTACTTTGAATGGCTCAGATTCACTTTAGGCCCTAAGCAGAAAATAGTTGCATTGTGAATAAGTCTCACAATGTGTGCAAGAGAAAGCAAATGTTCAAGTGTTCTCATGTGCTCAGTTTTGCCCCATCCTAATAAGTCTTTTAGGTACATAAGAAGAAAGTTAGGCAAGAAAAGCATGAATATAGATGTTAGCATGCTGGCTCACAGCAAAGGAAGGAAATAAAAGCAGAGAAAAGAACCATTAATTCAAGCTCTTGGTTGGAGAAATGGTTGACAATACTAAAAAGACAGGAGAAGGATGGCACAGTGATCATGGGACCAGCCTAGCACTGAGGGAAACTTGAGACCATTTTAAGCTGGACATAAGAAAAAACTTCTTTACTGTCCGAGCCCCCAAGGCCTGGAATAGACTCCCCCCAGAAGTGGTGCAGGCACCTACTCTGGATTACTTTAAGAAACACTTGAATGACTGGGATCATTTGAGCCCTGCTGACTTCCTGCCTCTTGGGCAGGGGGCTGGAACCAATGATCTTGCAAGGTCCCTTCCAGCCCTGATGTCTATGAAATCTATGAGTTCAGGCCCTGTGCTGCATTGGCATACTGCTAAACCCTACCAAGTCATTTAAGAGGAGCTCTATAAAGGCAATAACTGATTTCAGTGACAGTTAGGCACCTAAATACCTTTGAGGATCTGTCCTGAGCCTCTTTATATATATCACAGAAGCAGTAATTCCTCACAGTCAAGGATGAGCACTCTCAAGGGTCAAGTAAATGGTTGTAAATGAGTCTGTTGATGGCTACGGCTGATCCCAGAGCTGCAGACTCTGAAGAACACCACAGATGGTGGTTAAAGGGAGGGTTGGACCACAGATTTCTTGTTCTTGTTTCCTTTCCTTCTGTTTCTGTCATTTTTCTGCCTCCCGGGTGAGATGGTTTTCCTCAAAGTAAGATGTACCTTCTCTCACAAGTCATCACCATGTAGCCATGTCCCAGGCTAGTTTTCCCAATTTGCAATGTCAAATGCCATGCTTTCTTTATATTCACCTTGAGGGTGTCCTTGAAGTGTTTCCTCTCCCCCGGCCAATGTGTCTTCTATCCTTGACTGAGTTGGGAGTATAGCAGTTGTTTTGGTAAACGTATATCAGGTATGCACACACAGTACCTGTTCATTGCAGTTGATGTTGAATAATCAATACTGGTAGTGTTAGTGTTGCACTTAGAAAGTGGGTTTTTAAACCTAGTGCTCTGAGAACTGATACAACACTCAATTGCTGAATAGCAGAAAGGCTTGTTTTAATTGAGAGGGTCCAGAGGAGGGCCACTCGCATGATCAGGGGTCAGCAAGGCAGGCCCTACGAGGGGAGGCTACGGGACCTAAACCTGTTCAGCCTCCACAAGAGAAGGCTGAGAGGGGATCTGGTGGCCGTCTATAAACTGGCCAAGAGGGACCAGGAGGCAATGGGAGAGCCTCTGTTCCCCTGAGCACTACTGGGAGTAACAAGGAATAGCAGCTGTAACTTGACTGAGAGTAGATTCAGGCTTGATATCAGGAGGCACTACTTCACAGTCAGGGCAATTAGGATCTGGAACCAACTTCCTAGGGAAGTGGTGCTCACTCCTACCTTGAAGGTCTTCAAAAGGAGGCTAGATAATCACCTAGCCGGAGTCGTTTGACCCCAGCATCCTTTCCTGCCCATGGCAGGGGGTTGGACTTGACGATCTGCTCAGGTCCCTTCTGACCCTACCAACTATGAATCTATGAAATAACTTCCACCAAGCTACAAAACTAAATAACAGAAAAAGACTCTTTCCCAGTATAAAACAAGCTATTAGTCCTTAGTATTATCTTAGCTGCATAGAGATCTTTACCCAATGCAGGCAGGAAGCAGTTCTTGTACAGCCTCAAAGCATGGATCCTTCACTTGTTGGCTGGGTGGCAGGATGGCTTTCTGGAAAATCTGCTTAGTTCTTCTAATATTTAATTGTATAGCTTCAAAGCATTTTTTTCTTGATAGTTGGCTGATTAGAATCTGAAAGGAGGAAAAGGTTGATCACCATATTACAACTGTTAATTGCCTGGCTCCTATTCTGGATTTGTCTAGGTGTGAAGACTTGTGGGGGGAGGGGGTTGTTCTGAGGCCCCTGTAATTATAGGTCAATTTACAGGTGATGGGCCTTGAGTTGTCAGACAGGATGCTTAGAGGCATTGGTATGAGACCTGTTTTGGGGTATTTGTTTTTCAGTGGGGCAAATTTGTAATAGCTTATACCGGTGATGGTCTGTTTACCAAACTCCAGACATACTTTGAGCAATTGAGACATTGACATATTGGATCATGTTTTGAGAAACGTGAGGATGTCACGTACAGAACAACCTTCCTGCATTCAATGCATCTTTTACAGGTTTCTCTTGAGATGCATATTTAACCTTTTCTTTAGCTGCTAGGTCAATTGAAATGCATATATAGTTACCTTGCCTTCACTGGTTCTCTTAGATATACACGTGATGAGAGGGTCAGGTCTCTGCCAACAATTTTAACAATTTGCCCCAGCCATTGTCCTGTACACTGTCCAAGCTTTCATAGTTTTCATATGCAGCAAGGACACTGGCATGTGTACAATGATCCTCCCACTTTATCCTTAGGATCTTCCAGAGGTAGTGCTGGTGAAGGCATTCCAGGCTTTTTAGGTGGGCCCTGTTTGTCACCCAAGCTTCACAGCCATAGAAAAAAGTTGTGATTACCACGGCCTTATATAGTAGGAGCTTTGTTTGAGCCCTGATGTTATGATCATGGGGCACATGACAATTCAGCCTTCCAAAGGCAGAGCTGGCACATTGGCACATTGGCTATACTGGATTTCCTCATCAATGTTGGCCTTCTTTGAGAGATGGCTGCGGTGGTATGCAAAGTGTTCAACATTCTCCAGATCTTGTCCGAGGATCTTTGCTGAGGGACTTGATTGGCCCGGAGCAGGCTACTGAAGCACTTCATTTTTCTGATGTTAAGGGTCAGTCCCAGTCACTCGTATCCTTGAGAAAAGCAGTTAAGGGCTGTTTGTAGGTCTTCCTCCATATGTGCAATGACAGCACAATCATAAGCATGCTGAAGTTCCACAGTTGAGGCTGAAGTTACTTTGGTTTTTGCATAGAGGCAGGGAGATTGAAAAGGTTCCCATCCATCATGTGGCAGATGGTCCCAGATGAGCATCTTGATGCCACAAGAAAGATGGAACACCAGTTCCCATGGTCTTTATGTATCATTTTCCAGTGATTAAAATAGACATAAATAACAGGTATTCCTAGGATAAATATACTAAAAAATGTCAGATACTAATGATGTCCTTATTATTATTTTACTTAGAATGCTATAATTTATTCTCCACTATTCCATACTGGCTGCTCATATCCCATGCAGATCTGTACTTGGTTTTCACATTGAGCATTCTGTAGCCTTCTTGATTCCTTTGCCTTGGACTTTATTTTTGAACCCAAGGATATTGAATTTAAGATAGCATCACCCACAGACTACGGTACTGGCACTCTTTCCAGAAGAACTTTCACGGTGGATTTACAGCCTAGTGCACAGAGGCCTCAAGCATGAATGTCCATATTAGCACCGACTGGAACTGCACATCTGTGGCATCCCCTGCTGCAACTTGGTGCACCTCTGAGACAGAATTAAAAACTAAGACAGATTTTATCTGTTCATGGAAATGGTGGATGCTTTTGTGAATTAATTCCAAATATTTGAATAATATTTTGGGGATTTTTTTCTGCCAAACAGGTGAAATTACTATAAAGATTCAACATTAACAGCATTCAGTGAACATTATACCCATATTTAACAATTCAATGAGGGAAAGCAATATTTGTGAGGGAAATTATAAACACTGGACTACATTTTAACAACTGCTTCATCCTTTTGAGCATGCCAACAATGGCATCTTAGTGCTTCAGAGAGGAAACTTATCAGCTCCCACCTGCATCTCAGTGCTTAGCCATGTGCTCGAGCAGAACTGTGTTTGAACCCTGAGTGCTACTGCAGCTATGACATTCTTACTGACAGAATGAATATCATCAATGACAACCTCAATACTGAGGCTGCTTAATATAGCAGTCATTTAGATCTGGATAATATCATTAATATGCAACAAAATCAAAACTGTACAGTATCCACACATTTTAAAAATCCCTTCATTTCATGAATATAAATTACATTAACTGTGGAATTGAGAAGAGACATTGTTATAAAATATTTTTTATTATGGGAGAGTATAAATAATCTTCCCTCCTGGGACGTTTAGATACACAATGCTGCTCCACTCTTGGATAACAATATGATTTTCCCTAAATAGCCCCAGCCCATAGGGGGCTGTGCTCTCAACTCCTGAATCGTAAGTGCTGTCCCCAACTTCATGGGTGTCCACAGGTTAGGGGTCAACCATGAATCTTGTCCCAGGTCTTCAGGGAAGGAGAGCATCCTGCTGGTCCAGATTTTTTTTAATGTGTCATGAATGACTTTCATGCAAAAGTTTCTTCTTTGTCTTCTTTGTTTTCATCTTAGTCATCACCTTCTTCATCTTCTTCATTAAAAACTTGATAGGGCTCTATTATTCTTGCTTAAGATACAAGTATAATTAAAGCCAGCCAGGATCTTAATTTGAGTAGCTAGAAAATTATGTGGGCATCAGAAAGGGGCAGGGACCCAATTTAGGAATTTGTCACTGGTTCCAAAATTTCTTAAGGTGGAACTCCTCATTTCTCTACTGACCTTGGTCATTTAGGACTTCCCTTGACCACTCTCACTTCTCTTTCTTCAGTAAAGAGTTTAGGAGCTTTGTAGGTACATTGGCTTTCCCAAGATCACACTTCTCTGAGTTTATACACTGTACAGCAACAATATTTCCCCTGATACCACTGCTTGGTACAGCTTAGTGTTTCTGTCAGCCTGTCTGATCCTACTGTTCTTCCTTGCCGTAGAGGATTTTGGCAACCTTATAAGACATATAAGACAGGCCCGTGTTCTGTTTTTTGCAATATTCTGTCTCTACCAGTACCCAGCACCAGATGCATCAAAAGAAGGGGGGGAGGGGGGAACAGGACAATATTCAGGCAAAACAGGTCTCATCCCACTCTCCTGTAGTTACAGGTTGTTTTAAAATATGAAGTATTTTGGGAGTAGATCTTGTAAACTTCTTGCTTAATGGCAGTGTTTTCTTTCAGCTTTGCTTCATTTTTCCTTCTTCACCAATTGGTTAAACCTCAATACTCTAGGGGCCCCATTGAGGGGTATGACCCATATGCCAAATCCAGGAAATGAGGCTGCATACCTGCTTTCAACCAACCATGAGTGTCTACCTCAAAATGCTTGAGCACACAGTCTGAAAATGGCACTGGGACATGGTCCTGAATGTCTCAACGTGGCTTCATGTGGGGCACAAACCAGACACAAGTAGGTGAGGTTTACTTCTAAGGGTTTGCATGGAGGCATGGTTTCTCAGTAACTCTTCCCTGTTGGCAGCCTGACTTATTAATAAAGCTCAGAACAAAAATCCTGTGCCCAGACTTCCCAGATGGCTGACAATGCTGATCCTGCCTCAGCTGAGTCTCTTCACTTAAGCAAGCATCCTTCCTCTTCAGCTTTCCCAGTTGGTTTAAGTTCATCATGTTCCCCAAGCCAGTGACCAGAGATCAAAGAAGAGTTTTTGTCTGAATGGAGTCGCTGACCCAATCCCCCCAAGCCTGCAAGATTGTCTCTATGACCTACCCCTTGTATTGCCCAGCAGGTCTAGGTCTAAATATCTATGTTCTTGGACTTAGGCTACCAACTTGCGAAGGAGAGCTAATCCTATGACAGTATTGCGTGCTATGACTCTGGCTGTTTGGGTTACCACTGAAAGGTCCAGTGCTCCTTTGAATTTTGCTAAATTCTTTATCTTCATACATCCTATGGCACAGGAGTTATAGGTTGTCCTCTTACTGGTTCTGCGTGCAATACCTTGCCATTCTCTAGAATAGTGCAGGCCAATCTTTTTGGCAGGTGTGCCACATATTAGACCCACACACTCCCTGAGTGCCACCGTGATCCCCTTCCCCTGCCCAATCTGCTGCTCTGCTTTCTGCTTCCTATCCTGTGTCCCCTGCCCAGTCGTCTGCTCTGCTATCTGCTTCCTGCCCTATCTGCTGCTATGCTGCATGTCGCCTCCTTGATCTGCCACACGCAACATACAGAGGCTGCCCATGCCACTTGTGGCACTCATACCGCAGGTTGCATACCCATACCCTAGACAAATCCCTCAATTCTTGTGCTGTAAAATGAGGAAAATGGAATCTTTTTCTCTGTGTCATTTCTTTTTTACAGTGTAGGCTCCTTACAGTCCTTGTTTCCAAAGCTTTACATTGTCCTAGGGCAGTAGGGAACCTTTTAGGCAAATGTGCCACAAATTAGCCCTGCACCCTCTCTGAGTGTCAGTCCAATCCTCTTCCCTTGCCTGATCTGCTACTCTGTGGTCTGTTCCCTGTCCTATCTGCCACTGTGCTGCTGCTTGTCCCCTCCCCAGTCTGCTGCATGTCACATAAAGAAGTTGGCTGTGCCACTAGTGATATGCATACTACAGCCTGGCCACTCCTAACTGAGAGAGAGAGAGATAGAGAAGGTTATATGCGATATAATATCGTTATAGATATCTGTAATATCTCATATAACCATGAAGTGATCCATGCAAGGTATAGAACGTGCAGTTTCAAAAGATAAGATTGATTTTTTATGGAAATAAATATAATTAGAGTTTAATTGCACATGATGCCTGAAAATTAAGTTGTGTTTCTCAAGGATAAAACCTGAGGTGTCCTTCAGGATTATATGCATTGCCACGAACAGAAACAAATGCTGGATAAACCCCAACCAACTAATCTCTGATAGTCCTGGTGTCAGACTGTCTAATAAGTTCAGCCTTCACGTTTCGGATCAGTTTTTTAAAAAAATTAAGCACTGGAGGGCTTCTATTGTGACACATGGTAGTCAAACGAATGGAGTACCGAAAAGAAATAGCTACATCCTGTGGCCAGCCTGGATAGCCAGAATAACACAAGATGGACACACAGAAATCTGGTGTGTCTAACAGATCTGTGTCTAAATTTCAAACAGGGAAGTTTTCAAGGAACCACCCATAACTCAATAACAAAATAACCCATTTTCTCTAAACTTTGTAGAAATTTCTCCTTTGTCTTCTGAAAACTGTCATTTATTTTGGCTAAAGCAGTTCGTTTATAAGCTGAAGGTATATGGATGTTAAAAATAGGCCTCTCTTAGGAAGTCTTGGCCACCATCTTAAGTTTTAAGAGAGAATATCTTTGCATGATTTTATGAATTGCTATACCTCTGAGGTATGCTTTTTTTCTTTTCTCCCTGCTGTAGGGTAGACAGCAGGTGCACTGGCAGAGACTAATTAAATGAAATGAATCCAAGAGTAGGCAAAAATTGCAATGAAATGTGGCAAGTCATTATGTTCCTAAAAGTGTTATAAAAGGTTGGAGGAGAATTCAATTACCAGCCTAAGAAAAGATCATTTGTGCCCAACTTATTTCCATTCAGGAGCACTGAGGGGCATCAGAGGAATGTTTGTGCAAAGAATAGCACATACATTTTCTATTAAATATTCATTGGATAAAATGCATAAACAACAGTGCAAGCAAGGACCAGAAAGCAGGGCTCCCTACCTCCTAGGGAGTGCCCATCTCACTAGGTTTCAGAGTACTACTCCTTTTCCTTGCCCCCTTTTTTGGCTTCTTGATCTTTCCCATCTAAGCAAGAGAGGTTAAGTGGTTAGGGCAGTTCCTAGGAAGTGAGAGGTCTTCTTGGGCATGTATGCCAGCCACTAGGCTCTTGAACAAAAATGGATGGATGGTTCTCCTCCTCATTTCTTCTGACTGAGATGCCTTAAGATTAAAATGAAGGATGCATTACCAACGTAGATAATGGTTTTCCAGGGATGTGAGAGGGTGGACTAGGACCTTAGGGTATGCCTACATCTTGTCCTCAGTGTATCTCAATAGGGATGTGCATGAGCAAGATCCTGCCACTCACTCCTCTTCACAAGCGTTAAGCTCAGAAATGTGGCAGTGAGGCTACCATGGACATGTCCCCTTTCCATGCCTGCAGCTGCTTTCAAGATCTCAGTCTTGCATATACATGATGCACTCATGCAGCTTTACCACTGTGATTAATGGTTTGAGGCAAGTAAGCAGAAATAGATGAGCAAAATGTGCTTGGGTGTTTTCCTGCTGGGCAATGTTGTATGTGTAGTATACACACACCCATAAGATGCATAAAATCAGCCTAAGTGGCAATTCAGCATCCTAGAGATGAAATATGATCTTGTCCTAATTATAGTCATAGAGCTGCCAATAGATTACAGCTTATGGAATACTAATATTTTAAAAGGCTTCAGGAGTCAAATTCCTGCATTGAAAAAAAACCCAGAAAAACAAAAAATATTGCATGAAGTAGTTTATTCTCTAATGTAATCTTTCTGCACTTTTTGTATGGAATGACTGCCTTTTAGGTTACTGTGTCCCTGAGGTGGCACAAAAGTCAGACTGACTTATTAAGAGGCAAGCAAAGAAGAAGGGAAAGGCAAAAAAGTAGGAGTATGAGGAAACTCAGCCACAGTAGACAACAAAACAACCAGCAGCACTAAAAAAAATTGCAGCAATGGAAGAAATTTTGGTAGTGATCAGTGATCAGATTGACATGAGTTGAAAGGAGTGAAGAAACAGATAGGAGAACACTGAGAGGAGAAAGACAACTGCAGAGCACAGTACCTTGTGACCTTAAAAACAGGAGGGAATCTGCATTTGCACCATATAAAATATGCAATATTAGAGGCTGTTATTTCTATTTGCCTGTTTGTTTTAATATTATACTTGGAATATTTTGGGCACTCAGTGTGAACTGAGATGTGGAAGAGAGTCAACTGTGAATAAAGGGTGCAGACAAAAGTGACAATTTTCACCCAATCTGGCCACAGAAAGCAGTCTATAGCCATGAGCAAGCACAAGTGCACGGCTGCAGACAGCTTAAAAAATGGCCATTGCATAAGGGGTCATATGAAGACATTTCAAGACATAGCATCTTCTGTAACTTGTGTCTGCGCTGCCTCCCAGCCTGTCATTGTTTGCAGAATGAGAGGCAGGAAAGGATATGGACAGAGTTTGGTCTGGGGGCTTTTCAGCCCCCACTGGAGGGTGAGGCAGGTACATTGGAGTGCCCTGAGGGAGGAAGGGCCATTGCTAGGGGATTCCTCTCTCCCCTGGAATGAGCAATTAACTGCTTTTTGGTTCGGGAGATTGTTGTAATTCAGAACACTTCCTGCAAAGCATTCTCAGTTACAGTGAGGAGCTGCACATCTGTCTGCACCCAAAGTCCTAAAACCTGGTTAGTGTTAACGTGAGAAATTGAGCCCTGAATTTAAAATGAGCATAGTTCTGGCTTTAGAACTTTCCCTGGGAGCTTGAGCATCAGGACAGCAACGTCTGGCGTTATCGACCTCCATGGAGATCGTAAGTGTTCAGCAACTTTGCAGGTCAAGATGCTGAGATGCCTAACCTGAAGCACAAACATTTGAAAATGCTGTTTCAATTTCTGCCCTCTACCATGCAATGTTGCCACAGAGCAGCTCTTCAGAAAAATCTTTCTGAGGAAGGAGAGATCCAATATTTTCTGATGTTTGGACAGTTGACTGTCTCACCCCCAGGAGGTGTCTGGTGGTTGTCCCTTCCCCAAAGAGGGGTGAAGGGTCTGGATAGAAAGGAGGATGTGGAAGTCCTTTTAGAGCAGCAGTTTCCAGATAGGAAGCCCTGGCAGTTATGAGTGGAGTCATGAGACCCACAGACCCCCTAGCTCCCCTTTTCCCACTTCATCTGCTTGCTGTTAACACGGACAGGGACTTGTTACACCTGAAGTAAGTGAAAGGTTAAACAGGACAATTAACCTGTATTTCAGTCAAGGATAATCTTCCCCAGATTAACTCTCAGAGTGGGGTAAAAGTGGGCACAGACATGAGCAGTGGAGGCATGGTGAACCCTCACTCCCTGTTAACTGTGGGCACACAACTAACAGTTTCTGCTGTATGGAAGTTGCATGAAATGATAAGTCCTGGACTGGGTCCTGCTCAGGAAGAGTTTGGGAACTGCTCACATGAAGGTTAGAAGAATGGAAGCATTTGATTGCTCAGACCTTCTGGTAGAGAGCAAGGGGTCATCTGGCCCACTGAGATGTCTGACCGAATGTCTCAGCTAGGGAGGAGCTCAGATGAGCTTTGACCTATAAGAATCCTCCCTAGGACGTTCCACCTAACCGTCTGAAGCTTTTTCAACATTGACTCTTAGTGGATTAAAGCTCTAATTCCCTCGTTAGACTTTTAAAAATAATGCATGTATGGAATTAAATGCCAGCTTTCCCCATGGATTGTATATTAGCCTACCTTGCGGTTCCACTGGGTAGGGGAGGTTAAACAGATTGATGCAGTGAATTCTTGTCTTGTTAATGAACTATTTATATTTACTAATATACTGTACTATGAAGCATTACCAAATGTAGGACACAATTTTGTGAGGCACTACAAGTTCCAACGTTCAAGCCTTCAAGTTTGCTATGTGTGCCTCATGAGATTGGGCCATTCCTTTGAGAAATTTGGTAATCAGCAACAGCTATCCCAGTGATTAGTGAGAGATTACTGCACTAAGCCTTCTATTAGAGCAGTTTGTGCCTACCCTTTTCAGTCCCAATAATTTATGGGAATTAAATGATGGTGCAGGACAAGATTGGTACATGATAATGTAAATGTAACACACAAAAAAGAGTGATATTCCTTGTAATTACACAGAGATGAGAGAATTGTGCCAAAAATAATGAGACTTAGACATTGAAGAGCTGTGAAGAAAAATGTGGATGGAAGGTTGTATACACTGAAAGATTAAACATGTAAGGATGGCCACTTGCCGGATAAGATATATAGTTATAGCTATGGGAGAGATTTTAAATTCCAGCCTTCTCCAAAAATTAAATTGCATTTCTCCATGATTTATGTTCGAGGATGACAAGAGGTCATCAGCTTGCTAACCTGTTTCATCCTCTTCCTGTTCAGTAAGTGCATCTCTTGCATACAGACAGTATCTATACTCACTTTTGCCAAATGTAACATAATTTTATACTCCGAGTAAGTAAATGTCAACTTTTTCATTCCTGAATGTTGATGCTGTACAGAGAAGCTGAAAAATAATGCCTGAGCAACAGTGCCACCTACTGGGGAGATAAGGCGCAAAAATGAAAGGAAAAAGCAAGGAAATAGCAGAAAAGGAGAAATAAAAGTGTCGTTTTAGAAAGGCCTATTTAAGAAAATCACCATTTCATTGCAGATGGCAGTTTACAGGGATTCTGTAGAAACTTTATCATTTAGACAAGGAAATGAAGATGAGCATGTTCTAAAAAACACCGATCCACTACTCCCAATAGTTTTCCCTCCAAATGAAGCAATATATTACAACAGACAGCAAACACATACTGATGTAATAACCAAGAAGTAGTTCCACTTGTCTGCAAACACAAGAAAACCCATGAGATAGAGGCATAAAATTAACTTAATAACTAAGTCCTGAATCTTGCAGTTTATAACCTCTGAGCAGACTGTTGTGTATACACCCACCCCTATTAAAGCCAAGATAATCATGTGCAGGATTGAGGCCTTACAGAGGTAGTTTGGTCTGGTAAACAGGAAATATTATCGGATAAACCAGGACAGGGAGTCAGGGGCTCCTCCCTCAAAGTCATATTTATTTGCATTGCAATGATTCCCAGTAGCTTGACTAAGGGTGGGAGACTGGGGCATGAGCCCCAGGCACTTAATAATGCGGGTTCTGGACTGGAGATGGGAACACGAAGTTTTGGATACATGGGTGCAGGGTCAGAAGTTTCCTGATCATACTCCTACCAACCACCCATTCCCCACCCTATGGGAGACATCACTGTTGTGAAAGAAGGTGTCAAGCATGACAAGAGTCAAGTTAACCCTTCCCTGGCCTTGCCACCACCACGAAATCAAGGGCTTTAGATTTTCACTTGCCGTATAAAACTCTGGCAATCACAGAGCTGGTGGGGAGAGGGGGTGTTAACTTGGCTATTGGCAGCAACACTTCCCCTCACAACAGCTTCCTGCCCCCAATCTTCTCTGCAAGGCTGGATCCTCAAGCCCTTCTTGCCTCTGTTTTGGTGCCCTGGGGTGCTGCTGCCCAGGATGCAAACTCCACCAGTTTTATATCCAATTGCGCCCACAAGCGCAGCGTTCTAGGTATGGCACAATAAAAATAATGAAATAGGGATTCACGTTCTCCCCCCTTTTTGATTACTTTTGAACAAACCAATTTGAATAGCCAGTTATATCCCCACTATAGAATTTGGTAATTTGACAGCTGCAGAGGAGTGTTCTTCTGTATAAACAGTTTTGCCAGCTTTCCCTATTTCACCAGCCATACAATCCTGGCTGGGGTGAATCTCCACATTCCTCCTAGAGTTCACTTATTCCTTTCCAGGGATGAAGACCAAGCAAACCTATTTCTGAAGGCAGACAGAGCTTTCCCTTTGCTTCTGGGGAGCCAAAGGACATAATGGGGTGAGTAAAGGAGAAGAAAGAGCAACCTAATTGTCCAACAGAATACATTTGCTCCCTCTCCCCGTCCTGTGACAAGGCAACCTGCTCCTCTCCCTTCCCACTCTATTCTTGCAACCTAAGACTTTAGAAGAGGAAAAGGCTGCAAGGAGCACGTGGAGGAATTGTACTCTTCCTGATTGGGGAAGGTGAAAGAATGCAGAGCTCCTGCCCATGGGTGATGGCCTGGGAAATGGAGGTGAAGAAACTGCAGGAGCAGCAGAGATGAGGATATAAAATTGATCTGTGGACTGGAAAAGTATGTGCTTAATTGCAGCGGTAGGGAGAAGGCAAACGGGGGGGGGGGGGGGGGGGG
>NW_017729026.1:5516855-5518334 GCF_001723915.1 Gavialis gangeticus | reverse complement strand
GGGGGGGGCGTGGTCAGAGAAGGGAATAGAGAGAGTGAGAGAGACAGCGTTAATTATTTAAAAGGCTGGGGTTTGGAAGAGGCTGGAAGCTCTACACTGACAGTCAGCTGGAGACAGCTACTAAAGCAGGAGCCAAATCAGCTCAATACATTTTGGGGAGTTCTCAACACTGACTGCCACACAAACTTGGATTGAGGGACTTCCAAACTCAGAGGTCTAATCCAAAATCACAAAATAATATTGATAAAAACAATCACATCTTTTTTTGCATCTGACTTATGGTTTTTGAACTTTTGAGTTGGCAAAGCTGTATTACAAAAGCTGCAGTTTTACAGCTATTTCTGCAAGAACTAGCTTGATTTTCTCCTTTTTGGCCTCAGGCAAGTCATTTAATTTCAGTTTTCCCCATCTGTAAAATTGAGATGGTGCCTATTTACTTAGTTGCCTGTTTTACAGGGGATTTATTGACAAATTTATATGGTGACATGAAGAACATAAATGCTAATTAGTATATTAATGTAACTTTTGGTGTACGCAAATTCTCTTGAATGGTTATTTCCTTCTAAAATCTGAGGTATAATAGAGAGAGCCCAGAGTGCTTAAATAGATTTAGCTTTGTCACAAAAACTGATTATATGTGGCAAATCTTTTTTTGGGCTAGTTTTCTATTGCATTTGAAGTTTTTATCTGAAGGCATACTCTTTGTTCCTTTAAGATTTTTATCTCAAAAGCAGTGATGTGGTGCCAACAATTTGGGGAGATTCATACACAATATGCTCCTTACCCCAGCAGTGCCTCATTTGTATGCAATCAAAACATCTATGAATGCCTCCAAACATGCAGAGCTGTTACACCTTCCAGCTGCACCTGCCCAACCTTCTTGTCCTAACTATTCTCCTGGACTTTCCTGGAAGCCATTGATTATATGAGCCACTGTAGTGGCAAGTGGATCAAGCAACCGGAACTTACAATAAATGAGATCGGGTTGCTTCATCACATATACATGTAGTATACATATCCAATGCCAGACACACCAAAAATGTAGTGTAGAACTAAGAACTCACGTAATATATAAACTGAATCTCTTATGCTGGAGGCCAGCTCTATCGGCCTATGCCAGGGGTGGGCAATTATTTCAGCTGAAGGGCTGCTTAGCAAATTTTAGTGAGCTGCCAAGGGCCACATGGGTACTCCCGCCCCTTGATAGCTGTCCCGCCCCCTTGTTGCCATCTTGGTACTGGAAATTCCACCCCCTAACCCCTGACCTTTGCCACCAGAAGGAAGCCAGATCATACACTAGAAGTCAAACACCTACTATAACATATATATTTTAATTTTATTACCAAAAAAAATGTTGTCATGATTTGTGCTTGTGTATTGTTTATAGAGGTGATCACATAATAACTAAAAAAATTAATTCGTAGTTCTGTATATAATGGGGGGAGGGTATGCGCATGTGGGGTGTGTGTGGTGGGTGTG